>NW_016107485.1:2190108-2197799 GCF_001604975.1 Cebus imitator | reverse complement strand
AAAAAAAAAAAAAACCTCAAAATGTATCATAGATTGAGATATAAAATTCTAAAACTCTTTACAGAAAACATAGGTTGAAATCTTCAGACTAAGTGAAGAGCTCTTAGACATGGCACAAAAGCATGATCCATAAAAGAAAAAATGAATCGGATTTCCTCAAAATAAAAACATTTGCTCTGTGAAAGACCCTCTTAAGAGAATGAAAAGTCAAGCTATAGACTCGCAGGAAAATATTTGCAAACCACAACTGACCAAAAAACCCTCATATTCAGAATATATGAAGAACCCTGAAACTCAACAGTAAAAATGCAATTCAACTAAAAAGTGAGAGAAAAATATTTGAGCATTCATCAAAGAGGATATATGCATGCCAAATAAACACATAAAAAGATGTTGAATATCATTATCAATTAGGGAAATGCAAATTTAAACCACAATGAAATATTACTATTCATGTATTAGAACAGCTAAAATAAGAAAAATACCAAATGTTGGTAAGGATGTGGGGAAAGTGGGTCTCTCCTACATCGCTGATGGGAACATAACATGGTACAGCCACTCTGAGAAATAACTTGGCAGTTTCCTTTAAAAAATAAACATATGCCATATGACCCAGTTATTGTACTCCTGGATTTTATCCCAGAATTGAAAACATATGCTCACATAAAATCATGTACATGAATGTTTATAGCAGCTTCATTTGTACATATTAGTCAAAACTGGGAACGACTTAAATGTTCTTCAGTGGCTGAATGGTTAAGCAAACTGTAGTACATCCATCCCGTGGGCTACTGTGAGACACTTGTGCCATATCCCAAACATATATTCAGTATTTGTCCGAGGTTCCTGGCACAGATTTCTGTGGAATTTCCTGAGTGGTAGGAGTGTCTTTTGCTATTCATAATGAGCCCTTTTCAATCATACCTGAGTATATACTATAGAGGTGACTTTGAGTGGGACCTCTAGATAGCTTCAGGATGGAACTTGTCACCAGAAAGATCAAGTGATTAAAGGGCCAGAATTTGCAGTTCCACCCACTGACCTCCAGGAAGGGGAGAAAGGGTCTGAAGATTGAGCCCTGTAAAAACTCATGAACAATGACATATAGAGGGCTTCCAGGTTGGTGAACACACTGGGGTGCTGGGAGTGTGGCACACCCAGAGAGGGTAAAGAAGACACACACACACACACACACACACACACACACACGCGCGTGCGCACAGAGCGTACCTTGCCCTATGCATCTGTTCCATTTGGCTGTTTTTGAGCTGTATCCTTTAGAATAAACCAGTAGGTGTAAATAAAGAGATTTCCTGAGTTGTTTGAGCCATTCTAGCAAATTATCCAACCTGAGGAATCCCTGATTTGTAGCTAGTCAGTCAGAAATATGGGTGGTCTTGGGGCTTGCGACTGGCATCTGAAATGGGGGCAATTGGTGAGACTGAACCACTGAACCTGTGGAATCTGAGGCCACTGCCAGCTAGAGTCAGAGTTGGATTGAACTGTGGGGTGCCAGCTGGTGTTAGAAAAGTGGAGTGTGAGAAAACCCTCCAGAGAAATAAAGAACAAAATACTGATAAGTGCAACAATTTGTACGGATCTCAAAAGGGCTCTGCTGAGTCAAAATAGTTGATTCCAAAAAGTTATGTACCATAGGATCCCATTAATATATTCTTGAGATTATAAAATTATAGAAATGTAGAAAAAATTTGTGGTTGCCAGAGGTTAGAGATGGGTTAAGGGGAGGCAGATGAGTATGACTACAAAGGGGTGGCCTGAGGGATCTTTGTGGTGATGGAAGAGTTCTGTGTCTCAACTGTGGTGGTGGCCACACAAATCAACATGTGATAAAACATCCAGAACTACACACACACACACACACACACCACACACGAGTGCATATAAAACTGATTAGATCTGAGTAAAATTTGCGTGGATTGTATCAATGTCAATTTCCTGGTTTTGATATTGCACTGTCGTTATGGAAGATGTTATTAAATTATTATAATACCATTGGAACTACTGGAGAAAAGACACATGAGACCTCTCTGTACTATTTTTGCAACTTTCTCTGAACCTAAAATTATTTAAAACTAAAAGTTTCTTTAAAAAATTCACTTAGCTTTGACTTGTAGAACACAATTGGACTAAGAGCTATAAAAGAACAAAATACAAATTAATCAGGCTCAATTTCTGGGACCACTTTAAAGCAATTGATTATTAAAGAAGACATCTACACTCTCATATTTACCTTTGCCTCTTAATAAGTGAGGCATATCCCATCAGTCTTTGTGATTTCACAAGTAGTACTTGGGGACAGAGCTTAGAAATGTGTACAATTTGGCTTGTGAGACATGTGGGAAGCAACACAGTGCTCTTCTCAAGGTAACAATGGAAGACATCAAAGATCATTGATCATTGTAAGGACAGAGTGATAGCCCTGGGCTGGAGGGGAGACAGAGAAAGAGAGAGACAGACAGAGAGACAGAGAGAAAGGGCTTGTGAAGAAAATGGTATGGAGCTTTAGGTTAAAGCAGGCTGTGTTTATAAAACCAGGCACAGACTCCAGTGGGGCTAGGCATGGAGTGGAACAGAGAAGTGGCATAGATAGAGCAGAGAGCCTGGTATAATACTTTTATAATACTGTGCTTTAAGTGTACCTTTCCTGTGTTTAGCTAGATAACGCTAGTCCTTACCACTGTGTTATAATTGGCTGCAGTATTCAATATAGTATCATGCTGTAGGGGTTTGCAGCCTAGGAGCAATAGGCTATACCATAAAGCCTAGATGCATAGTAGGCGACGCCATCTAGGTTTCTGTAAGTACACTCTATGATGATCCTGCTATGACAAAAATTGCCTAATGTTACGTTTCTCAGAACATATACCCAACCTTAAGCAACACACGACTGCATTTGCATTCACAGGAGCAAGGCCCTTAGGTGTCTTCTGCAAATCACTATTATTTTGCCAGGCACCTCATAAGAAAAAGTATCAGCCCCTGGAAAGGCAACTGTGAGAAGGACAGAAGAAATTTGGATTAGTAAAATGCAATGAAGGAAAAAAGAAAAAAAAAGCATAATAAATAAGAAACACAAAATAAGATTTCAGAAATAAGTCAAAATGTATATGGATGTTCACAATAGATGTGAGTAGGTTAAGCTCATCTATTAAAAGATGGAGTCTCTTTTTAAAACCCAGTTAAATACAGTTTGTAGGAGATACAGCTACAACAACCACCAAAGGAAGATTGAAAATAAAGGAGTAGAAGGTCACATATCAGGCAAATGTTAATAAAAGGAAGACAGGTATGACAATATTATAATAGAAAAAATATAACTCAAGGAAAAGGGCATTAAAGTGGAAAAAGATAATTATATTATTAAAAAATATATAAAACAAAAATTACAATAGTCACTAACTTTTATGTTTATCACACATAAGTTTAAAATTGGCAAATACACAAAGTCAGTGAGTAACTTTAACATGTATCCCTATGAAATCAACATATTAATGGATAAAATATAAGAATAAAGAATTTAAAATTAATAACATGTTAAATTCCAAAGAATAGAAATCATGTGAGCCGTTCATAGTCACTGACCTATATGCAATAAATACAGAAAATGAGCATAAAAGTATAGAATCCAAAAAATATCATTTACCTGGAAATTTTAAGTCTCCTTGTATAATAGCTTTTAAAAGAGAAAAATCACAGCAGAAATCACTACTTAGAAATGTGAAACAAAGACAGGCATAGTGGCCACACCTGTAATCCCAATACTTTGGGAGGCTGAGGTGGGAGGATCACTTGAGACTAGTTCAAGATCAGCCTGGGTAACATAGTGAGACCCCCACCACCCCCACCCCAGAACTCCCATCTCTTTTTTTAAAAAAATTACCAGGCATGTTGGTGAGTACCTGTAGTCCTAGTTACTAGGAAGGCTAAGATGGGAGGATTGCTTAAGCCCAGGAGTTGGAGGCTGCAGTGAGCTATGATGTGCCACTGCACTCCATCCTAGGTGACAGAGTGAGGCCCTGTCTTGAAAGAAAAAGGAAAGGAAAGGAAAGAAAGAGACAGAGAGAGAGAAGGGAAAAAGGAAGGAAGGAAGGAAGGGAGGGATAGAGGGAGGGAGGGATGGAGGGAGGGAAGAAATGAAAGGAAGAAGGAAGAAAGGAGGGAGGGAGGGAAAAGAAAGAAAGGAAGGGAAGCAGGGAGGGAGGAAGGGAAGGAGGGAGAGAGAGAATGGAAGGAAGGAAGGAAGAAAAAGGGAAATAAAGAACAGAAGGAAAGAAAGGAAGGAAGGAAAAACAATATAAGGACCTTGCAGGAAAGTAAAACCATGTAGGATGTTATCAAAGCAATACACATAGACTACA
The DNA here is from genome assembly GCF_001604975.1 of Cebus imitator. Lineage (NCBI taxonomy): Eukaryota > Metazoa > Chordata > Mammalia > Primates > Cebidae > Cebus > Cebus imitator. The sequence continues at coordinate 2,193,420 of NW_016107485.1, read as the reverse complement.
GCAGTCTTAAATACACTCAGAAAGAAAATAATAGAAAATGAAATAAGCTTTCAATGCAAGAAGTTAAATAAAAGAAAAACACTAATAAACCCAAGTGAAAATAATTTTTAAACAAAGATAAAAGTAGAAATTATAAAACTGAACACAAAGAAAATCAGTAAGAGAATAGAAAAAAAGACATCAAATTCCAAAAATAGATTTGTTTTGACCACGACACTATCATTTAATTTTTCTGGAATTTTTATTATTTATTTCCAAAATTTTCTACAAAAAGAATACATTGCTTTTATATTTAAAAGCCTACTATTTTTAAATGTCCAGTCACTCCTTGGAGAAATGGCTGATTCCAGGGCTGGGACAGGAAAAATACGAGATGATCCTGGAGATCTTGTAGTACCAAAAAGTAGGGAAGTGCTCAACAAACCAACAAACATTTTAAAATCCCAAAAGAATGGAGGCCTGGCATGAGGGCACTGGAGTCAAACAAAAAGATGTTTCTATATCCAAAGCTGGAACAATTTGAGCAACAAAATAGTAATACATTATTGGATTTTAATCTAAAGGATAAAATAAATATCTATGTGTTCATATTTATTTTTTAAAAAGATTCAATAAATAACTAAATGGTGGAGAAGAAACAAATCTTCTCCATAGAAAAATTCCAAATAATATATGAAGATTCTTCCCCTTGTAGGTGGAGCTTAATCCCATCTTCCACACCTTGAAGATGGGATGGACTTGGAGTCTCACTTCCAAAGAAGGGGAAAATAGTAACTTTACAGTGGAGAAACCTGGCAGACACTTCCCTAACCAAGTGATGAAGGTGAACATCACTATCTAAGTCATGCGGATCCCATGTACTCCTCCATATGATGAGATAAGGGCACTTCTCTCTGTACCATTTTCCCCAAAACTCATCCTACCATCCAATCATGAGAAATACATCAGACAAACCCAAACTGTGGAATGTTCTACAACATCCAGCCCAATCCTCTTCAAAACTGTTAAGGCCATGAAAAATGAGATGAGAAAACGTCATGGTTAGGGAAACAACTATGGAGACACAAGGATTAAACAATGTATTATCCTAGATTGGATATTTGAACAATATAGGACATTAGAGAAAAAATCTGTGCAATATTAATAAAAGTATATAGTTTAGTTGTAATAATGTATCAGTGTTGATTTCTTAGTTTTGATACATGTACCATTTTTTATATAAGATATTAACTTTAAGGGAAGCTGGGTGAAGCATATACAGGAACTCTCTCTGCTACATTTACAACTTTCACAAATCTACGATTATTACAAAACTAAAAGTTTTGGGTTTTTTTCTTTTTATATAAATTCTAAGAGATTAGAAATACAACAATTCTCTCACTCGCTCTCTTGTTTTTGTTTGTTTGCTTTTGAAACAGGGTCTTATTTTGTCACCTAGGCTGGAGTTCAGTGGCGTGATCTCAGCTCACTGCAGCCTCAACCTCCCAAGCTCAGGTGACCCTCCTGCCTCAGCCTCCCAAGTAGCTAGGACCACAGGTGCATGCCACCACGCCTGGCTGATTTTTTTTTACATTTTATTTTTCTGCAGAGACAGGGTCTCATTATATTGTCCAGGCTGGTCTGAACTCCTAGGCTCAATCAATCCTCCCATCTTGGCCTCTCAAAGTGTTGGGATTACAGGCATGAGCTACCTGTTATTTTAAAATGACCAACCACACACAGCTCAGTGAATTTTCAAAGTCTGTTTCTTAAACTTTAAATGTAGAATTTGGCAACGATTATTAAAGTTGTGAATGGTAAAATCTATTATTAAAATTTCACAACTTTAAATTAGCCATGCACTTAGAGCTTTTTTTTTTTTTTTTTTCCAGAAAGCTTAATCCCGATTTTATTTATTTATTTTATTGCATTTTAGGTTTTGGGGTACATGTGAAGAACATGCAAGATTGTTGCATAGGTACACACTTGGCAGTGTGATTTGCTGCCTTCCTCCCCATCACCTATATCTGGCATTTCTCCCCATGCTATCTCTCCCCTTCTCCCCCCCCCCCACTGTCCCTCCCCTATTTCCCCCCAACAGACCCCAGTGTGTAGTGCTCCCCTCCCTGTGTCCATGTGTTTTCATTGTCCAACACCCGCCTATGAGTGAGAACATGCGGTGTTTGATCTTCTGCTCTTGTGTCAGTTTGCTGAGAATGATGGTTTCCAGGTTCATCCATGTCCCTACAAAGGACCCAAACTCATCGTTTTTGATGGCTGCATGATATTCCATGGTGTGAGCTTTTGTATAAAAATTGGGCTATTCTTAAATTTTCTGAATTAATATGTTCCAGTTTCATAGCAGAAACCATTAGACATGCTTCCAAGACAGCAAAATTCACAGGACAGCCCCAGGCAGAACCCTCTCATTACTCGCATCCCTAATCCTGGGGAGCCTTCCTAGCCCAAGGAGCAAAGCCCAGGGTCTCTAAGAGTGGAGATAGCTCAGCCCACTGGTGTCTTTGGCAGGGCTGATACTGGCTACCATGGCAGGGAATAAGGATTTGGCCTTTTATCTCTGGGGACAAAAGAAATAAGGAAGTTAGCACTTCCTCTGATAAGGATTTGAGTCAAGGCCTTAAGACTACCCCTGTCTACACTCTGGCACTCCTGGAGGTGACCAATACATGTTACTGACCACTGAGTCCTCTGGGAGCCAAACTTAACCCTTCCAAACAAGGGCTGTGCTAAGAAAAGGTATGTGTCTCCTAGAGGACTCTGGCCTCTCCGGTCTCAACAGCCCATTGTCTCCAGGGGGACCCCTGAAGGAAACAGACATGCCTACCTGGGACCTCTGAACTCAGGTGCTTACCTCGGATTCCTGAGCAGAAGCCTGGGGCTGCCACAGTCCTGGAGCTGTGCTGATTGCCCTGAGTATTCTGTTATATAAGAGTTCTAGCCGGTTTCCTCTTGTCTTTCCGACACTCCTTTTAAGCTCACCCTGTTCCTTTCTCACTACGCTCCCAAGCTGTTTGTTGAGTCGTAAAAACATCTAAGCAGGCCAGCACGGTGACTCACGCCTCTAATACTAGTACTTTGGGAGGCTGAGGCGGGTGGATCACAAGGTCGGGCGTTTAAGACCAGCCTGGCCAAGATGGTGAAAACCTGTCTCTACTAAAATTAGAAAAATTAGCCAGGTGTGGTGACACACATCTGTAATCCCTGCTACTCAGGAGGCTGAGGCAGAATTGCTTGAACCCGGGAGACAGAGGTTGCAGTGAGCCGAGATCGCACCACTGCACTCCAGCCTGGGTGACAGAGCAAGACTTCATC
>NW_016107485.1:2161052-2187846 GCF_001604975.1 Cebus imitator | reverse complement strand
GCAACCTCCGCCTCCTGGGTTCAGGCAATTCTCCTGCCTCAGCCTCCTGAGTAGCTGGGACTACAGGCACGCGCCACCATGCCCAGCTAATTTTTTGTAGTTTTAGTAGAGACGGGGTTTCACCATGTTGACCAGGATGGTCTCGATCTCTTGACCTCGTGATCCACCCGCCTCGGCCTCCCACAGTGCTGGGATTACAGGCTTGAGCCACCGCGCCCGGCGTCCTTGAAGATTTTAGCACCTGGGTCATTATCTCTTTCTAGGACCAACTCTATCTTAATTATTAGTGACTTCAATATTCATAAGCATGATCTTCTTAGTTCTTTGACTCCTTCATTCCCAGTGGTCCTATCCTCACCCTCCCCCAAGCCACCAGCTTCCACAGTCATGCCTGAAATCTTGCCATTACCAACGACAGCATTCTCCCCATTACCTTGACAAGAAGCATCTCACTCTTTCACTGTCGCTTATCTTTCAGCATCCTCCTCTGATAGCCCAATTTGTAAATTCTTCAAACCTGACGGAACCTGCTCTCCACTGACCTGTCAATTTGTACATCCCTCACCCCATTCGTGTCCTCGCCTCCTACATGACTGAGCTTAGTTCCACCTTCCATCATGAGAGTCCCTTCTCTGTATTTGTAGTTGTTTCCTTGCTCTTCTCTTGGACTTTTCTAGGAAAAAAAAAAAAAAAAAACTAGATAAACATAGCTCTCTATTTACTCTCTAATAGCACACAAGCAAATCATATTCACTAGGGGAAAACACACAAGCATGGTAAAGAGTCTTTCTTTAAATTCATGACCACGGACCTTAGGAAGGACTTTAGTGCTGCCCTTCAGTCCTGCTTCATTTCCTGGGTCAATTCACTCTTTTGTACTCTCAAAGACAATCATAACATCTCCTGTTTTCTCAAACTTCCAACACCTTCTACTTCCTCACTTAGCTGATGACCTTGTTTCTTATTGCACTGAGATTGTAGAAGCAATCTAAAAAGTATTACCAATCTCCTTCATGCATTACAAATTCTCTGCTTTTCCTTCTAGTACAGTGGATAAACTGTCAGTGTTCCTGTGCAAAACCAACACTCCACTTTTTCCCTGGGTGCCATCGTTTCTCACACCTCCTCAGGATACTGTTCTTTACTGGATGATTCTCATCAGCATGCAAACACTGTATATTTCCTATATTTAAAAAACATAATCCCTTAATATATGCTGCCCTCAACTACCATCCCATTTTTCTCCCTCCTTTTACAGAAAAACTTCTCACAAAGATCCCCTGTGTGTACCGTCTCCACTTGTCAAAAGAAAGCAGGAGGAGCTATATTACCATCAAACAAAACAGACTTTAGAACAAAGAATATTACCAGGGATAAAGAGGAATACTACATAATGAAAAAAGGATCAAATTATCAAAAAGATGTAACTATCCTAAATGTGTAAGCATCTAAAAACAGAGCTTCAAAATAGATAAAGTAAAAACAAGACTAGAAGGAGAAATAGGAAAATCTGCATACTTACAGTTGAAGACTTCAATACACTCCTCTGTCAGTAGTTGATAGAATATGTAAACAGAAAAATCACTGAGTATATGGAAGACCTAAACAACACTATCAACCAACTTGACCAAACTGGCATTTATAGAATGCACCTCTCATGTTTTTCCCAAGCATGCATGGAACATTCATCATGATAGATCATATTTAAGGCCACAAAACAAATCCCAACAAATTAAAATTTTACAAATATATTCTCTGGCCTCAGCAGGATTAAACTATAAGTAAACAACAAAGATATTTGGAAAATCCCTAAATATCTGGAAATTAAACAACACACTGCTAAGTACTCATGCATAAAAAAGAAGTCACAAAGGAAATTAGAAAATATTCTAATTAAATGAAAATGAAAACACAATGTATCAAAATTTGTAGGATGCAAATAAGTTGAGCAGTTCTCTCTCTCTCTTTTAGGCAGAGTGGCTCATGCCTGTAGTCCCAGCACTTTGGGAGGCCAAGGTAGGAGGATTGCTTGAGCCCAGAAGTTTGAGACAAGCCTGGACAACACAGCAAGACCCCATCTCTAAAAAAAAAATTCTTTTAAATTATCCAGGCATGGTGTCATGCACCTGTGGTCCCAGCTACTTGGGAGGTTGAGACAGGAGGATTGCCTGAGCTTGGGAAGTTGAGGCTACAGTGAGCTGTGATCACACCACTGTGCTCCAGCCTAGATGACAGAGCAAGACCTTGTCTCTTAAAAAAAAATCAATTTCTGGTTTGTAAAAGACATCTATAAAACCATCTCATCCTAGTTTTTTTAATTGAGAGGAGAGAGAGATACAGAGTTTAACTATTGATTTAATTTTTTAATGATTTTTAAATTTTCTCCACTTTTCTTGATGCCAGTCTGTTTATTCTCCCACTGATAAGGCTGCTCTCAGGTTTGCTTTTTTAAGAAGGGAGGGTGACAAGGAGAAGAGGACCCTGTGGTGCAATGCAGACCCCCACCGTGGTCACAGCAAGGCCCGGCCTGCTGTCCATGGGATAAAGGGAGACTCAGCTTCTCTTGATGACTCAGACATGTAAGTGTCCCATTTCCCAATCAAACCTATTCCTTTGCCTGTTCTCTGTGACATGACATTAATTCACAACCCTGACACACGATAGGTGGGGACAGAGAATTAACACACCTCACCAGACATTATTTGTGTATTTTCTCTTTTCCCTGATCAGGTTTTCATAGAGGTTTGTCTATTTCACTAGTCATTTTTAAAGAACCAGCTTTTAGTTTTACTAATCATCTCTATTGGTTCTTCTTCCTATAGAGATAAGAGGATGGTAGAGGTGGGCTGATTGGGTGGTGTTGGTGGTGGTTGGTTTGGTTGGGTGGTTGTTTTTCAGTCACCTTCCCACTCCTCTCTGGAAGCCTATCAGGCCTCCTCACCAGTGGCAACCAATGTTCCCAGTTTTTTATGTATTCTTCCAGAAAGATTTTGTGCAGATGTGAGCAAATGCATATTTATATACAGACATTCATAAATGGTACTTAACTAATTTTAACTCCTTTTATAAAAGAACAGTATATTGTGCACACCATTGTGCTCATTCTTTTTTTTACTTAGGGGATCATTATGAGTCAGTGCATGCTGAAATCCCTCATTCTCTTTAATAATTACAAGTAGCACTTATATTTTATGGCTGTTTACTATACTGTGATCAAACTCTTTCTTTTATAAATAGTAGTGCAATTAATAATATCATTTTGCTCATGAGTATCTGCCAGATGAATTGTCTTCATCCATTTGGGCTACTATAACAAAATACCATAAACTGGGTGGCTTATACACAACAGAAATGTATTTGCTCATGATTCTGGAAGCTGGGAAGTCCAAGATCTGGTAGATTTGGTGTCTGGTGAGATCCACCTTCTGATTCACAGATGGTGCCTTTTCACTGTGTCCTCCATTGGTGGAAGGGACAAACAAGCTCCCTTGGGCCGTTTTATGAGGGCACTTGTCTCATGCCTGAAGGCTCTGCCCTCATGGCCTAATCACCTCCCCAAATAGGATTTTAACATCGAATTTGGGGAGGACACAAACATTCAGACCATAGCAAATAGGGAGAAGTGAAATTGGTAAATCAAAAGTCTTTTGTTGTTTTATTAGCCATGGCCAAATTGTCCTCCATAGATGGTTGTCCCGGTTTGCCCTGCCACTAGCAATGCGTGAGAGGGCCTGTTCCATCACATCCTCAGCACTGGCTAACCCAGCATTTAATCAACTTATTGGCTCTTTATCAATCTGATAATTTTAAAATGATATCTCAGCATAGCTTATAACTGTTTTTCTTTCATTACTAGTGAGATCGAGCTTTTTTTCGTACATTTATGAACCATTTGTTTTTTTCTTTTCTGTGAAAACTTATTCATATCTCTTGCCCATTTTTCCAAGGATTGTTATCTTTTTCTTATTGATGTGTAGAATGTAGAAGTTCCTTGTGCATTAAGAAAATTAGCCCTTAGCCTATAATACAAGTTGCAAATACTTCCTTTTAGTTTGTTATTTGTATTTTAACTTTACTTACAAATAAAGTCCTCTTGGTGGATCCTTCCCTATATAATTATGTACTGTCCCCTTTTGTTCCCATTAATTCTTTTTTGTCTTCAAGTTTGTGTAATCTGATATTAATAGTTACCACAGTTTACTTTTGGGTCACAATTTCCCTGTATATCTTTTTTCATTCTTTATTTACAATCTTTGCAATCACTGTTTTTACTCCATGTCTTATAATTGAGTTTTCTATTTCTTTATTTAATCCAGTCTGATAGTCTTTTAATAGGTGAATTCGCCTACTCATTTAGTATGGTTACTGATAAATTTGGATTTATTTCTACCACATTGTTATTGTTTTCTATTACCCCCTATTTTAGCTCACTAGGGCTGCTATAACAAATTACCACAAACTGGGTGGCTTTAAACAGCATAAATTTATTCTGTTGAAGTTTTGGGAGGTGAAAGTCTGAAATAAGCTGTTGGCAGGTCTGTGCTCTCTCCAGAGGCTCTGGGGGAGATGTCGTTCCTTGCCTCATGCAGTTTCTGGTGGCTGTCGGCATTCCCGGGTTTGTGGCTGCATCTCTGCAGGCTCTGCCTCTGTCTTCACCTGGCCAGTGCCACTCCCTGTGTGTCACTCCTCTGTGTGTCTTTTATAAGAACATTTGTCATTGGATTTAAGGACCACCTAGTTAACCAAAAATGTTATCATCTTGCAATTCTTAATTACATGTGTAAAAACCTTTTTTCCAAATAAAGTCTCATTTACAAGTTTCAGAGATTAGAGTATAGACATATATTTTGGAGCCCATCATTCAACCTACTACACATTATTTTTATTCTATATATTTGCTTCCTTTTTTAACTCCTGTTTTGACTAATGTCAGACTGCTAAAGTTTTCTACAGTATATCTTTTTTTATTTCTGCTTGTTCAGAAGCTATGGATATTTACACTAATTTAGTAAGTACTGTGACTTATACCATCTATACTCATAAAATTTTCTAATGAAATCCTATTTTTTCCATATTTCTATTCTTTCATTTAAAAACACAAGAAGGTTAACATAGTTTCATTGCTCATTGAATAACCCCTGACCCAATATTCTTTGTTATGTTATTTTGCCTAGAACTGTGGTCTCCAACATTTTTAAATACTCAATTAATGAATTTTGAGCACACATCTGCAATATGTGTATTCATTTATTAATAAATTATAGACATGCATTCCTTATCAACATATGGCATAACTTTTCAAATATATACAAAAATATATATATAATGAAATAGAATATAAAGATGAAAGTTCTAATATTTTCTTTTTGATTACTAAGAGACTATTTTGCTAACGATCTGGGGTGCATACACCCCATTTGAATACCATTTGTTTAGAGATGTTATTTTACTATGAGAAAAAACACAAAAAGTATATTAAGAAATTTACTATCAATTCTTAATTGCATTTACTAAAATACTTTATAAAATTCAATCATTACCATTGCTTTTTGCTTCCTACATCTTCCTTCTCATTTGCCTTCACTCAGTAATTTAGTCTTCTAGATTATCCAGTAGGCATATTTTGAGCTTTTCAGTCTATTTCCTTTTCTTGTTTTATTTGCCCCTGTGCTACAAAATATCCTGCACTCTCCGCCAATTCACTTATTCTCTCTTTGACTTTTCATTTGCAAGTATTTGTTCTTTTTTCTAAGTCTGCTTTTAACCTAGCAGTAGACTGTGATTAAGCCTGGGGAATCAACCACTACTCTGCTTTGAATCTCTGTTCTACCAATGATTCCTGTGAGAGCTTGGGCAAGCTATTTCACCTCAGATCCCTCATTTGTAAATGACTGATAATAATAGTACCTATTTCATGGGACCATTGTTCTGATTAAGTGGAATATAATAACAATATATTTAAAAAAATACTAAATTCATGAGTGTGGTTAACTCGTTTCCAAGGAGAGAGATTAGAGAACAGGAGCATTTGCCCAAAGGGATTTCAGTGGTATCTACGATGTTCAAACTTGTAAAAGACTAAACAATTTTTTGAAGGCTAAAATGAAGTTAGAGTAAAACAAATAATTATGATACACTTAGCTAGACTGGTGCCTGACACCTATTAAGTACTTAATAAAGTTAGCTATTTTAACTCCTAATTTTTCAGAAATACAGTCAAAGAATATAGTTGACCCTCTCCTCTTCTGTTTCTCTTTCTCTCCCTCCCTTGAAGATTGAAATTTTTATTCACATTTCATCTGTGGCTTTATGTTTGAAAAAATCTTGTGGAAATATTCCTGTGTATGTGCTTTGCAGATTGAAGACCTGAAAACAAAGCCAAGACCAACTCTCCCCCTAATAACTAGAAAAATGACAAAATATTATAATGTATTTGAAAGCATCAGAAAGCTATCAAAAGTTATTAGGCTTGAATCCTGGAGATCAACAGAAGGGTGAATAAATAAAATGTGAAATATATACATAAAATGAAAAATTATACAGTATTAAAATGGAGTGACTAGATTCATATGCACTGAAATGGATGAATTAAAAAACATTTGGTAAAAAAGTACAATATGCAAAATATTATTTGTAGTCTGATATTAATTATGTAAAACACCGCACATACACTATGCATTTTCTTCAAGTACATTTTTTTCTTAGGTCTGGAAGGAAAAATACTAAATTCATGAGCGTAGCTAACTCGTTTCCAAGGAGAGAGATTAGAGAACAGGAGCATTTGCCCAAAGGGATTTCAGTGGTATCTACGATGTTCAAACTTGTAAAAGACTAAACAATTTTTTGAAGGCTAAAATGAAGTTAGAGTAAAACAAATAATTATGATACACTTAGCTGCATATAAACTAAGCTCCATTAGAAGCAGAAAAGAGGAATGATACCCTGTTCCCTGGGGGGCTGGGCCAAGCTCTCCACAGTCCTGTCTGCTGTCAGGAACGGGAGCCATAAGCAGGGGCCATTGGAACTGGCAGTTGGCTTGCTAATAACAGTTATGCTATGAGGGCATATTGTGTGCAAGTCACAAGCTCGCAGGCAGTAAAGCTATGATATGAATCCAGGCACATCTGACCCCTGAGCTCAGATTCCTAACCACTCTGCTGCAGTGTGGGTGTTTGCTGGTAAGCTGAAGTAACATGTCCACACACATATCATGAAGTTAAGGTTCAATCAAACGCAATCACTGGTAAGAGTATGTGGAATACTTATTCATTAACATGACGATGTACTTATCCCCAGAAAGATGCAACTTACAGAATTCTGCCTTCTGAGATTTAAACTAGTGAAAATAAACATTTAATGAATGAGAGTAGCTATCTAAAAAATTCACCTTAGGGAAAAGACCAAAGAGGAAGAGAGGAGTTGATGCCGCACCTAAATCAAGATGTCTGGAGTGAAGTCACATGAAGGCATAATTGCTGAGAGTAATTTGGATTTTTAAATGTTTATATCCTTTGATGCAGTGATTCTACTTTTTGGAAAATATACTAGGAGCATAATACTAACTACCTAAAGAGTTTTTTGCATAAATATATTCACCATAAAATGATTTATCATAGTAAAATGAAAAACAATCTAAATAGTCAACACTAGTGAAATGGTTAGGAAAATGGACCTTGCATATGGTGGAATTATGAGACACACACACACACGCACACACAATGTGCATATACAGGCAGAGTTACCCTCCTGCTACAAATACACAGATATGCTAAATAATGTATAGTAATATTTAAAATAATATAGTTGAGGCAGGAAATAAAGGAAATTAATAAAAGGAAATTATATTATAAAATAATAGGACCATAAGAAATAATACGAAATCCTCAAGTCCCAGAAACGAATAAAGAACCCAAAGCTAATGTGGTAAGAGTGAGATGAAACTAGAGCAGCCAGGCCAGGCATGAGGGCTCATGCCTGTAATTCCAGCACTCTGGAAGGCAGAAGTGAGAGGATCACTTGAGGCCAGCAGTTCAAGATCAGTCTGGGCAACACAGCAAAATCCTGTCTCTACAAAAAGTTCAAAAATTAGCCAGGTGTAGTGGTGCACACCTGTAGTCCCAGCTATTCAGGAGGCTGAGGTGGGAGGATCACTTGAGTCTAGAAGATTGAGGCTGTGTGAGTAATCATCACACCACTGTGCTCCAGCCTAGGTGACAGAGTGAGACCCTGTCTCTAAAAATGAAAACAAAAGTAAAAGAAACTAGAGCCATCAGTGGAGTGCTGGACCTGGAGACAGGTCCCTTAGGCTAAAAGACTGAGAGTTTAATACGCACCTGAGGAGAGCAATGAGGCCTTCGTTCCACAAAAGACAGGGACCTTGGCCCTATTCTTTGTAAAGCAGATGCTGAGGCAAGGTTGAAAGAGCTGAAGCCTTACTTGATGTATTAGTCTGGGTTCTCCAAAGAAACAGAACCAAAGGAAATGTATTTACACAGAAAAAGATTTATTTTAAGGAGTGGGCTCAAAAAACTATGAAGACTGGCAAATCCAAAGTCTGTAGGCTGGAGACCCAGGGAAGGGTCCACGCTTCAGTTCAAGCCTAATGTCCTCTGCTACAGAAGTCCTTGCTCATGGAGATCAGTCTTTTGTTCTATCCTTCAGTCGACTGACTTCAATGTGGATCCAACCACATTATGGAGGATCATCTGCTTTACTCAGTCTACCAATGTCAACCTGAATGTTACTTATAAACACCCTCCCCAAAACATCCCAAATAACATTTGACCACATATCTGGGCCCAATTGACACATAAAATTAATATTACACTTGGGAAGTGCAAAGAGAAGGCATCAAGGACAAAGACAAAGGCCCTTAATGACAAGCCTCAAGGATCACAGCAGAGCATGTTACTCAGCAAGCATGTCTGTTTAACACAGGGGTCTCCTCCAAACAGGCTGCAAAGAGAAAGGACACTTTGGTGTAGGCCATGGAGACAAGGCAAAGATTTTATCTGCCAATCTCCTTCCCATCTCTGGTTTCCTATTAGTCAGGGTTCAGCCACAGGAGTTAATTCCCCAGCACCTCCCAGCGTGGTTAGGTGGCCCCTTCTACAGTGAGAGTTACTGTGGTGTTTCATCTAAGTCTGGAAGTAGTTGAAAGAGTCAGAAACTCGAGGTTTGTGGATGGTTAATGCAGCTGCATGGTGGAGGTCAAGAGGAAAGACCCGCTCTTCCCAGAGAATGTGATGGTCCACGCCCGCTAGTGTCAGCAGGCTCCCCATGGAGACAGACTTGAATCCAGTGTAACCCACCCCTTGCGCCACTCACATCCACTCATTCTCTCCCATTATATTGACTCTTATGCTATATTATAGCAATTCTGGGTTTGTTTTGTTTTTGTGTGCATACAAGACACCCTCATTTCTTCCCTAAGAAGGAGATATAGGTCCAATCAGTTACAGTTGAAATCCCCTGGGAGAATTCAGGCATGAGGGTCAGTGAAACAAGAGTCCTTAATAGACATTTATCATCCATCATCTCTCTCCTGAACCACCCGTGCTAAACTTCCCTTCTCTCCTGCTAGCATTTAGTCTGGTCCAGGTTGATTGCCTCATGGAGTAACCCAGCCCTTCAGGCCCCTTGTTCTCCCTGCGCTTGGTGGATTGCTGTAACTCCCATTGACTGTAATTATAGGACATAGAAGTACCGAGAGATATCCAAATACATTACCTGAATTTTGAAAATTCTTTTTACTGGCCGGGCGTGGTGGCTCAAGCCTGTAATCCCAGCACTTTGGGAGGCCGAGGCGGGTGGATCACGAGGTCAAGAGATCGAGACCATCCTGGTCAACAGGATGAAACCCCGTCTCTACTAAATATACAAAAAATTAGCTGGGCATGGTGGCGCATGCCTGTAATCCCAGCGACTCAGGAGGCTGAGGCAGGAGAATTGCCTGAACCCGGGAGGCAGAGGTTGCGGTGAGCCGAGATCGCGCCATTGCACTCCAGCCTGGGTAACAAGAGCGAAACTCCGTCTCAAAAAAAAAAAAAAAAAAGAAAATTCTTTTTACTGATCTCTTATACAGAATGAATTCTAGTTCCTCATGCTAATCAAACTTGATTACCCAACCAGTACAATAAAATAAGTCCTTCCTTTATTTGCCCATTCACTGTGGTCAAGTGGAAAAGTGGCCAGATGATATCTCCCATGCATGTCTGGTTTGGGGATCCCGGCTCTCTGCAGAGGTCACATTTCGGCCAGGTGACCCTGTCCACACAACTACTTCCTCTCAGTTCCAGTAACTGCTCCCTGCCCTTGTCCTTTGTGGTAGCCAAATAGTAATTCACAAGGGCATCCACATCCTAATTCCCAGAACCTGTGAATATGTAAGGTTATAGGACATGGGGAGAATTAAGGTTGAAGATGGAATTAATGTTGTTAAGTATCTGATTTTAAGGAGATGAGTGTAGATTATTCAGGTGGGATCAATATAATCACAAGCGTCTTTTACATCTGGTGGGGAAAGCAGAAGTCAGAATGAGAAAGACAGCATTACGAAAGGACTCGACCAGCCACTGTGGGCTTTGAAGATGGAAGGGTCCAAGAACCAAGGAATGCAGGTAACCTCTAGAAGCTGGAAAAGGCAAAGAAAGGATTCTCCCTTGGAGCCTCCATAAGGAATACAGTCCTGGTAACACCTTAATTTTGACCCAGTGGGACCCATTTCAGACTTCTGATCCCCCGAGATTGTAGGGTAATAAGAGTGTGTTGTTTTAAGCCAGTACATTTATGGTAATTTGTACAAATAGGTAACTGATACACCCCTTCAGACTTAGGGGTGACAATGGGTCCCACTATTGCAGGCCCCAAGGCACTGCACCATCCCTAGTTGGTTTCCTAAATCCACCCATGCCTCTGAAGGGATTTACAGCTTAAGTTGTTATCAGTTTCCTGCTGAGACCCTAAACTGAGACAGAGCCTTAAGCATTACTGCCCGGATTTGAGTATCCTCAGCTATGGGAAGGGAGAGTATGTTTGTCTAAAGACATAGAAGGGCAGCTAAAGTTCTTTCTGAAGCATCCTAAAGGCACCAGTGAAGAGCAGAGCCCTTAGGTGACCAAAGAACCTAAATGGAGATTTATTTCCTCTCCTCCAAACCTGTCCCTTCCCCCAGCTTCCTTCCTTCAGTTCCGGGGAAAGAACCCTGGACCAGAAATTGGGAGTTCTGGTTTATGAAGCGGTTTCTGCTATCGAGTGTCTTCAGGAAACAGCAGTTAATTCCTCTGAGCCATGATTGCTTCATCTGTTAAAAGGTAGGCTTGGAGTAATATTTCCTCGGTAAGCAAGTCCATCTCTGACATTATTAATCTGTATAATTTAATATTACCCTGGACACCCCATTCTCTTCTTTTGTGACCCACACAACTTCAAGTTTCTTTGACAAGGTCCTCTTGGCAGCATTAGTTTAGGCCATGTATGCTGCAATAGCGAAAAGGTTGATGGTTTAGAGAATAAGATATCGATGTCTTTTAAGGCAGTTCCAGGTCAGAAGGGATGAGTTGAGGTTGGGGGTGAGAATTCTGCTTCATACGGTGGGTCACTTGGGTGACCTGGCACACTCGGGTACCCAGACTGATGGCAACTCTGCCACCTGCAATGTGTGGCTTTCAGGACTGATGTGGTTGTTTCCATCCCGGGTAGCCAGAAGCAGGGAAAGGAGCACAGGAAAGCAGCTGTGCGAGTGTTTTATTCGCTAGGACTGGGAGGAGTATACATCACTTCTGTTCTCATTCCGTTGTCTAGAACTCAATCACATAGACACATCTAACTGCAAGGGTGACAATATCACTTGGCGCCTAGAAAAGAAGGCTCAGATTTAGGTGTATCTACCACAAAACTCACACTAACTGCCTTTATTTCTCAACTTAAACTCCTATGAAGGGCTCAGGAAGCCGACTAGGGCTGGGCCCTACACCTGTCTCTGCTCACTCTAATCTCCTGCCATGTTCCTTCTCATTTACTACACCTGGTCTCACCGGCCTTCTTTCAATTCCTGAATCCTGCCAGGCCTTGTGTTTGCTCTTCTACCTGGATCACGCCTTTTACAGATCATTTAGGTCTCTGGTCCCATATCATCTCCTCAGAGACCTTTTCTTGACCATCCTATGCAATGTTGTCCCCACCTCCCAGACAGCTTCCCATAGACTCCCTCATAAAAGCAGGCCCTGGTGGCCAGGTATCCCCAGACATGTACTGAATCCTAGCAGAGTTTAGGCTCAAACAGGAGTACCCCGAAATGTTCCCTCTCAACCCTGCAGCACATGCATAAGGAGTCCTGTCTGCAGTGATCAGGGTATTGTCTCCACCTCCCAGACATCGCTCTGTTGAGGAGTAATGGTTGAGAGTGTTCAGAATTGAAGGAAAACACCAAATCTCACGCAATGTAATTAAAGACAAATCCACACTTCTATTGGAGACATCATAGTGCAATTCTAGAACATCAAAGAGAAAGAATGACTTGAAAGGACTTCAGAAGTATTACTTCAGCAAGAAAGAATATGAGCCATAGGGGGAATGGGATGTAAGGAGCAGCAGTGGGCCAAGAGAGCAATAAAACATGTTGGCAAATCTAATAATCGAAGGATAATAAGTCATAACTATTGAGAGGTTAAAAGCATGGAGGTCAGCTTCAGGAGTGGTGTGCACCTGTAGTCCCAGCTACTCAGTAGACTGCCTTGCACTCAGGAGTTCAAGGCTCCAATGGGCTGAGATTGTGCCACTGCATTTCAGCCTGGGTGACAGAGAGGGACCCTGTCTCTTAAAAACAAAACAAACAATCCAATAATGGAGGAGGAACTAAAATTCCAGATGATATTCCACTATAAAATTACATGAATTTCATATAATTCCATGATTTGAAAGCTAGGGGGAAAGAGTGTAGAGGAAAATTAAGTTCAGGCAGGACTACTATGCTCATGGATACTTGAAGGTCCTCCGCACGGGGTAAGGTGTATTCTCTGTACCTTTGCTTTTAGTGTCTTTTCTTCTCCTCCATGGACACTGCCTGTATTAGGATCCATTTCTCCTGTGACAAGAAGATGGAAACTCTCTGCCCCAATCGAAGTACATTCCACCCCCAACTTGCCCCCATTTCTTCATGATCACTGCAAACAATAGGGTTCCTTATGCATGGGCTGCAGGTCGGGAGGGAACAGTTAGGGGCACCCCTGCCTGAGCCTGAACTCTGCTAGGATTCAGGGCATGTCTGGGCATGCCTGGCCACAGGGCTTGCTTTTGTGAGTGATTCCATAGTTAGGGCACAAAAGAGCACTGGTCACTATGGCAGGTAGGGGTTGTGGGGGCAGGATTAAGGACACAGAACAATAAGATTTATCTTCTGGCCCAGACTCGTGGCAAAAAGAGTGATGGCACTATTAATCACCATAACCTCTGGAAGACACAGGGACAGACTTTACTCTGTACTTGTGCCCTGTGGCCAAATGTCCCATGAGCTGCACAAGGTTAGAAATAACCAGGTCCATGCACATTTATGTCTTTCCACGATGTCAGACTTTTATGGATGCTATCTCAAACATAAAAACTATGAGCTACATGGGGTTCAGCAAGGAGGCAATTCTCCTTAGTACTTCTCCTTCAGTCAGTTGGCAGAGCCATGGGCACATAGGCTCAAGCCACTCCACAAATCAGTCGATATTGCAAACCATACATAATAGTATATTTGATCAATATGCAAATGTTATAAATTAAACATTCCACAACAAACAAAGTAACATTAAACATCAAGAGAGAAGGGATAGAAAAAAATACTAATGAACCAGTCCAGGGAGACCAACATAGACAAAAATAATCTTCTGATCTGGCCTGGGGTGGCTGTAGGTCTTGCAAGGAAGTCTTTGATGTGGGCAGAGCTTTGGGTGGCAGATGTCAGATGCATATTATGAGTGACAGCAAGACAGTGCCTCTTAAGGTGGACTTTTTGAGCTGCTGAGGTCCTGTTCTTTTAATAGGCAACCCAGAGTCCTCTGGTGAGAACTGATAGTGGAAGAGTGTGCTTGGTTATATCTTTATCTGGTTGGATGTAGTCCTTATTGATCAGGCAAAATATCTGTTCTTTTTTGGCAAGGTGCCTTTTGAAATGTAAGATGGAGCATTTTTCTGGGATGGAGTTACTTATGTCACAGGTGCTCTATACAAAGTATCACACTTAAAACCTTAGAGGGATTCTCTCCCATGGAATACAACTCTGTGGAGCATGAGTCCATGAAACATAGCTTATACTGACAGCTGAGAGGACATGCAGGATGACATCAGTAGGTGTGGTGACTAGCTCTAAGATGGTCCTAGTAGTCCCTGTCTCTTAGTATTCACATCCTTGCTCCCTCCCACATTGTACCATGACTAATCTGGGTAACCAATAGCATATCACAGGTGGGATGGCATGTCACTTCCAAGGCTAAGGCATAAAAGACATCATGGCTTCTTTCTTGCTCTCTTGAAAAGAGTAAGTTGCTGTGTCTTGAGCAGCCTTATGGAGAAGCCTACTTGATGAGAAACTGAGGTCTCCTGATAACAGCCAGAGAGAAACTGAGGCTCAGCCATGTGAGTGACTCATCTTGGAAGATGATGAGTCCAGCCTATCAAGCCTTCAGATGACTGTAGCCCTGGCCGTCTTTTTGACTGCAACCTCACAGGAGACCCTGAGCTAGAACCACCCAGCTAAACCAGTCTAGGATATCTGATCTTCAGAAATTATATGAGATAACAAACATTATCATAAGCCATTGTAGCAATAGATAACTAATAAAACAACATTTTTCTAGCACAATTCTAAGCAAATGAAATTAAATGTAATAAATCCTGTATAAATAGGGATAAAACTCTAAATGTGTGAAATGAAAGTAAATGTTTAATAATACTGAGATGTATTCAATAGCATGGTAGAGGAAATGTATTATGCAAGAGATACATTGGGAGAATGTATGAGATTTCTTTGGAGAATACTGATAATTTCTTACTTCCTCACCTCCAGGAAGAGAATAAGAAGCTACTTTCCAACATAAACCTATTGAGGGGGAGCTTCCAGGGCACACTGAGAGAACTTAGCGTGTGTTCTCTGCAGCTGGGAAGGGGAGACTTCGCTGAACTGAGGCCTGAGAAAGCTGAAGTTGCTTGTGGCCAAAAGACAGATGACTTGCATTTCCAGGGTTTGTTGGAGGGTTGAAGGTTTTCCATAGAACAAATATTTGTCACTTGGCATAGGGAAAGCCAGGCTGGAGCTATTTTAAGTTCTTCCCAAGAACATCACATGAAGAGTAAAATTTGGGCCGGGTGTGGTGGCTCATGCCTGTTATCCCAGCACTTTGGGAGGCTGAGGCAGGCAGATCACAAGGTCAAGGGATTGAGACCATCCTGGCCAACATGGTGAAACTCCATCTCTACTAAAAAATATAAAAATTAGCTGGGTGTGGTGGTGCACACCTGTAGTCCCAACTATTCAGGAGACTGAGGAGGAGAATCACTTGAACCCGGGAGGCAGAGGTTGCAGTGAGCTGAGATCACCCTACTGCACTCCATCCTGGGGACAGAGCAAGACTCTGTCTCAAAAAAAAAAAAAAAAAAGATTTGTTGGTGAATTGTGGATCACCAGATTAGGGCTGGTGGTGGAATTAGTGGTGGCAGCTGGAGAAACAGAATCCATTGCCCACACCACAGAATGTGTTGGGCTCTGACAAACCCAAGGGTTACAAGAGTGTGTTTCAGACATCATCCAGGTCAGAGAGCAAGCCAAGTAAGAACTGTCCTGTCCTCTGACTCTTTTCAACCCTGGTAGGAGGGGAGTTGAATGAAGAAGAAGCAGATGTCACTGCAAACTCCTTCCTAGATTACAGACTCTCACTGCTCGCGCTGGCTGGGGAGCAGAGGGGGAGGGGAGGGAAGAGTCTTACCTATGGATGAAGTGTGAAGTGTTGATTATTATCTTGGCTAGACAGTTCTTCTAAGTTTTTTATTATGAGAGTTGTCAAGCATAAAGGAAGGTGTCCATCACCTAGATGTAATGATCGTTAATGTGCTGCATATTTGCTTAATCTTTTTGCTGAAGTGTTTGGGGTAGATTGAAGGCGTGGTGTTTCATATTTCCGGATACTTCAGACTACCTCTTCAGAGGCTAAGGATGTTTTTCTGCATGCCGCAGCAATGCTGTGGGATTAATGATGATTCCTTTGAGTCTCCTGGTGCCTGTACCTATGTGGGTTTCCTGTCTCTGAGGTGTGTTTTCATATATAGTTAGCTTATTCATGCCCAGAAAGAAAACCTGGATGCTTAACATCTAAACTGAGGCTGTTAATTTATAACTTAAAATGACTCAGAACTGTTCCCAAAGAAAAACCATAATAATTTCATTCAGAAGTGGAGGAATTTTATCCCTGCTGAATAAAGCTGAAAGACATGACAGAAAACAAGAGGAAAATGTGTATTCTCATAATTTCAAAAACCAGAAAAGTTTGTCTTGTAAGGTGACAGGCATTGCTGGAAAGATGCTATAAATTTATTCATGTCTTTATAACCCAGATGTTTAAAAACTGCACAGGAACTTTATGCATTGCTGATGTGCATGCAAATTGGTGCAAATTCTATGCAGGGTGCTGCAGCTGTATCTATCAGCAATTTTAAGGCATACATTCTTTGATATGGCAATGCCATCCTATAAATAAATTCCTGTGGAATTTATTCTGTACATATCCTTACCAGTGAAATGACAGTAAAAGGATGTGCCTTGAAGCATTGTTTGTAATAGCAGAAGATTGGAAACCATCTTAAAAGCCCATCAGTGAGGAACTAGTTGAATATATGGTTGTATATATTGTGATTTTTGTGATATATTACGTGTGTGTGTGTGTGTGGTGTGTTAGCTCAGGCTGTCATAACAAAATACCATAAACTGGGTGGCTTAAACAAAAGACGTTTCTTTCCTACCAGTTCTGGAGACTGGGAAGTTCAAGATCAAGGTTCCTGCTGCTTGGGTTTCTGATGAGGGCTCACTTCCTGGCCTGCAAACTGCCACCTTCTGGCTGAATCCTCACATGACAGAGCTCTGGTGTCTCCTCTTAACAAGCCTTATTCTAGGCATTACCCTTATAGCCTCATGTAACTTTAATGACTTCCTCATTCCAAATACAGTTACACTGGGTGTTAGGACTTCAACATATAATTGGGGTGGGGGTCACAATTCAGTCCCTCGTGTGTGGCATGGTATTCCACAACAGTAATACAACAGAATAAGCTAGGAGAAAGAATGAGGCTATATGTACAGACAGACTGTGAAGTGGAAAACAGCAAAGAACAGGATGAGGTGCTGAGTGCCCACATTTGCCCTCCATATCTACTCTTGGCCCTTTCCCAGCTGCTTCCTGCCCCAGGGTGACCTCTTTAAGCTGCATCAATAGAGTCTTGTTCTCTGGCTCAGGTTGAGTTCAGCCCATGAGGTGCTGCAGCAAAAGATCAGAGGGAAGAGAGGAAGGACAGGTGACTATGCCCCGCCCCTCCCTGGAATGCTCCTCAGCTGGCTGTGTTGCTCACACTATGTCACTGTGCCCTCTCACCCAACTGCTGCTGGCCTTGGGCTTTTCCCTGACCTTGGTAGACAGTCCATATATGAAAGTCTACTCAAATGACTCACTTTGTGTATGCCATCTGTTTTCTGTCAGGACTCTCATTGATACAGTACATTAGCATTTGTGTTTTTGAAAAAACAACTGGTAAGCATTTTTGGAGGGTGGGGTACATGCACTTATTTAGGCTTAGAATATCTCTGGAAAACTGCAGAAGAAACTGGTAACCGTGGTTGCCTCGAGGGAAGGACAGTGGGTGGCTGGGAGTAGGGGGAGAAGAGGAAGTGATGTTTATATTTACTGCATCCTTTTTGTTCCTTTTAAATTTTGTACTCTATGCATGTATTATTTATTCAAAAATCTTAATTATTTAAAAAATAAAAAACAAAAAGTGCGGAGGGACTTGGTGCCAGAAATCTTCACAGGCAGCAGTCCCTGTAGCACCCGGGTCCCTCCCTCCCTAGAAGCCGCTGCCTTTCCTGGCAGATACTCCAAACAACCAACTAAACAAAAACACAAACAAAAGCATGATTAACAGGCTTCTTCCACTCTGCAACTATATAGATGAGAGGTGCAATGTTCTGAAAAACTTTGGTGCATTAACTCAGACCATTTCCTAATACTCATTGGCAGGCAAGAAGTTCCTTCTAAAGGCCATAACTCAAAACCACCATCAGCATGTATGCTGACCACCTTTGTCCCTCCCCTGATGGAAGTCAGAGCCACAGTGACCAGGATACAGCCTGCTGGGGATTTTCACTTAGACCCACCCTCTCACCCCTCTCTGACATCTTTGCCACACTAGGCACTCAAAACCATCTATGCCCTGGTTGAGCAATAGCAACAAAGTAGGGGATCTGGCTTGAAGACCACACAGGGATGCCTTGTCCGCCTCCTCTGGGCTTGGCTGTTTCTCCTGCTCTTCACCAATGGCTGACCTGTTATTTAGCAACGTCTCTATTTTTATCGTGCTCATTATACTGCAGCGCTCTTCATTTTCATCTCATTATTGTTGGCGGGGTCATCCAGCGGCTTTGTCGCCCAGGAGACAGGGAGGGAGCTGCGCACTCAGCTCTCTTCCCCAGGCTTGGCTAATCCATCATCTGACAGTACATTGTCAGGTCTCAGTCTTCCGGTTGTAGGGTGGCTACCGGAGCCTGTCCTTCCAGCTCTTCTTCCTGCCAGGGATGACTAGTTTAATCACAGTTCCCTGCATCGGTCCTTCCCTGCTTAGACAGAAAAACATATCTATATTTTATAGACAGATATATAATTGATAGAGAAAACAAAACATGCATACAAATCCTTTGTATGATTCTTTCGGGGGAGTAGTGTCTCAAGGTAGCTGACTGCAGTATTGGAAGCACATAGGATAGAATCACTCCTGCCCTAAAGAACATGTGTTGCTGCTATTTCCCCAGCTAACATGACACAAGCGTGGTGGATAGAAGTCCCCAGGACATTTTTGCAAAAGGGCTACCATAATTTTGCCCCAGTTCTGCAGCATCGCAAAACTGGTTAGGATATCAAGGAGGTGACCACAGGAAAGGAATGGACAAGGCACTCCTGTGAGGGGAACTGAGGCCCATTGTCTCCACCTGAGGGTCCTGCCCCTCTCTCTTCACATTCTGCTCTCCAGACCCATAGTGGAGACATAGGGCTCCAAGCCCCAAGCCCTCCCACCCTGTGCCTTTTCTCATATGATATCACTGCTGAAACTGCTCCTTCTCATTCTGTGAAACCCACATGTCCACTGCTGCCTCTTTGGTGAACACTTCCTGGATCCTTACCTTACTCATCCATACCTCTCCAGCAAATTGAAACCTATTTTCCTCTGTGGTCCCATAGCCCTCGGCTCCTGGGATTGTTGCAGTTGGTTGTCTACTGTCTTGACTCTCCCATTGCTTGTGCATCATCAGGTTTTACTGGGTATTTAATGCACAGAACATAGCTGAATAGTACTACATCCAGAATGCTAATTAGAGATACTTACATAAAGCACTGTCTTAGTCAGTTTGGGCTCTTATAACAAACTGCCATAGATTGGGTGGTTTAAACAACAAACATTTATTTCTCACTGTTCTAGAGGCCGGCAGCCTTAGGTTCTTGGTGAGATCCCTCTTCCTGGTGAACAGACAGTTGCCTCCTTGTTGTGTCTTCACAAGGAGACAGAGAGCTGTGGTCCTTTCATCTCCTTATAAGGGTTACCCATCATGGGTGATCCACCCTCATGAACTCATCTAAACCTATTTACCTTCCAAAACCACTCCCCACTCCCCGCCCGCTTCCAACTACCATCACATCAGGGATTACATCAATATGTGAATTTTGGAGGCACATAAACAGCCCAGGGCAAGCATCTGACAATTGATGGTTTGCTTTGTGCCAGGCACTATGCTGAGAGCTTCACAGGCACTATCTCACTTAACCCTCACCACAAGCTACAGAATCTTCCCCCCCAGCAGCTAGAAGACTAGGGCTAGAAGAGGGTAAGTAACCTACTCAAGGCTACATGGCTAGAAATTGATAGCAACTGGACTTACATCCCAGTCTGACTCCACAGCATTTATTTCTTAAACTTTTTAAATTCAAATATAATAATACCTACATATGGTAAGTAATAAAAAGAATGTAACTCCCTTAAAAGATAAAAAGTGTCCCTGCTACCTAGATCAACAACACCTCTCCCAAAAGCAATCACTGTTAACTCCCTTTTTCTTTCTAAAATTAGTCTATACATATACTTTTCTGTTTGCTTTTGCACAGTAGCATATGCTAGATATTCTTCACCTTGCTTTTTTTTTCCACTTTACTTATATTTTGGAGATTGTTCCACTATCAATGGCTAAAGACCTAGCCTCATTTATTTTAACAAATGCAGAGCATTCTATAAATGGTTATAACTTATTTAATCAACCCCTGCCAATGGGTATTCAGTGGTTTCCTGTCTTTTGCCATTATACTGGGGCTATAAAGTGTATCCTTGTCCATAAGTCTTGGCTCAAGTTCCACTGCATTTAAATCTTTGTTACTTCTGGAATTTTTAGCATAATAAATGAGGTTCAGAATGAGTAAAGCATGTGCTCTTGACCACTATACGATGGCCAAATATCTTACCTGGCACACAGCAGGTAAATGCTTGTGAATGGTTGCCAGTAACAATGGCAATGGTGATACTCCCAGCAGCATCCACGAAAGCACATCCATGAGGAATGCTGTTGAATATATGAAGAGGCAGTTAGTTCACAGCATTAAGGAGGGCTAACTGGAAGTCTTCTCACCCTCAGTGGGACTAGCCCTAATAGTCACTTACCCATCAGAATAAATGAGTTTGCAGAACTTTCCTGCAAGTCATTTTTGACATGGGGAGGGAAGAAAGATGTCACAAGCATACAGTTATGGGATGAAGCCAAAGGGCTCTGACCCAAGATGGAGGAGATTCTAAAGATGCACTCTTGGAATTCGTTTAAGGAACTGCTAGTGCACAGTTCAGAAGAATCACTGTCTGCACAATATTCAGTGGGTGCAGGCTAACAGGGATGGCCAAGTGCCGGAGGGAATGGGGGCAGGTACTTGTGTTAGGAGAGGTGATGGGTGAGGAGGCAAAGCCAGCAAAGGTCAGACCAGATGCCTGAACACAGAACAGACCCTTTGGTTGCATGACAACACACAGGGCTTATGGCGAGCAGTAAGAGGCTCCTGTTTGGGATTGGGTGATGAGGCACCTTCACTCCCCAGACAATTGGTGTCACAGTGCAAGAGCAGGCAGATGCTGCTGTTTAGCCATGGAGTTGACAGTAACAAACAAACCCCCTGCTGGGTGGAGGTTGGAGTGTCACAGAGAATCACTGATCAGTAGGGTGTGTCCCCATGCTCGGTATGAAGACTTGGTATTAAGACATCATTATAACAGCTGATATCCATCATAAACCAGGCCCAGATGTTCATTCATTTTCTTCTCGCAACCGCCCTACAAGTTTACTCCCATTTTACACCTGAGAAAACTGAGTCACAAAGAAGTTGACTTTCTAGAATTGGAGTCATATAACTTGTATCTATTATCAAAATTTGGACATCAGTTCTGCTCTGAGAGATGTACTTACAGATGGCTGGCTGTCCCCTAAGGTGCAGTCTTCACAAGGAGAGCCCCCAGCAGGATGATCAGGCCTTAGGTCACACCTGTGCCTTTTTTTTTTTCTTTTTTTCTTTTTTTTTTTGGGGGGGACGGAGTTTCGCTCTTGTTACCCAGGCTGGAGTGCAATGGCGCGATCTCGGCTCACCGCAACCTCTGCCTCCTGGGTTCAGGCAATTCTCCTGCCTCAGCCTCCTGAGTAGCTGGGATTACAGGCACGCGCTACCATGCCCAGCTAATATTTTATATTTTTAGTAGAGACGGGGTTTCACTGTGTTGACCAGGACCTGTGCCTTTTTTAAGACACTTGACCCCACTCCAGAAACTGGCAGATGTCAGTGCTGCTCTGCTCCTTCCTGGTCCTCCTGGATGAGGACTGCAGTGAAGGCACAATCTGCTTCTCTGAATAATGCAACCATGGAATAGTGGGAGTAAGAGCACTGGACAGGGAGTCAGGACCCCAGATCAGCAGACGGATGAGAGAGCCCAGGAGGAAGGAAGGAGACAGGCAAGCCTCCTGACCCAGCTCTGCAAGAAACCAGCTATGAGTGAACACAGAGGTCACCAGATCCACCCGTGTCAGGCAGGATCCAGTAGGAGTCAGCAAACACAGGTGTCAGGAAGGGAGGGTGTGGCAGGCCTCTGGCTTTACACCACAAAGTCTGCTGATTAGATGAGCTAGGATGTACCAACACAGGGATCAGGACTTGCTTCTGCTTCAACTTGTCAGCAAGCCCTTGCCTTCTCCATCCTGGGAGAGGTGGGCTGACTCCTGTGAAAGGCACTTGGGTCATCTTTCAGGGGGTTGCTGTTTCTTCCTTCCACCCCACCCCCAATCCAGGGCTCGATGGATTTTCTGTTCTCTGGTTTTGCCATGTCTCCAGACACCTACCAGCTGGCCTGGCCAGAGACAAGCAAAACGTGAAGTCAGAAAAGAACAAAGCCAATTTCCTCAGCAGCCCAAGACCTTGACCTTGCCAGCCCCAAGCCTCACCCCTCACACCCATTTCTAGCTACTGATAGAGGAAGGGAGTTCCCCTTTATCAGCTGCACTTGTGAGAAACACAGTGTCTTCAGGTCCCTGTCAGGGCTCTCGTCTGAGGGGTGCTTTGAGCTGTCCGTCTACCCACTCAGGTTGTCATGGTGCCTGCCGCTCCAACTCTTCACTGGATGGAGCAGCAGATTGTCTCCATGGTGATCAAAAGGATCTGTGCAGAAAGGATGTTTGGCCTTGGAAATGAACTCATGGGAACACTCCTGGGAAATAAGCTTCTTCTGGCGGTGTCAGAAGAGATTCTCCTGCTTGTGACACAGTTCTTCAGCCATTCCACTGGCCCAGAGAGCTTAGCTTTCTAACAGTTGGTGCCATCATCTGTGTTAACATTATAGCCATAGAGGATGCCAACTCCAGATTCCTGGCTGTGCCAAGTAACACTTGCAAGTCAGCAAAGTATAGCTGAGATGCCGAAAAGCACCTGCCTTTCAGTGCTCTGTGGCAGCGCCCCCTGCACACCTTCCTCTCCAGTCCCTGTGGAGCCTGGTTTCTCTCCCACTCTGACAAGACAATGGGCCCGCTTCTTCCTGATAGGGTGTGGGCTGATACAGCTGAAAACAATGCTCTTCCCTCATCCCACCCCTAAAAACGTGAGCATTTTAGGAGAACCTTTGATAACAAATAGGTCCCTACTGTTGCCCAACCATCTCTGGTAGACATTTCTCTGCCTCATGTGTGCATATTTCTTTTCTGCCTTTCATACCTTGAATCTTGGCTTTTGCACAGTTCAAGCTCACAGTATAGCAGGGAGGTCACTAGGGCTCTCTGAAACACCTAGTTCCTTGCTAATCCGCCACTTGCACTCCTGGAATCAGGCTGGACTAGATCAAGAGAGATTGGCTTTTCTTCCTTTGCCTTTCTGGCAGGCACCCTTTCCCTACCTACCTCAGGCACCCTGCAACTTCGTGTCTCTCCCTATCAATACTTGCTTTCAAAGAATGATCAGAAACCCATTCACATCTGAATGTGACTAATAACAGATTAAAGTATATTCTCCCTCAGGGAAATCAGAGGTTAAATTGTAAGGAATGAGTTCTTAAGTGGAATTCAGGTACCAGCTCAAGGATCAGTGCTACAAGAGTACCGTGTGAACTTTACCCTTAGAAAAAAGAAATGATATGGGTCTTCTTTTCTCCAAAGCATTTCTTTATACTTGCTGACTCCTTTGGATGATAAAGGGAGTTTGTTTTGTTTCAGCTGCTATTTCTAAAGCCTAGGAATGTGAGTTTTCATAAAATTGTGCCACACTGAAGCTAGATATAGCAGCACTGTAGAGGACTCTACCTCCACTGCCCAATGTCACTGCTTCCCTCTCAGCTGCCTGGCCCGAGGGCACAAGCATGGTGGTATCACCAGCGTATTCAAGTGGGGCAGCCTGCCATGGGCAACCACTCCCCCAGCTGCATCCTCATCTTCACCTCCTCTTCGTGACCCTGGGTTTCTCCTGGGATGTCTCACTCAAAGTAAATCAAAAAGCCTTTTTCAGATACACCTGAGTTCAAGTATGAGCTTCACCACGTATGGCACTGAGTGGCTGTCTGCTCCAAAAATAGTGCCCAGGACGGGTAAATCCTTTCTGATGTGACTTTGGGGCACAGCAGTGAAGGGGCAGGGAGAGAGATGCAGGTCAGCAAGCAGAGTGACATAAATAAGAAAGCAACGTGGGGTCGCTGCTGTGGGCAACAGGAATCGTTCCACCAGGACCCACTGAGAAATGAACAGAATGCTTTCCCACCCATAGGAGGGAAACTATGCTCTGTTCCATGCTCGTTAACCCTGTGCTTCTGACTGGCACATGTTTGAGGTGAGTCTGGGCTCCCTGGGAACTGTCCATCTGAGCTGAGCTGGGGGGGGCCGCTTAGGCAGGTTACTGACTGTTTCCGGAATCTAGGTTCTTCACAGGTAAGCCTCTGTCTGACAGAGCTGTTACAAACTATACATGAGAGAATTCCTGAGATGCACTTAGCACAGTGCCTGACCCAGAATAAAGGCTCAATAAATAGCAGCTACTATTCCCGTGCTGCAACTGGAGACACGGGGAGCACCTGTGTTGAGCCCTAAGGCTCTGAGAGTCTGCAGTCCTCACCGCACCCCCATCTCTCTGGCAGGATTCAGATTGGGTGGGACTGGAAGTGACACAGAAAGTGGCCACCGAGGAAGCAAGCTGAGTTCCACATCTAGGAAACTCTGACAAGTTTTTTGTTTATTTCTCAAAAGAAAGACAACCCCAGTAGGGCCCAGAGTGCATGAGGCAGAGAGGTCTATAGCTCTGGAGTGGCCAGGAGGGTGACATCCTCCACTTTTTTTTTTTTTTTTTTTTAAAGAAGGAACAGTTTTCTACTATGGTTTGCCACTGCCAATGCACCAGTCTGACTCTTCAGAAGAGGAATTCATTCATTCAGAATTCAATCATTTATTCAACAAACCTTCACTGAGGACTTCCTGTGTGCCAAGCTCCTTGTTGGAAGCAGGGCCTTCAGAAATGAAAGATAATCCCTGAGCTAAGAGCAGAAAGATATGGCAATGATGCCCAGGAACTGTGACAAGTGTCACACTAGAGGCTGCCCTGGAAGGTGGGTTCCACCAAAGGGAGCAGCCTGCAAAGGCTTCTTGACAAGACTACACAGCACATAGCACTCATGGGACACTATAAGTCATTTAATGGGCAGCAGTTGATGCTCCTAAGGACAAGTAATATTTATTTAAAAAAATTTTTTTTTAAGATTGACCAGGGAAGCAGAGATCAGGAACTGAGAGGAGTTGTCTGCCACACAAAGGAATTTGGCTTCATCCTAAAGCTGATGGAAAGCCACCCCAAAGAATCTATTCAGTACCCCTCAGTCCATCCCCCCTGCTATGGTTTGAATGTGCCTCCTCTAAAATTTAGGTGTTGAAACTTTTTTTTTTTTTTTTGAAACAGAATTTCACTCTTGTTGCCTAGGCTGGAGTGTGGTGATATGATCTTTGCTCACTTCCACCTCCGCCTCCTGGGTTCAAGCGATTATCCTGCCTCAGCCTCCTAAGTAGCTGGGATTATAAGTGCATGCCACCACGCCTGGCTAATTTTGTATTTTTAGTAGAGACAGAGTTTCACCATGTTGGTCAAGCTGGTCTCAAACTCCTGACCTCCAGTGATCTACCCACCCTGGCCTCCCAAAGTGCTAGGATTATAGGCATGAGCCACCATGCCCAGCCAGGTGTTGAAACTTAATGGCCAGTGTGATGGTATTGAGGTGGAGGACTCTGCCCTTTGTAAATGGGATTAAGGCCCTTATAAAAGGGGCTTCACTAGCATTCAGCTCTCTTGCCCTTCCTCCTGTCCTGTGAGGATACAGCATTCCTCCCCTTCAGGGGATGTAGCACGAAGGCGCCATCTTGGAAGCAGAGAGACCCAATCCTCTGTAGCCAACACCTTGATGTGGAACTTCCCAGCCTCCAGAACTGTGAAAAACTGTCCTTTACAGATTACCTCATCTCAGGTATTTTGTTATAACAGCACAAATGGACTAAGACACCCCTCATTGTCATAAACGCTGCAACTTCTACAACAACAGTGATGTTCTAATCTGTAAGTGAAGGCAAATCAAAATCAACCAGTAGGCCTCTCTGCAAATAAACTTTTGGTAGCTGTTTAAAATCACCACCAACAATCAAAACCTTTCTCCCCTTGCCTTTGCTGATTGAAAAAATGTTGGCCAGGTACAGTGGCTCATGCCTGTAATCCCAGCATTTTGGAAGGTTGAGGCAGGCAGATCACTTAAGCCAGAAGTTTGAGAACAGCTTGGCCAACATGGTGAAACCCCATCCCTACTAAAAAGACAAAAATTAGCCAGGCATAGAGGTGCATGCCTGCAGTTCTAGCTACTTGGGAGGCTGAGGCATGAGACTCACTTGAATCTGGCAGGCGGAGGTACCAGTGAGCTGAGATGGCAGCACTGCACTCCAGCCTGGGTTACAGAGCAAAACTCTCTCAAAAGA
>NW_016107485.1:2125414-2160577 GCF_001604975.1 Cebus imitator | reverse complement strand
GAGGGTGTTGCCAAAAGAGATTAACATTTGAGTCAGTGGGCCGGGGAAGGCAGATCCACCCTTAATCTGGTGGGCACAATCTAATCAGCTGCCAGGGAATATAAAACAGGCAGAAAAACAGGAAAAGGAGAGACTGGCCTAGCCTCCCCGAGTCTACATCTTTCTCCTGTGAGGGATGCTTCCTGCCCTCAAACATTGGATTCCACATTCTTCAGTTTTGGGACTCTGACTGGCTCTCCTCGCTCCTATGATTACAGACAGTCTATTGTGGGATCTTGTGATTGTGTAAGTTAATAAAATCCCATAAACGTGTGTGTATCCCATTAGTTCTGTCCCTCTAAAAAAAACCAGGACTAATACGAATACATACTGAGTGGATAGGTGGATGAAAAGGGGGACGATGGTAATAATGATAAATGCGATGAGCAGCTAAGGCGCAACTATGCATACCTGCTTGCACAGACATAGACAGTCTGTAGTAACAGTGATTGCCTCCAGGGAGGGCAGCTGAATTCTAGAGTTCGAGGGTTAAAAAGAGATTTACTTCCCACTTTTTACCCTTTCAAAGTACTTAAATTTGTCACAAAATTACTTCATCAAAAGAAATGTTTAAGTAAATTTAAGTGCTGTCAATACCCTCCAGCCGGAGACCACCAGGAACACAACTGTGGTCAAATAAAACTGGTTTTAAAGATTTGCCACAATGAGGGAGAACACACACCATGGGGATCTGCAGAGCATCTCAGCAAGAGAGTGTTAGAAAGGATTTATAGGATTTAGCCTGTGTCAGGAGATTTTGAGGAGGATTCAAGGAAGCAAGGCTTTACCCTGGAGCGGATCCTGCAGGGAAGCAGGGGTAACTCTCTGATTAGAATCTTAACTCAATCTTAACAGTTTGAATCTAGAAAGAGAAAGGAAAGGAGCAAAGTTAAAGGTACTCTTGATGAAACAGCAGCAGCCACTCTTATATAGGCTGGAGAATGGGTGTTTGGTCATTTTTGTAGTTTGGATGATATATTTAATCCATTCTCACATTGCTATAAAGAATCTACCCGAGACTGGGTAATTTATAAAGAAAAGAGGTTTAACTGGCTCACGGTTCTACAGGCTGTACAGGTAGCATGGCTGGGGAGGCCTCAGGAAACTTATAATCATGGCAGAAGGCAAAAGGGAAGCAAGCATGTCTTCAGAACGCAGAGCAGGAGAGAGAGCACACAGGGGAAGGCGCCACACACTTTGAAACAGCCAGATCTCATGAGAACTCTTACCTGAAACAGCACTAGGGGGATGCTGTAAACCATCAGAAACCACCCAATGATCTAATCACCTCCCACCAGACCCCATCTCCAACACTGGGGATTACAAGTCAACATGAGATTTGGGTGGGGACACAGAGCTGAACCATATCAGATAATTTATTTTGCCTGTGTTCAGACATGATTACAGAGTAATCTTATTTTTGCCTTTATTCATCAAGTTAACAGAGTGACCTTGTCTAAAGGTGGTATTTCCTGAAATTGTTTATGTTCAGTAGAGCACCTTCATTTAGCTGTAGGGCCAGTACAGCTCCTATTAACACTAAGGCCTGGCTGCCTGGTTGCTCTTCTCTTTTTCAGTGACTTTCAAACTAAGGAGTACAGATATTAATTCAATCATTTACTTTTACTATACTGCGTGAGTGGTACAGAAATTGACCTGATTTTTTTTTTAATTGTTGATTGAATACTAAGTAAAGATCACTTCAGCAACTTTTTGAGACACCAAAGTCCTTTAATAGAAGATATTCTAAAACTCCACTGAGCAGGAGCTTTAAAGATGGGCCTGCTGTTGGCTGGGATGCAGTGGGGATTAGCCAGGCTCTCTGAACACCATCAGTATGACAGTGAAGTCATTTGGGCTTATCAGTGGGCTGGCAGAGGTTAACGCCAGCTGGGCCATCCCATCTACAAGAACTATTCTTATTCAAATCCAGATGCTCCTGCCCTGGTGAATGGGGGGATGCTTCTTAAAGGATCATCAGTTCAGGAGACCAAGAAAGCAGGGGAACCTCGCATGGGGCTTTCTCATGGACAAGCCCACACAGGGAATTAAGGAACCTGATTTCTGGATAATTTCTCCCACCAGCCCTCCACATGGTCAAGTCCCTTTTCCCTCTGTGGCCCTCAGTTTCCTTGTCTGTAAAATGGCAGGGGAGATGAAAGGTGGGGGGAAATTAGACTTTTGTCATATCTTTTCCAGTTCTCTCTTCCTTAATTCTGGGGTGTAGCTTCTCCCTACAGGTGATGGGCAGGTTTCAACCTCTTCTTGAAAAGGTTAGAGACCAGGTGCACTGGAGGAAAACCAGATTTGGCAGGAAAAACACAGCCTTCATAGTAGGCATGTGGGCTTACATCAGATGAATCCTCAGGCAGTTACACTTCCCCACAGCTACGTAAATGCTTAACCCAACAAGGGAAGCAAGGCAGTAGGAGAACTGAGCCTTCCTGAACGGTTTGGCAGAAAGTTAGCTCATAAACTTCAGGAGAATGAGGAAGAGAAGAAAGAAGTTAGAGGAAGAATCTGGAAATGGCTCTATCTGATGTAGGCTGTTTTGTAGCTGGGGGTTAGAGGGTCCTATGATCTGAATGTAGCCCCTGAAATTGTTATGCTAAAACTTAATGGCTAGTGTGATAATATTAAGAGGTGGGATCTTTAGGAGATGATAAAGTCATGAGTGCAGAGCCCTGATGGGTGGGATTAGGGCCCTTATAAAAAGTCTTGAGATAGCGGGTTCATGCTCTTCTGCTCTTCCAGCATATGAGGGCACAGCCACGGGGTGCCATCTTGGAGGCAGAAAGCAGCCCACACCAGACACAGAATGTTGGCATATTGCTCTTGGACTTCTCATGCTCCAGAACTGTGAGAAATAAATGTCTGCTCTTTATCAATTACTCAGTCTGCAGTATTTTGTTATAGCAACATGAACAGCCTAAGATAGAAAGTGATGGTTTCTTTTGCTTGGCATCCCATACTCCCTCCTCTTGCCTGTTAAAAGAACCCCTCCAGATATGGGCCAACTGTACTCTCAGTAAACTGTTCAGCTGGCCCAGGAAACCATTTGCTTTAGATGGAAGGATAGCTCATTTTTCTGATAAAATCTGACCCAGGACATTTGAGACCTAACTGCCTAGCACTCTGGCCAGGGTTACTGCTGAGGTTTCCAGGCATCAAATCCACATTTGGGGTGCTTCAGTTCTCCAGGGGTCCACCATTACCATGAGCATCCTTTGCAAATTGTCTCCAGAAGCCAAGTCACCTGAAATGGGACAAGAGAAGGCCCTGTATTCCTCCACTTCCCAGGTCCTCACGTTGTAAAGCTGTCCTGTTAGTTACTTAAGGAAAAGCCAAGGGAGTTTTAAGCTCAGCATTTAAGCTTTATAGTATTAATTGTTGCATTTAAATAATTCTATTTTACAACAAATAGAACATTCAGTTTTGAAAGACCCCAAGCTCTTTTTATGAGTCTGGTTAATTAAGGGTTTTTTCTCTGATCCTCCTTTCCTGTCTTTTCTTCCTTTTAATTCTCTGGTTTCTTTCGGTAACCCCAAGAGACAGCCACAGGGGACTGCTCAAACCATTAATGACAGATTTAAGATTGGGCAGCCTGAAAGCCTCCTGTGAAAATTTCTAAACTGTATCCCTTGGGGGAAGTGGACTAATTGTCATTTTGTGCATAGGAAAGATTCTGTTTCTCCCTGGAGTCTCACAGGAGCAATGGATTGAGTATTTTATCCTTAAATATATTTAAGCCCATGAACTGTTACTTCCTAGAGACTGTGTAGCAGATATATTGGGTTCCCTGACTCACACCCTCTTGCCCTCATCCTGATCTCAGACATGGCTGGGGTGGGCCATTTCCTGTGGATCTCAATTCATTGCACTGTGTATGCATCTTCCTCTTTGATTGGGGGAAGTGTGGAGGAGCTGATAGCCCTGGGACAACCTTTGATAGGTGGGAAATGAGAACCCATGGATGAATGCTCTGTCTGCCATCCCACACTTGCAGAGGCATCCCACACTCTTCTTAAGAGATCCTAGAGGGATGGGCAGGCAGTGGCTTTCCTGCCTCCTTGATTCTCTCACCACTCCCCACCCCTTACTCCTGCTCCCTCCCATATCTTGTCCAAATATTGAAAGCCTCAGGCTCTGATTTCAAGAGACAGAACAGTAAAAAATAGCCAGAGGAAAGAACTGGGCTGATAGAGCCTTGGCCATCATTTTGTCATGGAGGGTGGTTAAGAAAAATTCAGATGCAAATCCCAGCTTTGCCTCTTGCAAGCTGTGTATGTATACCCACAAATTAACTTCTCAGGAGTGGGTAGCACTTAGAAAATATCAAAAGTCACAGATAAAATGATCAGCAAGGGGAGTCATTTTACTCACTAGGATTCATAAGAATGCTTCCTGCCTAGGGGACGGCATCTTTTAGCCTTCAAGGGCTAAAGGGACAGAAACTCTAAACCCGAGTCCAGCCACCCAGGGCACACAAAACAGTCATGGCCTGCAGCGCTCCTTCAGGTTCCTCCACCTGCCTCAACACACTGTCCCAGCACTACATGTAAGAAGGCATGAGGCATACTGTGGCTTGTGGCCTTCATTCTGCACCTTGACGTGTGACCACTCCTTTCCTCCATTTCCATCCTACTCCTGTTATTCCTTTACTTTGTCAGTGAGCCAGTGCTTACCCTCACTATATCACTAGCCAATGGCACCATTTACTTTGGAAGGACAACTCATCTTCTTGGTAAAATCAAATCCAGGATGTTTGCTGCTAAAGTCAGCAGTGAATAAACACTGCCTTAGTCATGCACCCATTTCTGTCCTCACCTGACCCCACAGAACCAGGCCTCCCTAAGACCTCACGTTCTATTCTTCAGCACAGCCACACTGTCTCAAGCCACCCTGAGACTACTCCTGCTGTTCCAATGTAGCACTGCGTTCCTCACCCTGGCACTGCCCAGACTTCCCTCCTACTGGGTGAGCCCAGCCTCACAAGTGGAACGTGGGCAGGGACAGCCGAAGAGATGCAGTGCCGAAGTGACTGCTACATTGCAGTGGACAAGAAAACCTCCTCCAACTATCACAGTGGTCCAGAAAAAGCAAAAACTGGGTCAGGGGCTGCAGCTTGCCCTTTTTATTTGAGGGGATGGGGATGACATCCAAACAAGCATGGGTTACCTGGGGAGTCACCAGAGAGCCCTCGGGCTGGAATGTCATCACCCCAGTTTACCAGAATGCTTATCTGTGGCCATCCCTGCACACTCTAGAATTCCCCATTGCCCCGGGACTTTTGCCCTTTTCTCTTAAGGGATCAGAGATAAGGGGATTAACCCAAAATGCATATCTAGGCAACAAAGTGCTCCCAAAGTGGAGAGTCTGCTATTCTGACTCCAGCACCCAGAGTCTGGCCCATCCTGAGGTGCTCTGCCCACAGCTGAAGAGCTGTAAGCTCACTGCCTTTCATCACTTCCAGGGTTCTGTTTCCTCCTCCTCCCCAGCACACAGACCCTTCCAAGCCAGCAGAAACCCTCTGGCTGTCGTTTTGTTTTTTGTTTCTCACTGATTAGCCCAGATAAAAGGGTCTCGGTACTGCCCAAGGCTACTGTAAACCAAATAAATTCTGAGGTGATTTATCCCAAGGAAGCACATATGCATGGTTATCCACAACCCATAGCCTCTGTGCTGGAAACTTGGCCTGAAAAAGACTATGGGAGACTCAACCAGTCCCAGTCCTTGTCCTCACCCTACCCAGTTAGGCCACAAGACACTGCCCTCTGTCCACTTAGAGGGCTGTGAGGCACAGGGCAGCCCAAGGAGCATGGCAGGGTGGAGGAGCTGAGTCAGAGCAGAGACGCCTTCCCTTCTTTCTGTCCCCCACTCCCCTCCCAGCTAGGGTTACCCCCTCACCCTGAAAGGCTGGGCACAGCTTGGGCCCAGGATGGGTATTTCAATAAAGGAAGAGGCAAAAGCCATCAGTTGAGAGCAAATCCCCCTCTACACCTCTCATATCCTCACCTGCACTTTCTCCAGCCCTTCCCCTTGCTAAGGTCAGTCCCACTGTACCAAACACACACAACGCACACACATAAACATACAACATGTTACCAGGACTCCAAATCCTCCCCTTGAGCATTGCTTGGCTGTGAGCAAAGTCCTCTTCTCCCCACTGTGTATAGAGATGGGGCTTTCTGTCTTGGTGACATCTCTCTGCTCTTACCTAGGAAGTCCAAGTTTTCTCTATTCTCATTGCAAGGAAGACAGGGGTCGGTCCCCTGCACTGCTTTCAAACTGCAGATCCACCAGCCTCTCTGTAGCCAATCTCTCCCCCTCTCAGTGTCTCCCCTGCAAGCCTACAGGACACTGTCCCATTTTGCTTGGTTACTTTCTCTGCACTTAGCCCTGAAGGTGTAGGAGAAGGTCATGGTGCTGGAGCTTGGGTGGCAGAGCCATGTTCACTGCCTTGGCAGTTCCAGAGCTGCAGAACCTTTGAGCCACCTCTCTAGGCCTGGGCTTCTCACTTGGAGAATTCAGCCTTCCATTGTCTGCGGCATCTCCTACTATACCTTGCTCTGCCTCACCAGCTGATCCAGGCCTGTAGAAACTTCCCCACACTGACTGAAGCCTCAGTGCTGAGCCCTTATGCTTTTGGGTCACTGATGAACTTGGATCCCCACCAACCCCTGCACTGAGATCTGATCCCTCCTTTGGGCCACTTCAGGTGACATCCTGGCACGAACTGTGGCCTGGACATGTCCCAAACCCAGAAAGACCTTGTTATCCATTTTCCTCCATCCTCACTCCAGAGTTGCTGACTTTGGCTAGAAAAAGCATGTGTCTATGTTGCCTGATTTCACTATAAATTCATCCACTGGAACAGGTATGGGGCGCTGGGTGACTCAGACAACATTCTGTTCAGTCCTGATTCTTTTTAAGTTCCATCTAGCCCAGTAGCTAGTTCAAATCTCCCTTGGGACCCTGGGATGCCCCTGCACACTGCCATAGGAGGGATTCAGACCCATTTGCTGCATGGAGAAGGGCTGTGAACCAAATATTAGATGAGACTCACACACCTTGAAGTCAGGAAGGATTTGGGGGACCCCCATTTCTTGGAAACCGAGGCTCCCAATCTTACTGCCCAGTCAGGGCAGGTTTGGGGCAACGACTCCACCAGGGGACTTACTCTAAGAAGTGACAATGCCACCAGCAAGGCTCATGGAGGGCTACAGAATGGAGCCCATGTTTGAATTCTGGCTCTTCCTGTCTTCCTCCAGAAGCCACAGGAGCCTTGACATCCAGCTCTGCTTTCTGGAGAACCAGGCTGAGGGGTGTACTTCCATAAGAATACATTCCTTCAGCAGCCCATCGAGGTGGGTGGCCTGAGGCTGATGCATGGTAGTGCCCACCTTCCAGGGTGGGCAGCCTGGATATGGCACAGATGTCCAGGCAGGGAGAGCTGGCTTTAGAAAGGCCCAGCACAGAAGCAGCAGGTGGCCCAATTCCATGAGGAAGGAGGGAGAAAATAAGACAGTGGGAAGAGAAGCAGCAACAGACAGGGCCAGGCACTTCTCAGTCAGAGGACCCTCCCCCCATCAACATCCAGAAACAGGTTTGAAAGTAGGGACACTGGGGAACTGAAAAAGTGGTCTCTGCTCCAGTGAGAAATTACCACTCACTTCCTAGTGACTGCATTCCTCTTCCTTTCCATGGGGTTCTTGGGAAGGAGTGGGAGCCTGGCTGCAGAAGGCCAAGAGGAGAGAGGTGATGCTCAGGGAGTCCCAGGCACCTCCAGAGATCTGCTTGCATTTACCTCTTTTCTACTGCAGGGCCTGGGCCACACAGGAAGCAAGTCTGGGGCCCCTGCTACTCAGCTCTTCACCCTTTGGCTGCTGAGTCATAGGAATGCCCAGAGGAACCCAAGGAAGAGGCCAGGGCAGCCTGGATGGGGATGGTTGGAAAGATTTCAGTAGTTAAACCTATCAGAGGTTGCCCCATTCTGACCTGGTTGTGGCTCCCCTGTCAGGCCACATTCAAAGAAGTAATTGAAGAGAATGGAATGAAGGAATAGTAGGTGGGCAAGATTAAAGGAAACAGCAAAGGGTAGTGAAGCAGCCAGGAGCCAGCAACAGTGATTCCTAGCCTGAAGGGGCCAGGGAGGGAGCCAGTTGGTGGTTGGGGGGTGGGAATGGCCTCACAGGAGCTATAATCCTAGGCAGACACAGCCACTGCCTTCAGGGAGGAGGCCAGAGAAACATATGCCCTCCCAGTTCTACCATGGACTGGGAGCCGGAGGGCAAGGGAGCCTCTGTGATGCATTGCAGAGGTCAGCCCAGCACCATGCAGGGCAGAGAAGGGTGGGGAGTGGATCTGGAGGGCCAAAAGCACATCCAGACTCTGGTCTTGTCCATTACTATAATATCTCTGCCTATGTCTTGAGGAGCCCAGAAGTGTGCTTGTCCCTTCACCATTAACCGTCCCACCAGTTCAGATCCTGTCCTTCCCACTGAAAGACAGCATTCCTGCAACCCAATTTGTTCTTATGTTTAATGAGTAGGTCTCAGCCCCAATGGCACCTCCACCAGCTTCACTAGAAGACATGGTCCTCTGTGATCCCGTGATGATTTGCTGTGTTCACTGCTATACCTTAAGCTCCTAGAACAGTGCTTGGCACAGAGTGGTACTCAGTAAATGTATCAAATGAATAAACATGTTCTGGCTCATTTTCTGATGAGCTTTCTACCTTCTGTTTTCCCACGAGACTGAAGGAACTGGAGGGAGGTTGGGTCTTATTTATGTCTGTGTTCTCCAGGTTGCCTGGCACAATACATAGCTGTAGTAAGATGCACAAATGCTTTTGTAATTTAACTATTCACACAACAAGGACCCGTTCCCCAGGTGGTGTGGAGAGGAGGCATTGTTGAAGGGCTTCCATGAGACCAAGGCCAAGGGTCAGCTTGGAAGCCTTGTCTCAGTTCCTCCCTCTGCACTGGTTCAGGACAACACTTACAGGTGGCAAGAACTCAGGGCCATGGATGACTCATGGACCACTGTTCCTTCTCCACTGTTCTGAGCCTGGGTATGCATACACAGAGGGTGGTATCCCTGAGTATGACTCAGAACAATACACAGGGCCTTTTCCAAGACAGCTATGTGTTCGCCCCAAGAGGAACGTCAGCTCTGACTACTCTCTTCTAACTGGAATTATGCAGAAGATTTGTTAAAACTGGGCTGGGCGTGGTGGCTCACACATGTAAACCCAGCATTTTGAGAGGCCGAGGAGGGCGGATCACCTGAGGTCAGGAGTTTGAGACCAGCCTGAGCAACATGGAGAAACCCCATCTCTACTAAAAATACAAAATTAGCCTGGTGTGGTGGCCCCTGCCTGTAATCCTGGCTACTAGGGACACTGAGGCAGGAGAATCGCTTGAACCCAGGAGGCAGAGGTTGCGGTGAGCAGAGATCATGCAATTACACTTCAGCCTGGGCAACAAGAGCGAAACTCTGTCTCACCAAAAAAAAAAAAAAAAAAAAGATTCAGTGTAACTGTTTTCTCTAGGTTCTCAAAGGCCTGTGTGGCCCAGAAAACGTTAGGAAGTGCTTGCCTTGGAGGACCCCTGGGGGAACCCCAGAATCTTTCCACTATTGCCAACCACCACCTTGCTGAGCCCCCAGCAGGCCCAGTTCAGAGAATGCAGCACACACAAAGCCTTCTGCGAGGCAGCGCACTCACTCCCACCACCGTGTGTCTGTGGCGAGCTCAGGGCAGCTGACGGTAGAGGCCTCTTTTCACCATGATGCCCTGGGCTCCACTCTTCACAGATGCTTCCAGACTTGAGGATAAATTTGAGTTTATTTTAGGAAAAAAAAAAAAGCTTAAAGCACAAATTACAGAGAGGAGGAGCTAAGATCCTTCAGAGGCCTGAGCTTCTACTCCTTTCCTTTAAGTTTCCTTCAAAGCACCAGCCCCACACCAAGAACCCCACACATTGATTGGATCAGCCAAATCTATAACAGTCATGCAGAGAGATCCTAAGGAGAATACTGAAGAGTTTTTCTTCTCCTTAAGCCTAGTATGAGTAAGCCCCCAAATTCTGGCAGAACGGCAGACTCTGTCTCCAGATCCAAATGATCACCTAGAAACCCCCTCAGGCTCCTGGGCCTGGGACCACAGCTGCACAGCCACCCCCACCCCTCTCAGAGCCGACAGGAGAAGCCGGCCACCACGATGTTCTCCCCGGTGATGTAGCTGGCATCTGGAGAGCACAGGAAGGACACGATTCCTGCACAGTCCTCTGGCTTCCCAATCCTGGATGGAAGGAGGACACAGTGTCAGGCATCTTTCACTCTGGTTCTGCTGCTCTGGGGCTCATGGATGATAGGTGGGAGTGGTCTCCATGGGGAACAAGGTGGATATAGCAGGGCTACTTGCACCTTCCAGGGCAGTGTAGACTCCAGGTTTCAGCAAAAGGAATGGCCAGAAGACAAGGAGGGATCTGCCCTTGCAATAGACTCAACTGTCCCTGCCCAGCCACACACGGACCACCAAATCTCCAAACCCCACTTGCCTCTGCAGCTGATAATGTTCACTGAAGGAGTTCCAGAAAGCCTCATTCTCATGAATCTGGGCAATGGAAAGAGATGAGATTCAGTGCTGCTAAAACAAGGAGATGGACAGAGCCCCGGGAAGGCCACCAGACAGGGCACCTAGAGCAGGTTTGCCCTTCTCGAAAGAAGCAGCATCTTCTCAGGATGGATGGACGGTACCGTGGCTGAGTTCAGAGGACAATAAGGACCTCAGTCATAGGCATGCTGATCTGGGGATTCAGTCACCCTTTTATCCCTTAGCCCCTGGGAAGGGTTCCCCTGAGCCAGACCAGAAGATGGAAGATACACCCCAATCCTCACCACTTTGCTGAAGTCAGTCTTGATTATTCCTGGAACCAGGCAGTTTACCCAGATGTCCTTGGGGGCCAGCTCCAATGCTAGTGTCCTGGTGAGGCCCAGCAGTGCTGTCTTGCTGATGTTGTATACACCCAGCTCCTGGGAAGGGAATTGAGAGAGTGATTAGGATATGGGAGAGTGGAGGAAAGCATCCACCGGATTTCTCACCTACAGGGATCTCACAGGCCCAGCAGCCCTCCCACCCATGTGGAGACAAGCTCAGCCCAGGACAGCAGGAGGATGGTGGCTGTCTGTCCCAGGCATTTTCCCTGTGAGACTCTAAGGAAGAGAACAAAGTTACCCTTCACCCTACACCACTCAGGAGCACAAGGACCAAGCACTTACCACTTGTGGGATATAAGCTGCAATGGAAGAGACCAGGTTAACAGCACCCCTCCTGAGAGGAGACAAGCACAAGAGAAGCTGAAGCTGATGACCTACCACTAATGGTGAAACTATCATGCGGTCATTAAATGATGCAACCCGCACAGAAGCAACATAGGTCCTGTTACTATCCCCATCTCACAGCTCAGGAAACTGAGGCTCAGAGAGGTTTAGTACCAGCCGATATGTGGCAGAGCTGGGATTCCATCCCTATTTCTCGTAAATACAATATCCATGCTCAGAACCCTTGTATTCTGCTTCCTCTCTTGCCAGGTGCTTGAAGGAGAGAGCAGAGTGGGCATGGTGAAGAGGCACCCAAGGCTAATGGTGGGTGCCTATCAATGGGTGACCTCTAAGGAGCAGATGGAGTAGGGGAGACCAGAAGTGATGGTCAGGAACTTTCCTTGTACTGAAGACAGCCCCTAGCCAGTTCCTAAGGGTGTGCCTGTGAGGAGTACAGTCAGATCTGCAGGACCTGGTACACAGGCAAGGTCCCTGGAGACCAAGAGCAGGCAGGAGGAGGGGTCTGGGATAGGCTTTTTCCTATATGGGGAGGAACAGGGCTAACCCTGTCATGGGTTTTAAGTTGGTAAGAACAGAAAACAGAGAAGGTGAGAATGACCAGCCCACAAGGTCAAGGAGCTAAAGCACAGCCTTGTCCCAAACCTGCTGATGTCAAGGCCAAGGAGACCATGCCTGGGCCCCTGGAATACTGCTCTCATCCTGCAGCCACTGGGATTGGAAATGGCAGCCTCACAGAGGGTGAGGCAGGACAAGAAGATAAGGGATGTGGAGATCCCAGAGAGACCTCTTATGTCCTCCACCCACAACTGGCTGTTCCCAACTCCACTCCTGTGCCCACTTCAGGTCCCCAACTCCCACTGTTCCCCACCCCTACCCTGCAATACCTCTTCTCCATGTAGGGCAGCAACTGGCTCAGCAGCAGGGCTGGGGACTTCAGGTTCACACTTAGGATCTAAAATCAGAGCAGAGCATGGGTGAGGGAAGAGAGACATGGTCAGCCCAGGTCCTGCTCTCATGAGACACTTGGAGCCCTATAATTTGTGCAGCAGACCCAATTTATGTGCAGTGTGAGAGACTGATCCCCCTTCTCACTGGTGCAAGAGGTGTTTCCAATTTGCTAATGGTTTCATAGGCAGACAGGCTAAATCACAGGCCTGTGAGCAGAGCCCTGAAAATGTGAATTGTTCAGGACTGATACGAGGAAGGGAATGTTCAGGCCTTTTAAAGAAAATGGGGCCAGGGGGCAGTGGGTCATGCCTGTAATCCCAGCACTTTAGGAGGCCAAGGTAGGGGAATCACTCAACGCAAAAGTTCAAGAACAGTGTGAGCAACATAGTGAAACCCTGTTTCTACAAGAAATTTTTTAAATAATTGGCCTGGTGTGGTGGTGCATATCTGTAATCCTAGCTACTCAGGAGGCTGAGTCAGGAGGATCTATTAAGCCCAGGAGTTTGAGGCTGCAGTGCACCATGATCATGCCACTGCACTCCAGCCTGGGTGACAGAGGTGAGACCCTGCTCTTAAAACAACAACAACACACTGTAAGCAGAGGCCTCTGAGAAAGACTGAAGACAGCCTGATGGGGGAGAAGCAGGTGCTAGAAGCAAGGGAGATTTCTAGAAGAGCCTCTTTTGTCTCTCTCTGCTTTCATTTGCTTGTGCTCTTGCCTTGTCCCCACAGAATTTAAGGCATACTCACAATGCAACAGGATAAAACAAATCAAGTAGGTACTATGCGTAAAGAAATGGAGAATAGGAAAAATCAGTGTAGAAAAATAAGAAAAAGCAAGAGTGAGGTTGGTGCCTACAGTTCACAGCATGTGATAAGGACCGAGCATTTATTCTATTATTCAGTCACAGAAATGCAGGCTGTGAGGGCCTACACACATCGATTATTGCAGACTTGGCTCTGAGCTTTCCTGTAGCCACAATAGAGAATCACCATTCTGGGAGCTAGATGTCTATGCTGATCCTGCTTGTGACTGAAGTCTAAATCTGGCCTAAGTCACACAGATCCTGACACTTTGGAAGCTCTGTCTGATGGGTCTGGGAATGGGGAGAAGTGAGAGAAGAACTGGCAGGAAGGATGCAGAGGCAGAGCCTGGGAGCTGGGGCAGTCCAGGCAGGACTGACATAGCACCAGGAATCCCTCCTGTGGGGATCTGTGTTGATGGAGGTCAGCTGCATCCTGCATCTCTAGGGAATAAGACTGCACATCTGCAACTGACCAGGACTGTCCACTGTTTTTTCCACTCCCCGATCCCATGCCCACTCAATCCCTTGGATGTGGGAAGGGGAAATACTTCAGCTGAATGTTGCTGTGGCTCACTTGACAACAGGTTTCCAGTGTGGGGGATGATCCCTCCATGGCTGCAAGAAGTGGCCCAGATGTCAGAAAGGGGGTACCACCATGAGGTCCCTGATACGGAATTGAGGGTTAGGTTAGCCCTAAGGGCTTTCTGGTCAAAATAGACCCCAGCCGGCCCACAGGATGTCTGTCCAAAACTCCATGTGCATCAGGCTGAGTGATGGGCTGAGGTAAGGCCTCTCCTAGACTCAGGAACAAAACACAAGCCAGAGAAAAGGTGAGACTCCCTCCCTTGATGAAGAAAACTGCCCCATTAGAAAGTAAGGGAGAGTAGCTCTGTGTGCCAAGTAGTCCTGAGCAGAGAACTATCCATGAGCTGAAAGAGGGTGCACGCTGGAGAGTCACTGGGCCAGGAGAAGGATGGAGGCGAAGTGGTTGTGGTGGTGTGACAGATTACAAGTTTCCCAACATGCTGGGGAGAAGGAGGGCTCTGCCTGGAGATGGCCTCAAAACTGGCTCAAGAATAAGATGAGTGGTAAGGAATTCTTCCTACAGGACTCCTACTGAAAACTGCATTCAGTTAAAAGCAGAGCATCTGGTAAATTCTAAACTCATTCTGTGACAATTTCACCTCCGAGATGATGGCAGATGTAATCGGGGACAAGTCATCAATGATTTCTGTCCAGTGATGCAGAATTGCTCACTGAATGCCAAGTCCTTGGAGAACAGGGGAGAATCAGAGAAAGTAAGGTCAATTGTTGGCATGTGCCCCCAGATTCAGAA
This sequence comes from Cebus imitator, assembly GCF_001604975.1. Lineage (NCBI taxonomy): Eukaryota > Metazoa > Chordata > Mammalia > Primates > Cebidae > Cebus > Cebus imitator. Next base: position 2,146,102 of record NW_016107485.1, on the reverse strand, counting down.
GGGATGACTGCAAACAGTTACGGGAAAAAGAGTCATGATCCTGTGAACTGAGACACTAAACAGGAAAATGATTCAGGAGGGTTAGCAGACTGTCAGTAATAAAATCCCAGCTGCAAATTGACAAATGATCCCTTGGAGGCATTAAGAACATAGCTAAAGAGCCTGGGGAAGCTGCTCAGCAGGGGCTACAGGGAGCTCAGATTTCAGATCATCTCTGAGGATGTAGCCAAGGGCACCCAGCCAAGGGCAGATAGAAGGGAGGGGATGGCCTGAAGATGATGTTGGCAAATGAGAGTGCAGGAGCTAGGGAAGGCAGAACACACTAAGGCCAGCAGGCAGGAAATGCTTTGACCCAGCGCTTAGGGCAGAGTGGGGAATGTTCACAATGGCAGGAAGAATGAAATTCACCACGATGCATTCTGGCAGAGAGACCAGAGAACAAAACATCAGAGTGAAAGGAACAGGAGTCATTGAGGAACAACTAAGCCCAAGATGAGCTTCAAGGCATTTCATAAGGCCTCTCCCGGACCCTTGTTGACAAGGTGGCAGAATCCTTAAGTGGACTTGCAGCAGACTGGGATGCCTGAGCCCCCAGAATGCTGATGGCTGGATCCGGTCCTGACAGCAGGTTTGTGTGAGACTCAGTGAGGAGTCCCCCTCCAGGAGAGACAGAGTCTCTGCAGGAGGCACAGGTCACCAAAGAGAAACACACTACCCATATCTGCCCCCACAAAAGGGTGGAACACATAGAAGTGCTTGACTCTTACAGAGATTCTGACTACCCATTCACAGCTGTATCCCTAGAGCCTGGAATGGTGGCGCCTGGCACACAGCTATAAATATCTGCTAAATGATTAAATGCAAAAGGGATGAGAAGAGTAAAGAAAGCAGAAAGTGTGGGGGTCAGATTTAAGAATGAACAAGCCACAAAGTAGCATCCAGGCACATTCTGGGGGACAGCTGGCCAGGCAGGACTACCGCCTGCAGCCTGGTTCTCCAGTAACCTCCGGAGGGAAGCAGAGAGTCTTGGTGGGCATAGGCATGTGCTGGAGCCTAGCACAGAGCTGGCATCAGGCCCTCAGCCGCCTCTCTGGGGAAGCCCTCTCACCTTGTCCCAGATCTGCTCACTGGTCCCCAGAGTGCTCCCCACCAGAGGGTTGACCGCTGCATTGCACACCAGGAAGTCAATGGCCCCGCAGTGCTCCAGGGCCTGTGGGGAAAGGCTTGGGTGAGAATGGAGATGGCCTGAGGAGGCCTCTCCCTCCCAGAGCAGCGGAGGTTGTAAGGCCTTCAGGCAAAGCTTGCAGAGCAGATGCAGCCAGGAATTATTACAAGGCTCCGCAGAAAACCAAACTCTCCTGAAGGAAAGTGACCTAGGTGGCCCAAGGGCAGGCTCCTGGGGCCAGTCCCCAAGGGATGAAGGTCTCCTCCAGGAGTCCCTCTGGAGACCTCCCTCACCCCCTTCAGGCTTTCCCTCACCTTCTCCCAGGGCCTGGGGATAGGCTGAGCATCCTCTCACAAACAGGCCAATTTCCTGACAGACCTTCTGGGCAATGAGGTCTGTTGGGCAGCCTGGGCACAGTCATGGTCTCAGGACACATTCTAGACCCCCACCCCCTCCCAGGGCTGAGCAGCGAAGGAAAGGTTCTTCATGTTTCCCTCTCTGTGTCCTTCCACCGCCTTCCCCCTCACCTTGGTCACCAGCCGCTCCCGGTCCTCAGCCTTCTCCACATGGCACACGGTGCCTGTAACACTCAGCCCTTCCCTCTGCAGCTCATCCATAGCCCGATCCACATTCTGCTGCTCCCGGCTGCTGATGACCACATGGGTCCCATCCTGGGCCAGACGCCGGGCGATAGAGAAGCCTAGGGGCAGAGATAGAGAGCATGAGTCAGCATCAGCCCCTCCCCACCGTCCTTCCTCTACCCAGCCCTGGAAATCAGCAAAGAAGGCTAGATCTTGCTCTGCAACCCTGAGTCCTTGTGGAAGCCAGGAACCCTGTGAGGGGCCAGGACCCATGGGCTATCCAGCACTCACCCACTGGTGGACCCTGTGACCACAGCTACCTGGTTAGCCAGAATGCCCTTCCGGTCTACCCCAGTGCTGCACATCCTCACAGAATGCCTAGCACTGGGATAAAACAGGCCCCGGTAACCGCAGGTCACTCCTGGCAGTATGTTGGTTGGCGTCTGGGATGCTTCCTGCTGAATCAGGCCTGGGGGAAAGAATCAATTTCACTTATCACTGATACAGTCAGTGAGCATGAAGGTAATCTACCCTCCCCCTTCCTCCAGACAGACAAGGCCAGCAGGTATAGAGATTTATTATTTTTCAACAAGAAAAGACAAAACTCTCTCAAAGAATGTGAAGACTTGTTAATTAACAATATCATTTTTGTTAATGTTAATGATAGAGAAATGTAAATAAAATGAAATCTCAAAACAGCAGGCAGGATGGAAGAAATGCCTAGAACACTGGCGCCAATGGCTCTGGCCTCACACACACACTGAAGCCTGTTTACACAGCAGCACACCCGAACCTGCTGCCCAGCTGATTGCCGCATGTGCCCGCTCCTGCCAGTTCTCCACAAAACCCAGAACCATGACCACCATCCAGTACCCGAGGGCCACTTCTTTAGAGACAAGGAGGTTACTAGCTCAAGCAATGTAAATTTGGACTTGCAAATGCAGTTTTTGGAACTGATGTAAACAGTTACACACAACTGCACTTTGTTTGAGAGCCTGTGCTTTGCTTCCCGTTTTATGTTCCATAAGCCACGGATCAACTTAAAAATCTAAGTCTATCTACATTAAATGTTAAGTGTCTTACTCCTGACTATATCTAAACTATTAATACAACTTTGGCCTGAACACACTCTCATGCTCATACAACTATTTCTTCTACTGTACCCCGAGAGATCAAAAGAAACTGAATAACTGGAAGAGAAATGAAAATAGGATTTCAAACAAACACAGAAAATCTCAGTTCCCATTCATTTAAACAATCTCACTTGTTTAAATTACTGTGGATCCATCTTCTATCCATCTTATTAAAATCCTTAATCACAAATTTAACATACACACTTAAGGGCGAAAAACTAACCACTCACTCAAGAACTACCTGAGGCCAGGCACCATAGCTCACACCTGTAATACCAGCACTTTGGGAGGCCAAGGTGGGCAGATCCATTGAGGTCAGGAGTTTGAGACCAGTCTGGGCAACGTGGTGAAACGCTATCTCTAGAAAAATTAGCCAGGTGTGGTGGTGCACACCTGTAGTCGCAGCTACTCAGGAGACTAAGGTGGGATGATTACTTGAGCCCAGAAGGTCAAGGCTGCAGTGAGCTGAGATTGTGCCACTGTACTCCAGGGAAACAGAGCAAGACCCTGTCTCAAAAAACAAACAAAAAGAACGATCTGAGACTGGGTAATTTATAAAGAAAAGAGGTTTAACTGACTCACAATTCCACGGGCTATACAAGAAGCATGGCTGGGAAAGCCTCAGGAAACACAATTGCAGCAGTAGGTGAAGGGGAAGCAGGCATATCTAACATAGCTGGAGCAGGTGAAAAAGAGAGCAAAGTGGGAGGTATTACACACTTTTAAACAACCAGATCTCGTGAGAACTCACTGTCACGAGAACAACAAGGGGGACATCTGCCCCCATGATCCAATCACCTTACACTAGGTCCCTCCTCCAACATTGGGGATTACAATTCAACATGAGATTTGGGCAGGGACACAGACCCAAATCATGTCAAAGTCTATATGCCTATTAACGGTGGAGTGGATAAACAGATTGTGCTGCGTTTCTATAATGAAATACTATACAATAATGAAAATGAATGACCTGAAGCTACACTGAGCAATATAAAGGAATCTAAAAAAATATATTGTTGAGTGAAAGAATTCAAACACAAAAGAATGCATACTATGTGAGTCCACAAGTTTCAACAACAGGTAAAACTTGTGGACTCACATAGTGTGCATTCTTTTGTGTCTGACCATGTTGCTTAAGAGGCAAACAGGTGACAGAATATGTTGCTTAATTCTATGTTGCTTAAGAAGGCAAACAGGTGACAAAAATACAGAGAAATGCAGGGCAGTGATGACCACAAAAGTCAGGAGAGTGGGTATTCCTGGGGTAAAGCTGTGGGAGGCAGTTACAATTAAGAAGGGGCAAACAGGTTAGGCGCGGTGGCTCATGACTCTAATCCCAGCACTTTGGAGGCCGAGGCAGGTGGATCACTTGAGGTCAGGTGTTGGAGACCAGCCTAGCCAACATAGTAAAATCTCATCTCTACTAAAAATATAAAAATTAGCTAGGCATGGTGGCACGTGCCTATAGTCCAAGCTACTTGGGAGGCTGAGGAAGGAGAATTGCTTGAACCCAGGAGTTGGAGGTTGCAGTGAGCCAAGATGGCACCACTGCACTGCATCCAGGGTGACAGAAAAAAGAAGATGGGACAGGTGACGCTCCAACACCTCGACTTCTGGGCCAGCCTCCATGGTCAGGTCCCAGGACTGCTGGACTGGGACATGGGGAATGAGCTCTTTCTGGCCTTCGCCACATCTCACCTCTCCTTAGCCGAGCAGAAACTTGCCAGGTATAAACTCCGAATTGTTAAGCCACCAAAATTACCCCTAGAGAAAAAACCCAACCCTGATAAGGATGGTCCAGATTATGAGCCCAACCTGTGAATGTGGGTAAACCCCAACATCATGTATCCCCCTGGAAAGCTGAACGTCCCAGGACTTACAAAGAGGGAAGTTCTGACAAGCACACTCCCCTCCTCTCAGCCATTCCAGAAGGAGGAAGATGCCAGCTGCTCAGGCCCCACAGGGATGGAATCGCTGTCCCAGTCCTCCAGCGAGCGGTCATCCCCTCGGAAGCAGTTTGCCTTTTCCCCCAGCACCTGGGAGATGTGATGCCCTTCCTCTTTGAACTTTATCCCCAAGAAGCGAGTGCCAGCTAATGCTTTATTAAATTTACCCTCAGCATCAATAAATAAATAAATAAAAGAAGGGGCAAACTAAAGAGCTTCTAGGGTGCTGGCAATGTTGTATTTTATGAGTGTAAATACATATATCTCATAAAGTGATGCTTACATGGTGTCCATGAGATATATCACCTATGTATTTGTATACTTTTTATGGATGTGTTATATTTCACACAATTTAAAAGTTTAAAAGTAAAGATTACCTGCTCATGGTAAATTTTAAAACTCAAGCAGTTTAAAACTAGTCCAAAAATTAAACCCTCCAGTTCGCTTTTCAGGAGCAAATTTGCCAGCATCTCAGATACTTTCTCAGAGATGTTTTATGCAAAGGGCTTTGCCTTAAATAAGCAAAAGCTTTCTGGTTTTAAACATTCAATTCACAAAGGGCTTCCATGGAGTATCCTAGCCAGGAAGCAGAGGATCAGGAATGAGTGTTACGTGAGTTCCTTGAACGCAGGCTCTACTCCTCCCTCGGGGGCCCAGGGCCTGAAACACAGGAGTGCTCAATAAGACTGGTGAGCTAATCAGGCTGGGAAAGTTGCAGGTAAATAGGACCTGGAAGACTGAGAGGATTTTGAAAGGGGCAGCAACAGGATAGATGCTCCTGTCAGGGGGGAACAGACTGAGAGGAGGAATGGAGGGTGTGCATGCCCAGAGTGTTTGGGATAGAGCAGGGATTCCTATGTGCCTGGAGTCAGAGAATGGGGGGCTCATGCCTCAGAGAGCAGACTGCAGTTCTGAATGACTCCACCAGGCTGGTGCTGATTGAAGCTCTCTGAAGGGAGGTCTATTGAGCTGGGGCCGGTTAAAGCAGCCACATCCAGGCTGCTGTGTGGAGACCTGTGCCCTCTGGAGACCCGTGCCCTCTGGAGACCCGTGCCCTCTGGAGGCCCTTCAGAAGAGAAGGGTGTGCCTCTGTAGCTATGTGAAGATGTGAAGACAGGGAGCGGATCTGGTGTGGGAGACTCAGGTATGAAAATATTTCACCATGAACTGGAAAATGCCAGGGATGCTTGTCTAGGGGGCCCTCTTTCACTCAAATCCGAATTTCCCAGCTCCACATTCATGTTAGCCCAGAGGCTCCTGCGTCGCCCCATGTGGGATTCCCATTGGCCTGCCCTCCCCTACTGTAATGGAAGAACCTGATCAGTGTCCTGCTGAGAGAGGGAGGGAGGGAGAGGTTCCAGCAAGGAGTTAGCAGGCCATTCAGGGGCTTGGGGGTATGCCTTTCTTGTGGGACGGGACAGTGCCAGGAAGGTGAAGAGAGGCAGGCTCTGGCAGCTCTGGGCCAAAGAGCCAACAGGTGTGAACTTTCAGGAGGCTCTGGCATGAGATGGCTCTGTCTACAGACCCTCGTCAGTTCCAGACCTGCTCTGGCCACTCCATCACCAAGGGACTCCTGGTGACTAAGCAACCCCTGCCTTACCTACTGCATCTCCCCTTGTTCCTTAGCAACCCTTGCATAACTCAATTCCCTCGAGTTAGGGGTCTATATCTATAAATTATAAGTGAATGGGTGCTGCTCAAGAATTGTGGAGAAATTTTTTATCAACTATCAGTCTGTACTCAGTGTCAAAATGCAGGTGACCAAATGCTCTGCTTTGGAAAGGAAGCCTTGATTTCCAGTTTGTCTATTCTGATATTGTATTTCCAAAAACAGTCTTCGTCAGTCCTAGACGTCCTCCCTCTTTCCTCCCAGCTGTTTCCACTCTGCCTGCTGTTGCTCTCGCTTACTCTCTCACACACCCTCTCTCCTTCCTGCAAGGTCATATTTACAGCCTTGGATTTTGTGGGGACAACAGGTTTCAGCTCCTGATTGGTCTACCTTTTCCAAACAGGACACTAGATTCTGAACATTGTTATGCCCCCTGGGGAACTCCTCTCCCTCCCCTGCGAGCATAGATTAACCCTCTTTTGAGGTTAAGGGGAATCCAGTCTCCTCGGCTGGGAGGACAGCAGGAAAATGAGGACTCGCCTTTTCTCGGGACAGGACGCCCCCTGCTGGAAGACTGGAGTAACAGCACCTCTGAGAAGTGTTTCTATCGCAGCAAGTTTGGCTGTCCCCTTTCTGGCCTATAAATTCTCACTAAGCCCTGCTTGGCTGAACTTGCCCCAACGTGGTTTGCAGGAAAGCTGACCTATGTAACGAAAGGCAGCTCCATCTGAGAGGATGCAGGTTTACCTGTTGCAGGTAAACCACCTGCAGAGATGAAGTAAGGACTCCTCTATCTCCCCTGCTTCCCCTACCCATGCAAAGCCCCTCTTTTGGCTGGGGGAATGGGAAGAGTGAGCAGCTTCCAAGGCCTCTAGTTCACCCTTTCCCACTCACTCATGCTTTCTCCCAGTCAGCTGGGCCGGCTGGAGCAGAGTTGACCACAGGTCCTGGGAGCTTAGAGTAGCCCCTGAGCCTGGCACTGCCCACTCTGATACCCCTTTCCAGCAGATCAATTCAGATGCCCAAATTTGGGGCTGGAGAAGCTGAATGGACACACCCTTAACCCAGTCCCATCTTGGATGTGGATGGCCTTCAGCACTGGTCCAAAGAGAAGGGGAAAGGAAAGGAGTGGGGAAGAAAACAAAAATTAGAAGAGAGAGAATGAGAGACGTAGAAGAGTTAGAAAGATTGAAAATCAGAAAAGAGAGACTCGTGTAAACTGGAAATAGAATTCTAAGTTCCCCAACTCACTGAATGCACTTCCTCTTGGCAAAGGGCATTCCAAAGTCAACCTAATACCAATTTTTTTTTCCCCCAGGCTGGAGTGCAGTGGCACAATCTCAGCTCACTGCAATCTCCACCTCCTGTGTTCAAGTGATTCTCCTGCCTCTGCTTCCTGAGTAGCTGGGATTACAAGTGCATGCCACCTCATCCAGCTAATTTTTGTATTTCTAGTAAAGACAAGGTTTTGCCATGTTGGCCAGGCTGGTCTTGAACTCCTGACCTTGTGATCTCATGATCTGCCCACCTCGGCCTCCCAAAGTGCTGGGATTGCAGGCGTGAGCCATCATGCCCAGCCTAAGATACCAAATTCTAACCTGACTCTAGTATAGCACCACATGACAGATAGCAGGTCCTGAGAGAAATTGAAGTATTTTACACCAAAATGCATTTCTTTGACATTTTTTGAAATGGCCCTGCAAAGCTATCTCTTGTGAGGAAAATTTACATCCTATAGAAAATCCCTTTCCCTTTCCAGGTCTTTTCCTGATCCAAGAGAGATTTAACTAAGAGTCTGGCACCTTTTAGGGTATGATAAAAGACATTTACAGTCTATTCTCTATGAAGCCTGCTACCTGGAGGCTTGATCTAAATAACATGAACCTTGGCTTCCACAACCCCCCTAATCTTAACTACAAACATTTCTTTCTATTGACCTCAACTCTTTAGGAAGAGCTTAACCCTTTCAACCAATTGCCAATCCGAAAAATCTCTAAATCCACCTGTGACTTGGAAGCCCCCACTTCAAGATGTCCAGGCTTTCTGGGCCAAAACAGTGTAATCCTTACATGTATTGATTTATGTCTCTGCCTGTAGCATCTGTTCTCCTAAAATGTATAAAATCAAGCTGTAACCCAACCACCTTAAGCATATATTCTCAGGACCCCCTGGACCTATGTGATGGGTCATGGTTCTCACATTTGGTTCAGAATAAATCTCTTCGAATACTTTACAGCTTGACTCTTTTTCATCAGCACTAAGGAGATGTTAACAGAAGATGTGTGATCTTGAGAGCAAGTCTGTTCCCCTCCCTCGCCTCCATCTGTATCGCAGTAAAATAAGGGGTTCACTTGGGTGGTCCTAAGGGCTCTGATGGCCCCATGAGCTTTGTAATGATAATCAAAGAAGAAATAGACTGAGCTGCAGACATACAGCCAGGAAGAAAGAAGCATCAACATAAAAAGTAAACAGTAGTGAAGATAGGCAGTTCGAGTCATTATAGACCCCAACACGAGGCAGGGAGGCAGCTCCAGCCTGAGCCACATCCTGCCTGCCCTGGGCAGTGATGATGCTGGCCCAGGCTTACCTGATTGTGTACTTGTCTGTTTGGAGCGCTGGTCAGGAGCCCTCTGTCAGGCAGTCTGCAGCTGAGTGTGAGGATGTGAGTGAGCAGCAGGCTGGATTTAAGGCTCTGCAGATTTTATCTTAACAACTCAAAGATTCCTAGAATTTATGGCCCCAGAATTCAGAAAGATGGGAGAAGTGTTTCAGAAAAGACCTCACCCATGGCTGGGGAGGAAACCTGGTGAAAGTGCAGGACCTGTTGTCTGAGTAATATTCTACAGAATGCTGCACATACCACTTAACAAGCATAACCGGCAAAAAAGTGCAGCTGCTTGCCACTTGTGGAAAGAAGTCAAAATGATAATAGTTATGATAGGAGGGAACAAGATTTCTTTATTATTCATGCTAGCAGGGGAAGAGTGGAAAGCAATTCCACTCTTCAATTTGTGGAGGGAACATAGGGGTTTTCAAAGAAAGGGTTTGGAATGCAGAATATGACTAATTACACAGTATTGATAATATAATTATTAAATTATTTAAATCATTATAACTAGGGTCAAACACATTTTTAGTAATCAAAATAGGAACCATTACAATCAACACATTTTTGCAAATGAGAAATAAGTTTGTTTATTCCTGTAGCATAAAAATTCATGCTTTGGGATTCAGTGAACTCTTGGAAAGCATTTTCTGCATCCTGCTGGTTGTGGAAGTGTTTTTCCTGCAAAAAGTTGTCGAGATGCTTGAAAAAGTGGTAGTCAGTTGACAAGAGATCAGGTGAATATGACAGATGAGACAAAACCTCAAAGCCCAATTCGTTCAACTTTTGAAGTGTTGGTTGTGCAACGTGTGATTGGCTGTTGTCATGGAGAATTGGGCCCTTTTGGTTGACCAATGCCTGCTGCAGGCGTTGCAGTTTTCAGTGTATCTGATCAATTTGCTGAGCATTCTTCTCAGAAGTAATGGTTTTGCCAGGATTCAGAAAAGCTGTAGTGGATCAGACCAGCAGCAGACCACAAAACAGTGACCATGACCCTTTCTTGGTGCAAGTTTGGCTTTGGGAAGTGCTTTGGAGCTTCTTCTCAGTCCAACCACTGTGCTGGTTATTGCTGGTTGTTATGTAAAATTCACTTTTCATGGTACATCACAATCCAGTCGGAAAGTAGTTCATTGTTGTTGCATAGAATTAGAGAGGATGACACTTTAAAACAATGTTTTTTGTTTTTATTTTCAGTCAGTTCATGAGGCACCCACTTACTAAGCTTTTTCACCTTTCCAATTTGCTTCAAATGCCAAATGTAGAACAGTCAGCAACTTCTAGTGTCATTGTAAGAGGATCAGCTTCAATAATTGCTCTCAGTTTGTCATTATCAACTTCCAATGGCTGGCCACTACACTCCTCATCTTCAAGACTCATCTCCTTTGCAAAACTTCTTGAACCACCACTGCACTGCATGTTTGTTAGCAGTTCCTGGGCCAAATGTGTTGTTGATGGTGTGAGTTGTCTCCACTACTTTAAAATCCATATTGAACTCAAAAAGAATCACTCAAATTTGCTTTTTGTCTGACATCATTTCTATAGTCTAAAATAAACATAAAATAAACAGCAAGTAACAAGTAATTAGCAAAAAAGTGCAAAGCAAAAAATGCACATTAAAATGATGTATAACATAGTACATTTATTTAAGAATGTATTCCAATATCAAACAGCAAATTTCAACAATGCAAAAACCGCAATTATATTTGCACCAACCTAATAATTGAGTCACTCTTCAGCTAGGAGTGAGTTCTGTCTCTGATATAATCTTTTGTTGGAGAGAGAATTCCAGAGCTTTCTGTACCTATCAGGATCTGAGCCCTGAAGCTGTTACCACTAGGGAACATATGAGCCACATCGCACCAAAGTATGTTAGCAACAGCAAATCCATATGGGTCTGCAGCAACCTCAGTTTTGCCTCCTCAGAAGAAAGAATTCAACTGAGGGGCATAAGGCAGAGTAAGAAACTGAGGGAACTTTTGGAACAAGAATGAAAGTTTATTTAAAAGCTTTAGAGCAGGAATGAAAGGAAGTAAAGTGAACTTAGAAGAGTGCCAAGTGGGTGACTTGAGAGATCAAGTGCCCTGTTTGACCTTTAACTTGCTGTCTTATATGTTGCCATGTTTCTTCTCCCTGTGTTAATTCTCTCTGACTCTTCCCTTGGGTTGGGCTGTCTGCCTGCACAGTGGCTGTCTGCATGCAGCACTTGGGAGGGGCTGCATGCACAGTGTGTTTACTGGAGTTACACACATACTCACTTGAGGTGTTCTTACTTACCAGAAAAGTGTTCCTAGAAGAAGGTCATATACTAAACTCCAACATTTTGCCTCTTGATGTGTATGCTTGAGCCCACTCACCCAACTCCTGAGATCTTATCAAGAAGCTGCTGATCACCAGCTTCAGGTGTTTCTGTCTATTGGGAGACAGCCTTTCCTTGGCACCATCTGTGACCAATTATTATTTTAGAAAGATAGTATAACAACTGCATGACCATCACCTGGTGGTTTTCTGACATTCCCAGGTGCGTGGGGAGGGGGAGCTCTCCTATCCTGTTCATGTCTACCTGACTACCTACTGTAAACATTTCCCCCATCAAGAGTCCAAGACTCCAATTCTTTGGGGAAAATGGACAAAGGTCAGTCTTCTGTAGCTACCTCCTGCTGACGGATGGGCAGTGGTGGTGGTTCTGTGAGTCTTGGCCTCTTGCTAGCTGTCAGAGCAGGGTGGCTCCGTGGGTTGGTGAAAGCAGTATTCAGCCAGGTCCAAGGGAGACAGGAGCAGAATTTTGCCTCTGTTGTGTCCCACTGATGAGCAGTCTAGGGTTCCTCTTTAGAAGGGTGACTCCTGAATATCGAGAGGATGGTATTCCTCACTGAGGATCATCTGGAGCTTGATATCCCATTCCTCTTGTTTCTTCTGAGCTACAGCCAGAGATCACTCGTTGGTCACAGGATAGGCAGGGTCAGTCTAAATTGCAGGGGAAAAAAACCTCAAAAGCAACTGATAAGATTAGAATCTAATAACAGGTGTACCATTGTTCTTGAAACATAATTTTTCTCTCTCTTGACTCCCATTTTTACTAAAAGCAAATCATGGGAAGACTGATTTGTTTACAAAATAAGCTTTAGTCTTATTATACTTGGCCTGATTATTTACATAAAGTACAGCAAAAATAAGTATTTGCCATATAGTCTCCTTTTAAAATGGGCTTTGATGAAACTTTGTTCCACAAGGAATCTCAGATAAGACATTTTAAAATCTTAAGCCAAGTCATGGGTCTGGGCCATCAAATACCCATATGAGTTGGGTAAATTCCTCTCCTCTAGAGGTCCAAAGAGAACTTGAGCCTCCTGGACCTGTCAGAAAGTGACAGTCTTTACTTACCACAAGTCAGAAACCCTGTACAGGAACAGTGTAGACAAGCTGTCAGGGCAGTTTTCCCAAGGGGCTTTTATTGGCTCTGTAAGTCAAATTTGATTCCTTAAAGGAAAGCACATCACTCTAGTCAAAGTCTTGGTAAATAATAATTTTCTCCAATTGTATCCTGTTGCAGAAGGAAACAGAGTCTAATTGTACTTATGCAAATAACTATATTGCCATAACTTAAGAATGCTCACAAATAATTTCCAAATTCTAAAGAAATCAGGTAGAAAGAAACAAATATGCTCCAAATTTTGTTTTTAGGAGTATATTTTACATAATTGTTAAAAGCTGTAAACAGCTCAGACAAAATGTTTTCTTGGCTCTGAAAAACAAAGGATCAGCAAAGTTTTCAGCAAAAGTTACAAAAGGATTATTTTAGTCTTCTATTAGTTCAGCCCATGCAGTTAACTCCATTCTGCTTGATATTCATGAACATTTCAGCTCTCCATGAGAGTCCTGAAAGTTTTTTCTTCTATTCTAATGTCACAATCTCCAAAGTTATAAGAAACCTGCATTTAAGAGCACCTGTTAGGGTCCTATAGTAATTATAAAACCACCTTTTACAGAGGTTCAAAAGAAGACAATAATGGTCTGTAAATGACAAAAAGTCTTAGGGCAGCCATGGCCAAAGGCGCAATTGACAAGGAAATTTGTTATCTCTGTGGCATGCAATAATTTACCATAATAATTAAAATTATCAGTGGTAACATATACTAAGTCATATCAGTTTTACACAATTTTGGCCAGATATTACTTTTGCATTAGTGTACTATTGATGTTAAATATAATTATTTTAAAACCTTGTAGATAAATCTGTCCAATCTTAATCAGCTTGACCATAAGGTAAGATTTTTATAAACCTTTTATAACCCTTTACAATTTTCTGTTAAAGAACATAACAACGCTCTAAGAAAACCATGTTGTACTTTTACTCCAATGTCCAATTTGTGGATAAACTGAATAATGTCCCTTTAATTTTTAGCTACTATGTTCATACACAGAATTTCTTTTACAAGATTAGTCTTTCACAGACCTTCTACAACTTGCTCAAAACTTCAGTTTTATTCTGTCTAACTTAAAACCATTATTTAATCCTCTAAACTAGGCAAAAATATCTATATTCCATGCCTGCTTATAATGTTTTACCAAAAGTACATTATATTTTCCTCATACACCTTGCATGTAAAACTGTTTTTCAGCCACATGCAGTGGCTCAAACCTGTAATCCTAGCACTTTGAGAGGGTGAGGTGGGTGAATCATGAGATCAGGAGTTCAAGACCAGCCTGGCCAACATGGTGAAATCCCTCCTCTACTAAAGATACAAAAAAGTAGATGAGCATGATGGCAAGCACCTGTAATCCCAGCTACTCAGAAGGTTGAGGCAGGAGAATTGCTTGAACCTGGGAGGCAAATGTTGCAGTAAGCTGAGATCACATGAGCCTGGGCAACAGGGCAAGAATCCATCTCAAAAAAAAAAAAAAAAAAAAAAGCACTTGTTTTTCCAGACATGTTACACAGTTAACTCAGCAACTTTTACTTTTGGTGAAAATCCTAGTAAGTAATCTGTTCTAATTATGTGCTAGGTTTGAAGCCTAGAACACCAGAGAGAAGTGCAGATAAGGTTCGACTTTCCAGCACAGCTAGGGGGCATGGCTAATTCTGTATGTCAGCAGACCTCACTTAGAATTCAGTAGCTTTAAAGCAGGCAAGTTGTACAGTTAAGAGTCATAGTAGTTGCTTATGACTTTAAAGCATTTAGTAGACCTACTAACTTTTAAAATTATTTAATATTTCTTTCATAAATTCCCTTTCAGAAATCTTTTTACGACTCACACAAACCATTTACAATATTCTTGGACTTTCTAACTTGTCCTAAATGTCTCTTTTCCTAAACAACCAGTCATTTTACTTTAGGACAAGGATTTACCATTCAAGAACCTTTCTCATATAAAATCTCTTTTCTTTATAACCTTCCTCACCAAAAATACCTCTTTATAACCTTTGAATTAAACAAAAGTAATTTTCCTTTGTTATAAAGTTAAGGGTTGTACTGCATATTGCTGCATGAGTCCCATGAAAAGGGAGCAGATAAAAAGATTGTCTACATACTTTAAAAGTTATCCCTCTCAAGAGATTGCTCAGTTAGTTTTTTGTTGTTGTTGTTTTTTGCTAGGGCTTGTTTGAGTAAGAGTGGGCTATTTCTAAACCCCTGAAGTAGGAACATTTAGGTTGAAGTTATTGGTTAAAGATTTCGGTAGCTTTTTGGGAGAAATAGGGCTATTAGAGGGAAAGATGAATTCAAAGATTGAGTAAATATTAAGACATCCATCTTGGAAAGTATATTTTTGCCCCAAGGAGATGTGGAGTATTTAGATATTACCAGAGATTGGTGAGTGAATGGTAATTGGTCCCTCAAGTAGTATAAAGGTGTGTGAATCCCAACAGGATTTGGAGAAGAGTTGCTTAGAGAAGGAGATTAGCACAGAGTAGGCAGCTCTTAAACTCAAAAGGGAAACTTTAAATTTTACTTGCCACCTTCACAGTTGCCCTTGGCTTTGTCCTGTTGGTGACAATGTCTGATTTGGAAAACAGCTGGAGTGGAGAGCCCTTTCAGCTCAAGGCCAACAGGGGTTGGAATTCTGTCTCAGGGGCCCTTCAGCTTTCAGGACAGTCCCATCTCCAGTGGTCAAGTTTGTGACAGACAGGGCAAGACATGTGGGCCTTTTTCCCATTTATCCCATTGAGGCAGTTTGCCTTCCAGTGACCTGGCTTTCTGCACCAATGGCACTTACCTGCAGGAGTATCCTTAGGGCAATTTGGAGGGGGCTGGTAGGCTTGCAAAGCAGCCAATAGTTGAGCCTGCCTCTAGTCCCTACATTTCTCTTTCTCCCTAGCCCTGTCCTCCTTATCCTGCTCTCAGTTATAAAAGACTGAGGAGGCTAATTTGAGGATTTCCTGCATAAAGGCACTAAGTTCTAAGGCTGACTTTTGTAATTTCCTTCCAGTTGATTTTTAGACCAAACAATATTATAAAGAAAAACTAGGTTGTTTTGTTTTAAGGCTTAGGAGAATGAAACTTCTCCCAGTTTGGCAGATGCATCTGAGGGGCATGTCCTGTGGTCTGGAGACACAATTACCCATCTGCAAAGAGAGAAAAGAAGAGGAAAAAGTAAAAAGATGGCACCCTTTCTTACTTTTCTATTATCCTGAATAGGGTGTTTCCCATTTGTCCTTAGGGTTCTGGAATAAATTGGTCTTATCATGTACCCTTAACCTTGGTCCCATCTTATCACAAGTACCCACTTGCGAACAGAGGAGATACTGGAGTGAAAAGGGGGCCCCCTGTTCATCCTTGGGGTTCTGGAATGAACTGATCTTACCATGAACCCCTAACCTTGCCTTTGTCTCTGTTCTAATGATAATCTGTTAGCCTAGGACCGGCCTTCATCTATGTCCTGTGGGTGTCTTGCTCCTGCAGTCTTGGGCTGGCCTATATCCTTGTCTCATGACCTTATAGTGACTCTTACTCAGAACATTCCAGCAACAAAATGATTATTTCTTTTCTCAGAGTCCCATTTCCCATGTTCTTTAAGTAGACGAGAAGCCTGGTTTTCAGCTAACTGCTGCAAGGGGCTGGACTTCCCTCCCTTCGAATATGACCTTGAAGGTCTTGATACATCTTGACAAGGGCATGGAAGTGATTGGAGAAATGGAGCCTACAGGAGGAAGTAGAAGGAAGCGAGGAATACTCAGGGAAAGCCTTTTTACGTTCACAAAAATATCAGCCCTTGGATTTGAGAGGGCGACATTTATTTGCCCTCTTGACATAAAAAAGTAACCCCCACAGGACTTGGAGCTTGGGGTAAGAACACACAAATGGCAAAAGAAGAATTTCCATCTTCCCAAAGGAGTGCTAACTCAAAAAAAAAAAAGAGTGAGGTCCTATGCAGGTAGACAAACTGCTTCAAAAGCCACCAGAAAACTTGGCCCTGGGGTGTAAAAGGAGAGCATATGGTAAGTCATAAGGAGCTGGCAGAGCCAGAGCTCCAATTAATGTCTGTTCCAGCAATGAGCCGGCAGACAGGGGAAGGGTTGGAAGTCATCTGTGCTGGTAGAGTAAAAACAAGCATAAATCTCAGGGGATAATCACAAAGAGAGCCCATGTCTTTGCTGCTGAGCAGATGCAGCAAGAGCTGGAGACACACAAATAACAGGGAGTGTGTGTTTTAAGGCAGAGAAAACAGCAACATAGCATTCGAAGTGAAACCAGAGAAGAGACAGACTTGCCCCTGAGGCAGACAGTCAGTGGGTGTGCAAGGCCATTTCAGAATACACACGGGGAAAACAGGAGAATAGACAGTTCAGATTTTTTGGAAAAGAGTGGATTTTAGTTGACAAAGCAGAGGCAACCCCAGATATTGCACCATTTTAGGCTTTAGCCCTGCCACTCTTGTGAGCTTCCTCTCCAGGAGGGCCATTACTGCCTCAGATCTACTCAGTGCAGACTCCAACTACCTTCCCAACCCCTCGAGCCACCCGTCAGGGTGAGCTGAGAGATCAGCTGGGGTAGCAGAGCCTCTGTGGCTGAGAGGAATCATTCTGAGTGTTGGTAAGTAGGCAGGAGAGTGAAAGGAGAGAAGGAAACTGTGTACAGGGGTTGAACACCCCCAGCTGAAGAAGGTGAGAGGCAGAGATCTCTTACCACTAGAGAAGGTAACCGAGCCACATGACACCAAATTATGTTAGCAGCAGTGAATCCATACAGGTCTGCAGCAACCCCAATTCTTGCCTCCTCAGAAGAAAAAAATTCAACTGAGGGGCATAAGGCAGAATGAGAGACCAAGGCAAGTGTTAGAGCAGGAGTCAAAGGTTATTAAAAAGCATTAGAGCAGGAATTAAAGGAAGTAAAGTTCTCTAGAAAGAGGGCCAAGTGAGCAACTTGAGAGATCAAGTGCCAGGTTTCACCTTGGACTTGGGTTCTTACTTATTGGCATTCTGCACGTGCAGTGGCCTCCCAGCACCTGGGAGGGGCTACAAGTGCAATGTGTTTACTGGAATTGTACGCATGCTTACTTTAGGCATTCTTCCCTTACCAGTTGAGTGTTCCTAGAAGGTCATATACCAGTTAAACTCTGCCACTTTGCCTCTTGATGTGCATGCTTGAGTTCACTCACTCACCTCCTGAGATCTTATCTGGAAGCTGCTGATCACCAGCTTCAGGTGTTTCTATATACTGGGAGATGGCCTTTCCCTGGCACCATCTGTGGCCAATTATTATTTTAGAGACACAGTGTAACAACTGATATTTCTGCTGTGGGGTGGGGAGTCCTCTCCTCTGCTCACATCTGCCTACCTACTACAACAAAGCTTCTAAGGAAATATATGACCAGATAAGAGAGTATGGTGTGTGCTTAACAAGCATTTTGGTAAATAAATGTGCAGTAGGCATGGGAGCATAGCATGGGAAAGGAAAGGGAGCAGAGGTTCACAGCACATTCTGAGATTGTATTTCCAAATGAAAGGTAAAACATATACAGTTTGTCTCAAAGTTACATCTTAAGACTGGGAGGAGGAAGAGGGAAAGGAAAAGAAGGAAAAAAGCACAAAGCACAGTTTGAGAACCCATTCTTGGCAGTCTGGCTGTCCCTAAAGATGCTGTCACACAATGGAAACAGATGGACCCATGAGTCCACAGCCCCAAACTCAAGCAGGCTCCAGACCCCACTTCATACTAGGCATCCAGTACACAAAAATAATGAAGACATAGTCCCTACCCTCAATAACTTTATAGAAATAAATAAATATCAGCTTACAGTCTAATGGAGGAATCAGATAAATGTAATGCGGGGATACATGTCAAAATGGAAGTAGGTCTAAGGTTCAGGGGCACCCCAGTAAAGCATAGTAAAAGCTATGGAGATCACTATGGGATATTTCAGAGGAGGTACCCCTGCAGTTGGATAAATAGTTCTGGAGCTCAAGACTGAGCGTTAAGGAGAATGATATGGGGATTATTGGTCATAGGTAGAAGCAGCCTCATTAAATGGATGAGCACTCCCAGGAGCATGAATAAAGTAAAATGAGAAGAGAACCAGGATTTGGAACTGTGGGAACCAGCCTCTAGATGGCCGCTATGATCCCTGCCCACTGGCGCTCACGCTGTGTAAGCTCCTCACACCACACCAGAGTTGCTAGAGGTAATGATCCGTCACGTCCAAGGTCAGGATGTAAGAAACAGAGCATTCTGCACTCACTCTCTCTCTCTCTCTCTCTCTCTCTCTCTCTCTCTCTCCATATATATATATATATATATATATATATATATATATATATCTCCACTCTGGCTCCATATTGGGAGCATCCCTATTGCAAACCCATGTGGCAAAGACCTCAGTCCTCCACCCTATAGCCAGCGAGGAACTAAGATCTGTTTGCTCAATCATTTGAGTGAAATTGGAAGCGCATCTCTCAGCCCCAATCAAGTCTTGAGATAACTACAGCCCTGCTGTCAGCATAGCTGCAACCTCATGAGAGATCCTAAGCCAGAACCACCCAGCTACACTGTTCCCAGATTCCTGACTCTCAGAAAGTGTGAGATAACACGCTTTCAAGCTGTTAAGTTTTAGGATAATTTGTTATGCAGCAATAGATAACTAATATAGGAACCTTGGTGAGAGGTAACCCATTGAAGAGACAGAGCAGAAAATTCTAAAATATGAGACATTTTAAAAATAAACCAACCATAATTAAAAGAGTATTGTGCTTCCTGCGTCCGCAGCTGGCTCCAGTCCTGGCGGCTTGGGTGGCGGCGGCTTCCGGCGATCGCCTGGCTGCTCCTCGGGGCGGCGACCTGGTTCGGCTCACGCGCGGCCCGCCCCAGCCTTCACCGCCGCAAACTCTGACGCCGGCATAAGGGCCACGTGTTCTGAAATTACTTTGAGACAAGAAGTTTTGAAAGATGGTTTCCACAGAGACCTTTTAATAAAAATGAAGTTTGGAGAAGGCATTGAGGACTTACAGAAGTGCTGACTCTTAATTAAACAGTACATTCCTACAGGACTTTTTGTGGATCCATATGAGTTGGCTTCATTATGAGAGAGAAACTTAACAGAGACAATGATGGTTTTGGAAATTTTTGATATAGAGGCCCCTAACTATTTGTCCAAGGAATCTGAAGTTCTCATTTATGCCAGACAAGATTCACAGTGCATTGATTGTTTTCAAGCCTTTTTGCCTGTGCACTACCGCTATCATCGGCCACATAGTAAAGATGGAGAAACCTTTACTGAGCCAGATTTGTTGATGTATTGTGACCAAGTGTTCCCGATTTTGAAATGTTGGGCCCACTCAGAAGTGGCAGCTCCTTGTGCTTTGGAGAATGAGGATATCTGCCCGTGGAACAAGATGAAGTATAAATAAGTGTATAAGAATGTGACTCTGCAGGTTCCACTGGGACTGACTATACATACCTCTTTAGTATGTTCTGTTGACTCTGCTCATTACAATCCTGTGCTCTGCTTTGATCCTTGTAACAGTTTTCAAATATGGCCATTTTTCCCTATAGGTTTTATGTAGTTAAATACTTCCTAGAAACCTAAATAAGATCTATTAAATTCTGATGAGAGGTGTTCTTCTAGAATTGAGCTAATAACTTTTATCATTTGTCTTCATTTGTGGCCAAAATTATGTTTACTAGAGGAAATCTGGGATCATTCTCAGCTAATTCCAAAATTTAGTGCTCTATTGCATAGATCCTCGGTAATCCTCAAGCATCAGATGCCGTAAGAGGAAACTTAATTCTGCTAAATTGATGTTTATTTTGTGAGAAGTGACTTTATATTCATTTGGGATAGAAAAATTATTTCTTTATGTAGTTGAGACAAATTATTCTCCTTTTGTGAATACTTTCCATTTAAGCTAAAAATTGTGAAAACCATACAAATAAGAATAAAATAGGCCAGGCACAGTGGCTCACGCCTTTAATCCCAGCATTTTGGGAGGCCGAGGTGGATGGATCACCTGAGGACTGGAGTTAGAGATCACCTTGGTGAAACCCTGTCTCTACTAAAAACACAAAAATTACCTGGGCACGGTGCTGGGTACTTTTAGTCCTAGCTAATTGGGAGAGAGATATGGGAGAATCACTTGCACCTGGGAGGCAGAGGTTCCAGAGAGCCAAGATTGCACCACTGCACTCCAGTTTGGGTGAAAGAGTGAGACCCTATCTC
>NW_016107485.1:2108518-2125310 GCF_001604975.1 Cebus imitator | reverse complement strand
TTGAGAAAGAAAGAGAAAGTAAAAGGGGGAGAGAGAACAGGAGTCTTGCTCTATTGCCCAGGCTGGAATGCAATCTAAAAATAGGTAATAAAAACCTCTTTTATGTCGATAATTGTACTTAACAACGGAGACAGGAAGGAATAAGGGAAGAAAATAACAAACAAACAGCCAACTAATATTTCATTTAAGTCTGTGAGATACTATGCAAATGCTGAAGAGTAATTTACTTCCAATTATGTAGTCACTTTCAGAATAGGTGTAATATGATACTGAGAAAAATGTATGTTCTGTAGACCTGGGGTGGTGAATTCTATAAATATTCACTAAGTTTGCTTATTCCAGGTCTAAATTCAGATCATAGATGTCCCTATCAATTTTCTATCTCATTGATCCGTCGAGTATTAACAATGTGGTATCAAAAACTCCCACTATTATTGTGCTGGAGTCCAAGTCTATAAGTCATTAAGAACTCGTCTTATGTATCTGGGTGCTTCTATATTGGGTGCATATATATTTATGATCATTAACTCCTGTTGTTGCATTGATCCTTTTACCATTATGTAATGTCCTTCTTTGTTTCTTTTAGTCTTTGCTGCTATTAAAGTCTATTTTGTCAGAGACAAAAGTTACAACTCCTGTTTTTTTGTTTGTTTGCTTTTTGTTTTTGTTTTTTGCTCTCCATTTGATTGGTAAATCTTCCTCCAACCCTTTGTTTTGAGTCTTTGTGTGTCATTGCTTGTGAGATAGATCTGGATACAGCGTCCCGATGGGTTTTGACTTTTTATTCAATTTGCCTGTGTCTTTAATTAGGGCATTTAATCCATCTAAATTTAGGATTAATATTAATATTTGGGAGTTCAATATTGTAATTTAATGCTAGCTGGCTATTTTGCCTGTTAGTTGATGTAGGTTCTTCATTATAGAGATAATCTTTACATTTTGGTAAGTTTTTGGGATGGCTGATACTGGTCGTTCCTTTCTGTTTGTAGTGCTTCTTTCAGAAGCTCTTGTAAAGCAGACCTGGTGGTGATGAAATCTCTGAGTGCTTGCTTGTTCATGAAAAATTTTATTTTTCCTTCGCTTATGAAGTTTAGTTTGGCTGGATATGAGATTCTGGGTTGAAAATTCTTTTCTTTGAGGATATTGAATATTGACCCCCACTCTCTTCGAGTTTGTAGGGTTTCTGCTGAGAGGTCTGCTGTGAGTCTGACAGGCTTCCCTTTATGGGTAACCTGACCTTTGTCTCTAGCTGCCCTTAGAATTTTCTCCTTTATTTCAACCCTAGTAAATCTAGCAATTCTGTATCTTGGAGTTGCTCTACTTGAGGAATATATTTGTGGTGTTCTCTGGATTACCTGGAGTTGAATATTGTCCTGCCTTACTAGGTTAGGAAAGTTTTCCTGAATAATATCCTGAAGAGTGTTTTCCAGGTTGGATTCATTCTTCATGACATTCAGGTACACCTATCAATCATAAATTAGGTCTTTTCACATAGTCCCATATTTCTTGGAGACTTTGCTCATTCCTTTTTACTGTTTCTTCTCGAATCTTGTCTTCTTGTTTCATTTCATTAAGTTGGTCTTCGACCTCTGATATCCTTTCTTCTGCTTGATCAATTCGACTATTAAAACCTGTGCATACTTTGCGACGTTCTCGTATTGCATTCTTCAGTTCCATTAATTCACTTATATTCCTCTCTAAATTGTCTATTCTCATTAGCATTTTGTCAAACCGTTTTTCAAGGTTCTTAGTTTCTTTACATTGGGCTAGAACATGTTCTTTTAGCTCACAAAAGCTCCTTATTATCCACCTTCTGAAGCCTAATTCTGTTAATGGAACACGCTCGTTCTCCATCAGGCCTTGTTCCCTTGTTGATGAGGAACTGTGATCCCCTGTAGAAGGAGAGGTATTCTGATTTTGGGTATTCTCAGCCTTTTTATGCTGGTTTCTTCCCATCATTGTGAGTTCATCCACCTGTCATCTTTGTAATTGCCAACTTTCAAATTAGGTCTCTGAGTGGACGTCCAACTTGTTGATTCCCAGTGCCGAAATCTGAGCAACCCACTGCGCCGGCCAAAACAGCAGCATTAAGATTTGTGGTGCTTTTCTGTCCAGAAATCTCTGGTCTGGCTTCCCGCTTGAATCCCTTTTTCAATCAGGTGAATGGGCGACTCTGCCTTCCCAGAGCTCCACACATTGACCAAAAGGGGACCCAGTCCTGTTTACTCTGCGCCGAGAACCGCCACGCCGGGGCGCCAGCAAAACTGCCACGCCAGCCACAAGAGTCACGCTGGCAACCTGTGGGGCTCCTCTGCTGGGAATCTCCTGGTCTGTAGGCAACAAAAATCCACCTGAAAGTGTGGTGTCCTCTCGTTCTGTGCGCTTTCTCTGGGAGCTACAATCCTGAGCTGCTAGTAGTCGGCCATCTTGGATCTCTCTCTGCCCCTATTTAAATATTAATGTCATGAGAATATTAAAGACATTTGCCAGAGTTCCAACAAAAATCGTTAAAGGACAGCTAAGAAATTATTGTTAATATCAAAATTATTGATAATCTTAAACTGTTGATTATTCCCAATGTACTCCATTCTCCTTTTACATTTTATAATGTTTCTTTTGAATATATGAATTGGCAAACAGCCTGATGAAACTGAGTACTAAGATTTAGTACAGAGTGTGTCAAGAAGAGAACTCAGATTGCCATTTTAAAGTTGTACATGAACAATAATTGGAATCAGGTAATTTTTTAAAACAAAGGTTTATTGTAATGCTTGGGAAAAAATTAGAAAATAAAGTAAGTGCCATAGGCTAATTAAAAAATAAAACTTTAGAACAAGCGTGTTCCAGAAGAGAAGCCATCAAACCAGGGTATGTTGGCATTACTTGTTTTATATGGAGTATTGAGATGTGATAAACCTTTATATATGCTATCGCTGCTCAATTTCCTGAAATATTTTGGTGTTTTCATGGGACCATATCTTGTATAATTTGACATGTGCGACTTGACTAGTCATAACAGTTCTTTTTAAAGGTGTATGTGAGACTTAAATATTGGAAAAGGCAACCCAGTGCCATAAAGCAGAAATAGTGACCTTTAAAATGACTAAAATTTCAACCCAGTGTAGTTTCATGCCTATTTCATGCTTTCTTATAGGAAAGAATTTCATGTTTTAGAAACATTTATTTCACTATGGGATTAATAATGTGACACCGAAATGGAATTATATGTCAGTTAAAATTCACTAACATTGACGGGCAACATTTTGGCATATGGTTAGACAGGTAGGGGAACATGGTACTGTTTAACATCTTAAGAGTACGGGCCAGGCGTGGTGGCTCATGCCTGTAATCCCAGCACTTTGGGAGGCCGAGAGGGGCAGATGATGAGGTCAAGAGATTGAGACCATCCTGGCCAACATAGTGAAACCCTGTCTCTATTAAAATATAACAAAATTAGCTGGGCATGGTGGCGCACGTCTGTAGTCCCAGCTACTCAGGGGGCTGAGGCAGGAGACTTGCTTGAACCCCGGAGGCAAAGGTTGCAGTGAGCCAAGATTGCACTACTGCACCCTAGCCTGGCGCCTGGCAACAGAGCAAAAATGTGTCTAAAAAAAAAAGAGTATGTGAGGCATGTGTATATAGAATGTTTTTATTTTTGCTCATCACAACCAGGTTTTATCAGTATTTAAGATTGTGGCTTGGAATGTGGTTCATCCATTTACTCACTTATACAAATATTCAGAAGTGTAATAAAAACGTGAATGAAGAAAGCTTTGATATGACTCTTCTTGCCTGGATAAATGGTTGCAGATGACATCACTTTTAGTATAACAGAACATTTCTGGTTTTGACCTCTTTATATTTTCTTCTTTGGATACTTAAACAATAAACAAATGCTTATTTTAAAATAAAAAAAAGAGTATTGTACTGAGACATGAATAAACACATCAAAGGAACAGAAAGGTGGCTCCAGAAATACACCCAAGAACACTTGGGAATTTAATATATGATAAATGTGGCATTTAAACCAATGAGAAAAAAAAAGATAGCTTTATCAATAGATGATGTTGAAACAACCAGGTAGCTCTCTGGGAGAAAATAAATGAAATTAGATCTGTGCCTTTCACACACTATACCAAAATAAATGTCAGGTGAATCCAATTTGAATATTTAAAAAAATAAAACTACAAAAATTCTTTTTACTCCCACATGAGGAAAAAACTACATAAAGTCAAAAGAAAAGAACAATTTATGTAAAGTTCTAGGATAGACAAAACTCAGCTATAGTGATAGAAATCACATCAGTGATGTGATTCCCAAAAACAAGAAATTTTGCTAGAGTGATGAAAATGTTCTATATCTTGATTGGGCAGTACACCTCAATAGAGTTGATTTTTAGAAGAAAGAAAACTGAGAGCAAACACCAGTAGGTCTGACATTTTAAAAAAGCAAAATCTCTCCCTGATAATTAAGAGCCCTGGATCCTGACCTGCCCCCAACCACTGACTTCTCCAACAGTGACCTTTCCCAGCCTCCTCTAAGCCTAGATGTTCAAGGCTGACTTCCTACCGCAGGAGGGACTGTCTTCACAGAGTTGATGTCTGTACATGATACAGTATTACTTTGCTTTGGTCTCTGTACTAGCTTCAAGCATTCCCTCCAATCTTTGTCTCTGGGATGAGTTAGTTGACTGGCTGAGTAGTTGGCTGATTGGCTGGTTGGTAGATTGGTGGTTGGTTCACAAATTGGAGAGATGAAAAAGCAAGAGATTTCTCTATGGCAAAATCTGAAAGAGAGAAAAGAGGTAAAAAACTAAGAAAAGAAGAAAAAACCCTAAGGAAAAAAAACTAAGGGTTTATACATTTGAGGAAGTATTGACTATGGTGAAATTTTGTAAGACAAAAAAGTGTGGAAAAACAAGAAGTGGGGGAAATGGTGTATGTACATCTTCCTGAGGGGAAGAAAATAAGGTGGGAAAAAAGTTCTTGTAATAACATTTTACCATCTCAAGGAAATAGTAGCCATGGCCTTTGATGGCCATGGGGTAATGTAGAAAGATAGGGGCCTTATTAGAGCCCAGAAACACAGGAAATATTACCAACCTTATGGTGGCTACAGGAGAGTTATGCAAGCGCAACTCCAAGGGTTACATTTTGTGCAAGACTTGTATGTGTTTAAACGCAAAGCCAAATGCCAATTGAAACATTTTACAACCTTCCTCCAACTCTATCCCCACTCTCATTGTCACAATATCTCACTAACTTGACCAGCCACAGAGACATTGATGAGGAGAAAAGTTGGCTTGCCAACATGACTTTGCCCCCAATATCCTCCTGACAGAGCTTCCTTATCCTCTGGTGAGTTCTGGCTGTCAAAGGTGGCAAATGACACACTTTGGTTAACATCAGCAAGTTGCCAATGGATCTGGGTTCTACTCCACATCTTAGCATCAAAGCCCCCCTCCATATCCCCTTTATAAGGTTTCCAGACATGCAAATCAAAATACAGAATGCCAGGTTAAATTTGAATTTCAGGTACACAACAAATAACCTTTTAGTACAAGTATGTCCCAAAAATTGCATAGGGCATACTTATACAAAAACAAAACAAAACAAAACAAAAAACATGATTTGTGTTTTATTTGCAAACTTAACTAGGTATCCTGTATTTTATCCAGCAACCATACTCCTTTGCCCTAGTCAGGATTCTGCAGAGAACAATAACAATTAATTGATCTAAAAATATATCAAAATTGTATAAATTTTAGACATCATCCCGAAGAAAAGTGAAGACAAAATACCCTTTATAAAATATATTTAAATGACATCAGTAATAATGAGTACATTCTCCTTGTAACCATTTAAAAAATATAGATAAAGCAAAAGTTCTCCAACATTAAGCCAGCAGATCCCTGTACTCTTCCCAAAAGTAAGCACAATTAATAGTGTGTTCTTCTAGACCTTTTCTATGCATTTGAATATATATATATATGTAAGTATAGAATATGTAGGCTTGTTCTGTGTGTATCATGCTGCAAACACTGTTGCATTGTTGTACAACTTGTGGCATGTCAGTATATATCTACCTCATTGCTTTTAAAGCTGTGTAACATGTAACATTCCACAGAATAAATATTACCCTTTTTTAACAGTTATCAAAGTATGGTTAGGGAACCCTTTGTAGGGTTCCAAGAGGTCAAAATTATTTTCATAATAAGAGCAGGACATTATTTGCCTTTTACACCCTCACTCTCCCTCAAACGTACAGTAGAGTTTTCCAGAGGCTACTTGGCAGGTGATGACACCTCTGCTCTGACAGCTAATGAAATGCGGATGTATATGTTATTTTCCAAAGCTTTCTAAAGAAGTAGATTTAGGGTACAAATATTTTCATGTTTGGAGATAACTCAGTTTCTTCTTGCATTCTTATTGTGTTCTTCTTAGCTATCTTCAGTTATACTTACTATAATTGCAATACTATCATCCAATAATTTTTTAAATATATTTTATTGCATTTTAGGTTTTGGAGTACATGTGAAGAACATGCAAGATTGTTGCATAGGTACATACATGGCAATGTGGTTTGCTGCCTTCCTCCCCATCATCTATATCTGACATTTCTTCCCATGTTATTCCCCCTCAACTCCCCAACACCACTGTCCCTCCCCTACTTCCCCCTGACAGACCCCAGTGTGTGATGCTCCCCTCCCTGTGTCCATGCATTCTCATTGTTCAACACCCACCTATGAGTGAGAACATGTGGTGTTCGATTTTCTGTTCTTGTGTCAGTTTGCTGAGAATGATGGTTTCCAGGTTCATACATGTCCTTACAAAGGACACGAACTCATCGATTTTTATGGCGGCATAGTATTCCATGGTGTATATGTGCCACATTTTCCCTGTCCAGTCTATCATCCATGGGCATTTGGATTGGTTCTAAGTCTTTGCTGTTGTAAACAGTGCTGCAATGAACATTCGTGTGCATGTGTCCTTATGATAGAATGATTAATAATCCTTCGGATATACACCCAGTAATGGGATTGCTGGGTCAAATGGAATTTCTATTTCTTGGTCCTTGAGGAATCATCACACTGTCTTCCACAATGGTTGAACACAATGTCTTCCACAATGGTTGTAAAAGTGTTCCTATTTCTCCACATCCTCTCCAGCATCTGTTGTCTCCAGATTTTTTAATGATCGCCATTCCAACTGGCATGAGATGGTATCTCAATGTAGTTTTGACTTGCTTTCCTCTAATGGCCAGTGATGATGATCATTTTTTCATATGTTTGTTGGCCTCATAAATGTCATCTTTTGTAAAGTGCCTGTTCATATCCTTTGCCCACTTTTGAATGGGCTTGTGTGTTTTTTTCTTGTAAATCTTTTTTAGTTCTTTGTAGATTCTGGACATTAGCCTTTTGTCAGATGGGTAGATTCCAAAAATTTTTTCCCATTCTGTTGGTTGCTGATTCACTCTAATGATTGTTCCTTTTGCCATGCAGAAGCTCTGGCATTTAATTAGGTCCCATTTGTCTATTTTGGCTTTTGTAGCCAATGCTTTTGGTGTTTTAGTCATGAAGTCCTTGCCCATGCCTATGTCCTGAATGGTTTTGCCTAGGTTTTCTTCTAGGGTTTTTATGGTGTTAGGTCTTCAATCTAAGTCTTTAATCCATCTGGAGTTAATTTTAGTGTAAGGTGTCAGGAAGGGGTCCAGTTTCTGCTTTCTGCACATGGCTAGGCAGTTTTCCCATCACCATTTATTAAACAGGGAATTTTTTCCCCATTGCATGTTTTTGTCAGGTTTGTCAAAGATCAGATCGTTGTAGATGTGTGGTGTTGCCTCCGAGGCCTCTGTTCTGTTCCATTGGTCTATATCTCTGTTTTGGTACAAGTACCATGCTGTTTTGATTACTGTAGCCTTGTAGTATAGTTTGAAGTCAGGTAGTGTGATACCTCCAGCTTTGTTCTTTTTGCTTAGAACTGACTTGGCTATGTGGCTCTCTTTTGGTTCCATATGAAGTTTAAGGTGGTTTTTCCAGTTCTGTGAAGAAGGTCATTGGTAGCTTGATAGGGATAGCATTGAATCTATAAATTACTTTGGGCAGTATGGCCATTTTCATGATATTGATTCTTCCTAACCATGAGTATGGAATGTTTCTCCACCTGTTTGTGTCCTCTCTTATTTTGTTGAGCAGTGGTTTGTAGTTGTCCTTGAAGAGGTCCTTTACATTCCTTGTTAGTTGTATTTCTAGGTATTTTATTCTCTTTGTAGCAATTGTGAATGGCAGTTCATTCTTGATTTGCCTCTCTTTAAGTCTGTTATTGGTGTATAGGAATGCTTGTGATTTTTGCAGATTGATTTTGTATCCTGAGACTTTGCTGAAGTTGCTTATCAGTTTCAGGAGATTTCGGGCTGAGACAATAGGGTCTTTTCAATATACAATCATGTCATCTGCAAATAGAGACAATTTGACTGCCTCCTTTCCTAATTGAATGCCCTATATATCTTTTGCTTGCCTGATTGCTCTGGCTAGAATTTCCAATACTATATTGAATAGGAGTGGTGAAAGAGGGCATCCTTGTCTAGTGGCAGATTTCAAAGGGAATGCTTCCAGTTTTTGCCCATTCAGTATGATATTGGCTGTGGGTTTGTCATAAATAGCTTTTATTATTTTGAGATACGTTCCATCACTACCTAGTTTATTGAGAGTTTTTAGCATAAAGGCTGTTGAATTTTGTCAAAGGCCTTCTCTGCATCTATTGAGATAATCATGTGGTTTTTGTCTTTGGTTCTGTTTATGTGGTGAATTACGTTTATAGACTTGTGTATCTTGAACAAGCCTTGCATCCCTGGGATGAAGCCTACTTGATCGTGATGGATAAGGTTTTTGATGTGCTGTTGCAATCAGTTTGCCAGTATGATGGTCTCATAAAACGACTTGGGAAGGATTCCTTCTTTTTGGGTTGTTTGGAATAGTTTCAGAAGAAATCGTACCAGCTCCTCTTTGTATGTCTGGTAGAATTCGGCTGTGAACCCATCTGGACCTGGGCTTTGTTTGGTGGGTAGGCTGTTAATTGCTCCCTCAACTTCAGCCCTTGTAATTGGTCTAGTCAGGGTTTCAACTTCTTCCTGGTTTAGTCTTGGGAGGATGCAAGTGTCCTGGAATTTATCCATTTCTTCCAGGTTTACTGGCTTATGTGCATAGAGTTGTTTGTAGTAATCTCTGATGGTGGTTTGTATTTCTGTGGAATCTGTGGTGATATCCCCTTTATCATTTTTTATTGCATCAATTTGATTATTCTCCCTTTACTTTTTTATTAATCTGGCTAGTGGTCTGTCTATTTTGTGGATCTTTTCAAAATACCAACTCCTGGATTCATTGATTTTTTGATGGTTTTTTGGTATCTCTATCTCCTTCAGTTCTGCTCTGATCTTAGATGTTTCTTGTCTTCTGCTAGGTTTTGAGTTTTTTTTTTTTTATCTTGCTCCTCTAGCTGTTTCAATTTTGATTATAGGGTGTCGATTTTAGATCTTTCCTTGCTTCTCACGTGGGCATTTATTGCTATATATTTTCCTCTAGACACTGCTTTAAATGTGTCCCAGAGATTCTGGTATGTTGTGTCTTTGTTCTCTTTGGTTTCAAAGAACATCTTTATTTCTGCTTTCATCTAATTGTTTATCCAGTCAACATTCAAGAGCCAGTTCAGTTTCCATGAAGCTGTGTGGTTCTGAGTTAGTTTCTGAATTCTGAGTTCTAACTTGATTACACTGTGGTCTGAGAGACTGTTTGTTATGATTTCCGTTATTTTGCATTTGCTGAGCAGTGATTTACTTCCAATTATGTGGTCAATTTTAGAGTAGGTGTGATATGGTACTGAGAAGAATGTATATTCTGTGGATTTGTGGTGGAGAGTTCTGTAAACGTCTATTAGGTTTGCTTGGTCCAAGTCTGCATTCCAGTCTTGGATATACTTGTTAATTTTCTGTCTGGTTGATCTGTCTAATATTGACAGTGGAGTGTTAAAATCTCCCACTATTATTGTGTGGGAGTCCAAGTCTCTTGTAAGTCATTAAGAACTTGCTTTATGTATCTGGGTGCTCCTGTATTGGGTGCATATATATTTAGGATCATTAGCTCTTCTTGTTGCACTGATCATTTTATCATTATGTAATGCCCTTCTTTTTCTCTTTTGACTTTTGTTGGTTTAAAGCCTATTTTATCAGAGACTAGGATTGCAACTCCTGCTTTCTTTTTTTTTTTTTTTCTCTCCATTTGCTGGGTAAATCTACCTCCATCCCTTTATTTTGAGCCTCTGTGTATCCTTGCATGTGAGATGGTTTTCCTGGATACAGCACACTGATGGGTTTTGGCTTTCTACCCAATTTGCCAGTCTGTGTCTTTTGATTGTGGCATTTAACCCATTGACATTTAGGGTTAATATTGTTATGTGTGAATTTGATCCTGCCATTTTGATGCTAGCTGGTTGTTTTCCCTGTTAGTTGATGCAGTTTCTGCATTGTGTCGATGCTCTTTACCATTTGGTATGTTTTTGGAGTGGCTGGTACTGGTTGTTCCTATGTTTAGTGCTTCTTTCAGGAGCTCTTGTAAGGCAGGCCTGGTGGTGATGAAAACTCTGAGTAATTGCTTGTTCATAAAGGATTTTATTTCTCCTTTGCTTATGAAACATAGTTTGGCTGGATATGAAATCCTAGGCTGAAAGTTCTTTTCTTTAAGGATGTTGAATATTGGCCCCAACTTTCTTCTGGCTTGTATGGTTTCTGCTGAGAGATCTGCTGTGAGTCTGATGGGCTTCCCTTTGTGGGTGACCCAACCTTTCTCTCTGGCTGCCCTTAGCATTTTCTCCTTCATTTCAACCCTGGTGAATCTGATGATTATGTGCTTTGGGGGTGCTCTTCTTGAGGAATATCTTCGTGGTGTTCTATTTCCTGGACTTGAATATTGGCCTGACTTGCTAGGTGGGGGACGTTTTCCTGGATAATATCCTGAAGAGTGTTTTCCAGCTTAGATTCATTCTCTCCATCACATTCAGGTACACCTGAATAAAACATAGATTAGGTCTGTTCGCATAACCCCATATTTCTTGGAGGTCTTGCTCATTTCTTTTTACTCTATTTTCTCTAATCTTGCCTTCTCATTTTATTTCATTGAGTTGATCTTCAACCTCTGATATCCTTTCTTCTGCTTGGTCAATTCAGCTATTGAAACTTGTGTATGCTTCGCAAAGTTCTAGTGTTGTGTTTTTCAGCTCCATCAATTCATTTATGTTCCTCTCTAAGCTGTTTATTCTTGTTAGCATTTTGTCAAACCTTTTTTCAAGGTTCTTAGTTTCTTTGCATTGGGTTAGAGCATGTTCTTTTAGCTCAGAGAAGTTTCTTATTACCCACCTTCTGAAGCCTGTTTCTGTCAATTCATCAGACTCATTTTCCATCCAGCCTCGTTCGTTCCCTTGCTGGTGAGGAGTTGTGATCCCTTGGAGGAGATGTGTTCTGGTTTTGGGTGTTTTCTTCCTTTTTTCACTGGTTTCTTCTCATCTTTGTGGATTTATTTACCTGTGGTCTTTGTAGTTGGTGACTTCCAGATGGGGTTTCTGAGTGGATGTCCTGTTTGTTGATGATGAAGTTATTTCTTTCTGTTTCTTAGTTTTTGTTCTAACAGTCAGGCCCCTCTGCTGTAGGACTGCTGCAGGTCCATTCCAGACCCTGTTTGCCTGGGGCTCACCTGCAGTGGCTGCAGAACAGTGAGGGTTGTTGCCAGTTTCTTCTGCTGCTATCTTTGTCCCAGAAGGATACCTGCCAGATGTCAGTCTGAGCACTCCTTTATGAGGTGACTTTTTGGATATACAGGGATGGGGGAGCCGCTTGAGGAGACAGTCTGTCCTTTATAGGCACTCAAGTGCTGATCTGTGAGCTCTGTTGTTCCATTCAGAGCTGCTGGGAAGGTACGTTTAAGTCTGCTTCAGCAGAACTCATAACAGCCTTTTTTTTCCTAGATACTCTGTCCCGGGAAG
The DNA here is from genome assembly GCF_001604975.1 of Cebus imitator. NCBI lineage: Eukaryota > Metazoa > Chordata > Mammalia > Primates > Cebidae > Cebus > Cebus imitator. The sequence goes on along the minus strand of NW_016107485.1, from coordinate 2,113,281 downwards.
GTAGGGCTTTATTTATAAGTTTCTGTCGTGCTGCTGCCTTTTTTCAGGGCTGCGCTGCCCAGCGAGGAGTCAGCCTAGTCACGGTCTGCCAGCAGAGGCTTTGCTGATCCACTGTGGGCTCCACCCAGCTGCTGTGTGAACTTCCCTGCGTCTTATTTATAGGGGTATAGTTAGAACTGCCTCAGCAATGGCGGCCCACCTCTGCAATGTCAGGCTCTCTGTATAATGGTGGACTGCCTCAGCAATGGCAGGCTACCTCAGTAATGGTGGACCACCTTGGTAGTGGTGGACTGCCTCGGTAATGGTGGACACCCCTCCCCCACAGAGCTGGACCATCCCAGGTTCAGCTGTGCTTGCTGTTAAACTCTCAATACAGAGCATTTCAGATTGCTGGTCTTTGTAGGGGTGGGACAGTCTGTGCCTGATCACCTGGCTCCTTGCCTCAGACTCCTTTTTTTTCAGGTGAACTGAAAAAAAGACTCTGTCTCCCAGGCGTTCCAGTCACCAGTTGAAATGGTGCCCAGATTTGTGTGAGTTCTTGTGCAGAGACCCACTGTGCTGGCTGAAACAGCCACGCTGTGGACACATGGTGCTTTTTTGCCCAGGAATCTCCTGGCCTGGCTCCCTGTTTCAGTCCCCTTTTTTTCAGTTGAACGGGCAACTCTGTCTCCCAGCCATTCCAGTCACCAGTTGAAAAGGTGCCCGGATTTGTGTGAGATTTTGTGTGGAGACCCATTGTGCCAGCTATGCTGGAGGTGCTTTTCCGCCCAGGAATCTTCTGGCCTGGCTGTCTGTTTCAGTCCCCTTTTTATATGTTGAATGGGCAACTCTGTCTCCCAGGTGTTCCAGTCGCCTGTTGAAACAGTGCCCAGATTTGTGTGAGATTTTGTGTGGAGACCCGCTGCACTGGCTGAAACAGCCACACTGGAGACTCGTGGGTGCTTTTTCACCCGGGAATCTCCTGGCCTTGCTCCCTATTTCAGTCCCCTTTTTATCAGTTGAACGAGTGACTCTGTCTCCCAGGCGCTCCAGTCACCAGCTGAAATGGCGCCCAGACCCATGTGAGTTTTTTGAGTGGAGAGCTGCCACACCGGCTGAAACAGCCACACTGGAGACCCATGGCGCTCCTCCGCCCAGGAATCTCCTGGTCTGTGGGCAATAAAAATCCATCTGGAAATGTGGCAACCACTCACCCTCCGGGCGCTCGCTGGAAGCTGCAATCCAGAGCTGCTCCTACTCGGCCATCTTGGATCCCCTCCCTCCCAATAAATTTTTATTTTGAAATTATGAAGTTTTTCTTACACCTGTCTAAACACACAAGAAACAATACACTTTGTCTTGTTTTATAATAACATTTTAAAATATTGTTTAAACTAATGAATTGTGTAATTTTATCCAAAATTGTTATCAGACCATTTCTTTATAATATTTATTCTTATAGTCAAGGATTTATCATTGGCATGAGATGGATCAATTAGATTTGCTTTCTCAATCCACAGCTGCACTCTTCCAGTATAAAAATCCTGAAAAGAAATGAAACTAGACCAGGTGGAGTTGCTTACACCTGTAATCCCAGCACTTTGGGAGGTGAAGGCAGGGGGATTGCTTAAGGCCAGGTGTTCAAGACCAGCCTGGGCAACACAGCAAGACCCCACCTCTATTTATTTTTTGTGTTGATTTAATTAAAAACTAAAATAAATAAATGATAAATTTTTTAAAAGATTAAATCAGCATGTCAGAGAGTTCTCTGACTAGCTGAATGGAGGGATTTTCTCCAAAGAAACTGAAAAACTGAATAAAAACCAAAAATATAGTGTAATCTATATTTCCCTCATCTACATATACAGTAATAGTTTAACTTATTATGTCTTATTCAGCAGGATATTTTGAAGAGTATTTTAGCAATACTATTACTAAACTTAATTGTTTACTATTAATAGTTAGTTGCAGCATCATTTTGAGACCAATCATTCAGGGTTTAGAGAAAGGAATTAGCTACATTGAATGTAGATATGATGAGCTCTTTAAAATCCAAAAGTTGTTAGCTTCTCAAACTGGCCATGAAAAAGTTACTGAAGCTTCTTACAGGATAAGTTAGTGTATTGCATTAGCTGGAGAAGCCCACACAAAGGCTGAGAGATAATAAAGCCTTATTCACTGACATCACTGAAGGCCTGATGGATAAAAAGTCAGTGAAAGAAATCCTGGGGACTGCCACTTTTCAATGACACGATCACTTGTCAAATTAAAGATGTAGCTGCAAACATGAAGACTGAGTTAGCCTCTTGTGTAAAGAATTGTACTTGTGCCTCACACATGGAAACTTGCTGTTTTCTAGTATTTATCTAGTATCAGCACCAACTAATCATTAAAGATCTTCTTTTATGTGAATACTTGGCAAAAAAAAGCAAAAACCCGCATAGGATGGTAGAATTTTCAGTGCTGACTTTTTTAAATTTCATGTTTTTTTCTGGAACAACAGTTTAAGCAATGGTGGGTAAATTGCTGGCATTTAGCACAAATCAAAGCGGTGGCACGAAACTGTCCCAATAGTCATCTTATTCCTTACTGCCACACACTTGCAGTGAGGGGGAAAGCCAGTTTCACTTCTGATTATTTTCTTAAATCTTGATCCATGAGAGCATGTCTTTTCAACAATCTTTGTGAAGAAATGGGAAGTATGCACCACCAAACGTTTCTGCTGCGTACTAAAGAACAATGTTATCTCACGAAACAGTATTTGTGCAATCATGTGAAATGGCTGAACTGTCTGCATGTTTTATGAAACACTTTTTACTGGAAAGAATGACAAACTATGATTATTCAGGTCTGAGTATTTGGCAGGCACTTTCTTAGAAATGAAAAGAGACTTTCACTTCAAGGAAATTAGTTGACAATATTTGCTGCCAATTATAAAATTTGAAAGTTCCAGCAAAAATTAGAATTGTGAAAAATTTGTATCTGCCATCATGAACTTGACAACTGGCTGATTCTTTCAATGAGATCTTCCAGTGAGCTGCAGTGGTTTGTACATGTGAAGCACCTAGCGGGGTACCTGGAACACAGCAGGCAGTGATAGGATGGTAAATCCCTCTCTCTCTTTCTTTTGTTTTTCTTTCTTTCTTTCTTTCTTTTTTTTTTTTTTGACAGAGTCTTGCTTACTCTCCCAGGCTGGAATACAACTGCACAATCTCAGCTCACTGCAAACTTCACCTCCCAGGTTTAAGCAATTATCCTGTCTTAGCCTCATGAGTAGCTGGGATTACAGGTGCCTGTCACCACACCCAGCTAATTTTTGTATTTTTAGTGGAGATAGGGTTTCATCATGTTGACCAGGCTGGTCTCAAACTCCTGATCTCAAGTGATCCACCAACCTTGGCCTCTCAAAGTACTGAGATTACAGGCATGAGCCACTGTGCCCGGCCCTTTCTCCTTTCTTTTCCCATATATTACATGCCTGGCCCCAAATACTTCTGGCCACCCACACCAGAGCAGAAGACCCAGTCCCAGACTCATCTGTATGCCCCACCCTGGCACTCACAATCCCGGGGTGGTAAGGGATGGCAAGATGAGGCAGTCTGGTGCCTTACAAAAGATGAGAGAAGGGGATCTGGCAACATCACTCCCAAACTCCTAGGGACTCATTTTGATGGGCCTTCCAATTTCACTAAGCCATTAGCCTATTTCCCAACCTGTACCTGCATGCCTTCCTGAACCCACATGACCCTCTCCCCTACAATGCCTTCCCACCTTTAGCCTCCCAGGTCTGAGTCGCCCACTAGGCAACCAGAGGGGCAGAGCAGTCGGTTTGAGATTGCCCTAGGAGCATCCAGGGCTGGCTGGGTATTGCCATGCAGAGAAGGACGAATAACTAGGCCCCTGGACAGAGCTTCCCCCAGATCCCCATCACCCTTCCCTGAGGAAATCGACACAGAGAGCACTCCCACACAGCCACCCACTTCTCACCATCCCATGCCAGCAGGCAAAGAGCTCCAGTTTCTTCCTCTGGGACACCCTACCTAACCAAGGGTCTATCAATTCCTATCCACCCCCAAGGACTCCCAGGTGAGTACAGCTCAGGCTCCTGGAAACTAGAGGTTAATTTATGGAAAGATTTATGGTATGTCCTCCAAGGCTGCATGCCAAGTATCTTCAGGAGCCTTTTCTCCCATCCCCTTCTTTCCTGAGGATATATTCTTAGTCCTAGCTATTGATTCAATAAACTGTTCCCGAGTCATAAATTATCTTTCTAAGAATTGGTAAGGTGTTTATTTCATAATATAAAACACAGAATGTCCCCAGGACTCTCCTCCACCCCCTGTGCTCCTTCCTGGCCTCCCTCTCCTTATGCTCCCTCCTGGGTTCCAGTACCAGAGGTATTGATTAAGTCGGCCTCCCCATAAACCTCACACATTACACAGAAACTAACTCAATATGGAGCAGACTTAAAGGTGAAACATAAAAGTATAAAACATTTAGAAGAAAAAATAGGGTGGGGAGCAGTGGCTTACATCTGTAATCCCAGCATTTTGGGAAGCCAAGGCGGGTGGATCACGAGGTCAGGAGTTCAACACCAGTCAGGCCAAGATGGTAAAACTGTGTCTCTACTAAAAATACAAAAATTAGCCAGGCATAGTGGTGGATGCCTGTAATCCCAGCTATTCAGGAGGCTGAGGCAGAATAATCACTTGAACCCAGGAGGTGGAGGTTACAGTATGCTGAAATTGCACCACTATACTCTAGCCTGGGCAACAGAGCAAAAT
>NW_016107485.1:2101828-2108243 GCF_001604975.1 Cebus imitator | reverse complement strand
AAAAAAAAAAAAAAAAAAAAAAAAAAAAAAAAAAAAAAAAAAAAAAAAAAAAAAAAAAAAAAAGAAAACAGTAAATAGTCTGTTAGTATAGTAAATTGCATGGATTGGTTTTTGAATATTGAATGAGATTTGCATGGTTGGCTATGGTATATACTGCTTTTTATAAATTGCTGAACTCTATTTGCTAATATTTTGTTAAGGGTTTTTGCACCTATATTCATGAGGGATATTGGACTGTGGTTTTTTTCTTCCTTTTTTTTTGTACTGTTTTTATTTGGTTTTAATATCAGCATAAAAGTAGTTTTATAAAATGAATTGGGAAGTATTCCCTTCCCTTTCGTTTTCTGGAAGAGATTACGTAGAATCGGGCAGATCTCTCTAGTACAATCCAGAAGGGACAAGTGTTGTTTTCTTTCTTTAACAATGCTTAATTATTATCTTATGGAAATGAGCAACTTATCTAATATAAGGTTCAATTCTACCCTATTTGTTGGCATTTCGAGATGAGGTTCTCAGTTCTGTCCCCTAGGCTAGAGTACAATGGCATGATCATAGCTCAGTGCAACCTCAAACTCCTGGGTTCAAGCAACTCTCCTGCCTCAGCCTCCCAAGTAGCTAGGACTATGGGCATGCATCACCACAACGGGCTAATTGTTTACCTGTTTGTAGAGACGGGGTCTTGCTATGTTGCCCAAGCTAATCTCAAGTTCCTGGCCTCATACAATCTCCTACCTCAGCCTCCGAAGGTGCTAGGATAACAGGCATGAGCCACCACGCCTGGCCTATCTTATTTGTTTTTATATATCTATGATTCTAGTATAGCTTTACCATGTGCCAGAAACTAAGGCACTTTGTAAATATTAAATCTTTTATTCTTTATACAACAATTTGAGTTAGGTACTAGGATTGCTCTGATTTTACAGATGAGGAAACTGAGACACAGAGAGATAAAGTAACTGGCACATGGTCACATAGCTAGTAAACAGCAGAGTTGAAATGTAAGCCCAGGCATCTCTCCCCTTAACCACAGTGCTCTTCTGTGTATTATTATTTTCATACTCTAGATAAGGAAACTGAAGCTCAGAGAGCTAAAATGACTTGCTCAGCTGAACATAACCAAAGTAGAGTTCTTGATTCCCACCCACCCTCTCTCCACATCTCCCCATCTCCGAAAGGTGTTCTAGACAAAAATTTGAGAGTTGCCCTTGAATTTTCTCTTCACCTTACCTTCTGCTTCTAATCCATCAGTCAATCTTGTGGATTTTGCCTCCAAAATATGCATCAAGTTCTCCACTTCTCTCCATCTCTGCTGTGCTCTCTCATCTGACCCCATCATTCCATTCATACACACTCACAAGATATTCTCCCTCCACCTGCAGACACCATTAGCATTTTAAACATGAGTCTCTGCTGCTTAAAACTCTGCAATGGCTTGCCATTGTACTAAGAATCAAATCTAAATTATTTCCCCGACTTACAAAGCTCCCATGGTGTCTGGTTCCAAGCTCCTCCCAGATCATCTCCTGCACTTTCCCCTCCACCTGTATGCTCCAGCTTCAGCCAGCCAGCTCAGGCCTACCTTCACAGTCCCTGTATCTGCTGGCCCTTAAAAGCTCTTCCCACAAACACTTCATGGCTGCTAAATGTCACCCCCTCATAGAGACATTCCCTGGCCATCTGGTACAGACAGAACCTCAGCGGCACTCTTGCCCACCTTTCTCTTTTATTTTCTTCGTGGCACTTATCACTGCCTAATATTTTTCTTTTTTTGTTTGAGTTATATCCTCACCTATTAGAATGTAAGCTCTCCAAGCTGATACTAATAACTAACACTTACGTAGCCCTTATTTTGTACCAGACACTGTTCTAAGTATTTTACATGTGTAAACTCACTTAGTCTCCACCACCATCCTGAATAGTTGCACTCTGAACATCTCCGTGTTTCAGAAGATAAAACTGAGCAACAGAGAGCTCAGTCAGGTAACTTGTCTATGGTCACACAGCTTATAAGTCATGGAGCTGGGATGCAAGCCCAGGCAGTCTGACTGTGGAGTCTGTGTTCTTTTTTTTTTTTGACGGAGTCTCGCTCTTGATGCTCAGGCTGGGGTGCAGTGGCATGATCTTGGCTCATGGCAATCTCCAACTCCAAGGTTTAGGCTATTTTTCTGCCTCAGCCTCCTGAGTAGCTGGGATTACAGGCACCCACCACCATGCCTGGCTAATTTTTGTGCTTTCAGTAGAGACAGGGTTTTGCCATTTTGGCCAGGCTGGTGTCGAACTCCTGACCTTAGGTGATCTGCCTGCCTCAGCCTCCCAAACTGCTGGGATTACAGGTGTGAGCCATTGCCTCCAGCCAAGTCTGTGCTCTTAACCCTCATCCTTTATGGCCTTCAAGGGAGTAGGGTGCTTATTTATATTGTTTTCCACCAAATTTCCGGCACCTTTATCAGTGCCTGGCAGAGAAAAAGCACCAATAAATATTTGTAGAATAATCAAATGAAGGTTGCATAACTGATTTAAAGATAAAACTCAACACCAGCCCATAAAAACAATCAGGAGGGAGGTTGTACCTTGCAAAGCCACAGATTGGTCAGGCTCCAGAACCATACTCTCCAGAGTATGGGATTATAGTATTTCAAGTTTCAACTCAGAAATTCACTGAAGCTTGCCCTCCACTCTAAAGATGTTTACAGTCCTGTGGGGAAGGCATATTTTAAAAACTACAAGCCAGGTAGAAAAACCATAGTGCCACAAGTAAGGGCACACAAAGTGCCATGATGGAGTGATATCTTTTAACTAGTAGCTCAAGGAAGGATTTGAGGTGAAAGTGGCAGGAAGGATTTGAGGTGAAAGTGGCATTTGCACTGGGTCTGGAAGACTCTGGGCAGGCAGAGATGAGGAGCATGTAACTGAAATGATGAGTTCTCCCCTAATGCCTGTTTGCTCCTCTTCCACAGTAATCATATTCCAAAATTTTAGCTGTGCAGTTGACCACTGAGAATAAAGACTACATTTTTCAGCCTCCCTTGCAGCAAGGAATGGCCACCTGACCACGTTCTGCATAAAAGGTTATAGAGAAGTCAGGTATGAAACTTCCATGAGGTATTCTCAAGTGGAAGAACCATGCCACCCCTTTCTTCCCGCCCCTGCCCCTGCCCGCCCCGCTGTCTAGAATGTGAATCTGATGACAGAGCTGAGGCAGCTATCTTTGGCCTCAAGAGGAAGGCACATGTTGAGGATGGTGGACTACAATGTTGAGGCAATCTGATCATGAAGGCACGATATGAGGCCCACTACAATCTTGTTTAAGCCACTGTTACAAGGGTCCTAGGTTGGGTTGCCAGAGCAAATCCTGAGACAAGTCTTCATGTGTAAGTAGTTTGTTAAACAAATGCTCCCAGCAGGGAGCATTGGCTCAAACCTATAATCCCAGAAATTTTGGGAGACCAAGACAAGAGGATTGCTTGAGGCTAGGAGTTTCAGACTAGCCTGAGCAACATAGTGAGACCCTTGTCTCTACAAAAATTTAAAAATTAGCTGGTCAAGTCATGTGCACCTGTAGTCCCAGCTACTCAGGAGTCTGAGGCAGGAACATCCCTTGAGCTTAGTAGTTTGAGGTTACAGTGAGCTATGATTATGCCACTGCACTCCAGCCTGAGTGACAAAGCAAGACCTTGTCTCAAAAATACAAATTTTAAAAATGCTCCCAGGAGAAACCAGTAAGGGAGTATGGAAAGCAAGACAGGAAAGGGAGGAGGACAAGCAAGAGAACATTTCAGCAAGCCCTAGCCTTTGTCTGGTCCCAAAGGTCAGCTCTGGAGTGTAAATTACACCTCAGAGTTTGTTCAGATTTCAGACAATGGAACTAGGTGTTTACCTAGCTCAGCTAAAGGCTGTCCCTGCTGCTCTGGATGTGCAGAAGCTGTGGGAGATGATTAAATGGGTCAAAGGGGCTCTGATGCAACCTCAATGGGCTCCTTACACTGGGTTTTCTGTCGCTCATAACTGAACCTAATCCTAAAAAGTACCAAAAACATTCCTGGCAGAGGGGAGAGTATAAATAAAGTGCACAGAACCTGAAAGAACAAGAGGCTATATGAAAGAATTGGAAAGGAAGAGGATAGGAAAGAAAGAAATAGGAAACAAAGTTGGAAAACTGAACTAGTCATTGAGACTTGATATGGTTTGGTTGTATCCCCACCCAAAGCTCATCTTGCATTGTAGCTCTCCACATTTCCCTCTGTACTGCCCTAGCAGAGACTCTCCATGAGGGCCCTGCCCCTATAGCACTCTTCTGCCTGGACATCCAGGCATTTCCATACGTAGCAGTGGGAGCCTGGAAATATAGGGTTGAAACCCCCACACAGAGTCCCCACTGAGGCACTGGCTAGTGGAGCTATGGGAAAAGGATCACCATCCTCCAGACCCTAGGATGGTAGATCCATGGTGCAGCTTGCACCATGCACCTGGAAAAGCCACAGAAACTCAACACCAGCCCATAAAAGTAATTAGGAGGGATTACTGTACCTTGCAAAGCCACAGAGGTAGAATGAAATGGTTTGGCTGTGTCCCCATGCCGTTCTCATTGTAGTGAATAAGTCTTACGAGAGCTGATGTTTTTATAAGGGGCTTCCCCTTTCGCTTGCCTCTCTCTCTTGCCTGCCACCATGTAAGAAGTCCCTTTGTTCTTCCTTGGTCTTCTGCCATGATTGTGAGACCTCCCAGCCATGTGGAACTGTGAGTTCATTAAACCTCTTTTTCTTTATAAGTCACCCAGTCTCAGGTATGTCTTTATTAGCAGTGTGAAAACAAACTAATACAGAACTATATAGAAAGTTTTCAATTTCTGGCTAATGCATAGATAAAGCAAGGCCAAAAGCACTTTGAATCTGATGGTTCAGAAGATTAATCTGTCAACTATGTGTGAGATGAATTGGAATGAAACTTGTATGGGGTAATACCCATTACAAGGTCATATCTATAATCTAGGCAAGAGGTAATGGTGGCACAACCCCAGGTGATGGTGCTGGGAAGGGAAAGTAGAAAACAGTTGCAAAGTCTTGCAGAGAAAGAGCTGGTCTGTTTGTCTTTCTTTCTCTCTTTCTTTCTTTTTTTCTGAAGTCTCACTCTGGCACCCAGACTGGAGTGAAGTGGCACAATCTCAGCTCACTGCAACCTCCACCTCCCTGGTTCAAGCTATTCCCCTGCCTCAGCCTCCTGAGTAGCTGGGATTACAGGCACACGCCACCACACCCAGCTAATTTTTTTGTATTTTCAGTAGAGATGGGGTTTTGCCATGTCGGCCAGGCTGGTCTCAAACTCTTGACCTCAGGCGGTCAACCCACCTCGGCCTCCCAAAGTGCTGGGATTATAGGTGTGAACCACTGCGCCAGGCCAGAGCTGGTGTTTCTAAGTGTTTTGATGTGGGAGAAAAGAGACAGAGAGGATCCAAACATGAAGCCAGGGAGAATGGTGGCATTGCCAACAAAAATGGGTAAGAGAGGAGAAGAAACAAGGATGTTAGAAAATATGAATTCTACCTATTCACATGGTGATTTTGAGATAAAGGGAAGGCTTCTAAATGGAGTTGTCAAGCAGGCAGTTAGAAATGCAAGACTGATAAAAGAAGTCAAGCGTGGAGCTGTGGATCTGTGCATTGTCTACAGAGATGTGACAAAAGCCATGGCTGTGGATAGGATTACTAAGGGAGGGAGGGCAGAGACAGAAGAGGAAAAGACCAAGGCAAGATACTTGGAAGTTGGAACTTGGAAGTTGTGCTATTTGCCTGTTGTCTATTAGCCCCATGCCACCCTCCTCTGTGGTGCAAGGGCCAAGGGGCTGCCAACAGCCTTTCCCAGACTCTCTCTTGCCCCCGGGTTTCCTATTCAGTTCAACTACTTAGAGGCACGGAGACGTGGCTGAAAGGACATAGGGTGCGAGAAGGGTCTTCCTTCTGTTTCCAGCTCCTGTCAGCGTCCCTCCAGGAGGGCTCTAGCCTAGGGCTTGGCAAACTTTTTCTGCAAAGAGCTGGCCATTAGGCATTTTAAGCTTTGCAGGCCACACGCTCTCTGTTATAACTCCTCAACTCTATCATTGTAAGTCAAGAGCAGCCATAAACAATATATAAATGAACAAGCATGGCTGCATTGCAATGAAACTTCGTTTATGGACACTGGAGTTTGAATGTTTTATAATTTTCATGTGATATATCTTCCTTTTTGTTATTTTTTCCCCAGCCATTTTTAAAATGTGAGGAATATTCTCTTTTTTGTTTGTTTGTTTTTGAGATGAACTTTTGCTCTGTCACCCAGTCTGGAGTGCAGTGGCATGACCTCAGCTCACTGCAACCTCCACCTCCTGACTTCAAGTTATTCTCCTGCCTCAGCCTCCCAAGTAGCTGGGACTACAAGTGTCC
>NW_016107485.1:2092123-2101757 GCF_001604975.1 Cebus imitator | reverse complement strand
TTTTGTATTTTTAGTAGAGACAGGGTTTCACCATGTTGACCATGCTGGTCACGAGTTCCTGTCCTCAGACCATCCGCCTGCCTCAGCCTCCCAAAGTGCTGGGATTACAGGTGTGAGCTACTACGCTCAGCCAAAATGTGAAGAACATTCTTAACTCATGGGCCATGGAGAAACAGGTGGCAACTGGATTTGGCCTATGGCCTGTAGGTTGCCTGTGCTAACTCCTAATTCTTTAGACACTCCTGGCAGCAGCTGAACTGCACCTCTAGGAGATACCAGCACCCCAGAGGCCCAAACCCCTTCACAGGGCATCCTCAGGCAGGAAAACTGCTTGAACTCAGGAGGTCTGAGCATGGGCCAGGCAAGGCTGAGCCTAGAGGCTCTGGTGGTATCACTTCTTCTCTTCTGTCCCTCTGGCCCTGAGGAGAAACTCCTGTCATTACCATATCTGGTCACTGTAGCATCACCATTTGCCCTTCCAACCCTCCAACACTGAAGTAGTCAGTTCCCTGAATATATCCCCTCTGTGAGAAATGCTTGCATGGAATAATTTTCCTGCTTGGACTCTCACTGACACAGACATCCTTCCATTTTAGGGACAGGAAGAAGAAAGGGAAGCCAAAAGGGAGAAGTCAGAGAGAGAATAGGCAAATTAGGAGTGTCCCCACACTGAAGGGAAAAGAAACTCAGGAAGAAGGGCACAGGGGCAGCAGTTGCCACTGCTAAGAGGTGAAGAGGATGCCTGTAAAGAGGGAGATGAGCTGAGGAGCTACCAGAAGTCATCCTCAGGGGATGGCCCGGGAGTGAGCTGGAGGCAGACACAGCCTCCTCTTGTGAGAGCGTGTGAGAGGCAGGGTCTGAGGCCGTCCCTTATGATGCAGGAGAGAAGCATGGAGTTGGCTCTGCCCATGTCAGGACTATCAATCCTCCCTGTTGGCAAACATGTGGAACCCGGGGGTGGCCCCCTCTCTTCCTGATAATCCTCCCTACCCTGCACTTTCCCTGCCCTGCCTCTGATTACAGAACACACCTGAGCACTGGCTGAGGGTCCCTGCTCCTGTAGATCTTCTTGTAATGGCTTCTGCCCTCCTGGATAAGCAAGCACAGGTGAATTACCTCTGGCCACCTCAGCCCTTGCAAAGGGCTGACCAGAGTATGACAGCCAGGGGTACTTCTGCAAGAGCTGTCTTGTGAGCACAGAGGATTATGGGTGTTTAAACGTCTTCAAGACATTAATTAATCCAGCAAATATTTATTCACCACCTCCTATATACTGGGCACTACTCTAGGTGCTATGGATATAGCAGTGAGTTCAAAGAAAAAAAAGTCTATGCCTTTAAGGAGATTACATTCTTGAAGGACAGACAGGTAATAAACAAGTAGACATAAAAATGGCAGACACTGAGAAGTGCTCTGAAGAAAAATACAAGGTGAGGAGGACAGGGAGTGTGGGATGTGAGTGATTTTTTTCCATGGGCCATAGGAGGATGGCCTCTCTGAAGAGCTGACAAGTGAGCAGAGGCTTAAATAAGTGAAAGAATCAAGAATGGCCCAGACAGTGGGAAAACCCAAGGCAGAAGCAGGAGGTAAGAGGCTATTTGGCATAGTTTGAGGAACAGCAAGGAGGCTTCGTGTACCTGGAGTGAATGGGCTAAAAGAAAGGGATAGGAATTAACTCAAGAGAGGGTTTGGGTTTGAGTCACGATGAGGACTTAGCTGTTACTCTGAGCAAAGGGGTTGAACACAGAAGTGACACATCTAATTTTCATGTAAAAGGTTGACCGTGACAACTACGGGGAGAAGAAACTGCAAGATGACCCACCCTCTGTTCTGAGAACGATGTTGCTCTTCTAAAAGTAGGGCTAGAAAGTCAAATCCCGCACGTGTAGGTTGGTGCTCAAGTGGCTGAGTACCAGAATAATAGAAGAAAAGCTGTGAGTCAGAGTTGGCCACACCCAAACATGAATTAGGAGTGTCATCCCATGGGAAAAGCCCAAAATCCAGACAATCCTGGCATGTGTTTCTATAGCCATCGGACACCCAAAGACTGGGACAGTGGCTCTGCGTGTTCGGCATAGATGGGCTTCCTGCCATGCCTTCTTTTTGCGATGCTCCCCACCTGTCCTGCAGCCCTGCTTCCCTCCACAAGCTCTTCCTCCCAGTGTCTTTCCTCCGCTTCTGGCTGTGTCTTTTGTGCTGTCATTTGTTCAGCAACTACCATGTATAAAACTTAATGAGCAGTGCCATGGGAGAATCTCTGATAAGTGCTTGGAGCTCAACTCCTTTGTTAACTGCATCTAGAGAGCTATGTCTGCTATTGGCACAGATCTCTCTTGTTGGCCCCTTCAGGTTTATCCTCTAACTGTGGGCTTTTCTCCACTTCTTACAACTGTACTCTTGGTGGATTTTCCTATTTATGAAGCTCTATGGAATATATTCCCTGCCAAAAAAAAAAAAAAAAGGTCTTCTCCACTGTCAAGAATCACTGGATTCAGTTGGGTCAGGACTGACAACCTAGCCTCTGTGTGTAGACAGTGAAGACAATCAGGGCTAGGGCTGGCAGAATTGTTCAGGGAGTCAATGTGTTGTCTTTAACGCCTCTACACTCACCTCTAAGTAGGACCCTTTTTTTCCAGCAAGCGAAGGCCCTATGTGAATCAGTGCAAGGCTTAAGCTTGAAGTACCTATAGCCAATCTGTGTCCCCTATCCTGACAGGTAATGGCATCCAGAAAGAACGAAACCTTGAAGCAGGAGACATCAGGTGGCTGAGTCTGGGTATGGGACTTGAGCCAGTTTCCACTCAGCAAAGATCAGGACGTAAGCACCCTCTCCCTCTTCCCCAGCTTGGAGATGCCATGAGGACTCAGAGGGGTCTCTGGCCTGGCACTCAGCCTCCCTCTCCAGAGTCCCAGGGAGAGTATTGGGGACTGAAAGCACCAAACCAAAGGCTCTGAGAGGCCACAGTAGCTGGGGATTGTGGCTCCAAGCCCAGAAACTTTGACAGAGAGCTACATAGTAGCTCCATAGCCACCAACTCTCTGGAGCTACAGGAAAGGAGTGAAGGGAGGCCAGGTCCAAGAGCTCCTAGACTAGTTCTGGTGGTGCACATCCTCAGGTACTTTCCCATGTAATTCTCTTAACAACCTGTGAGGTATTATCAGTGGTATTTGAACCAGAGCGAGTCCATCTTAAATAGGGGCTGAGTAAAATAAGGCTGAGACCTCCTGGGCTGCACTCCCAGGAGGTTAAGGCATTCTTAGTCACAGAATGCCATAGAAGATCAGCACAAGATTCAGGTCCCAAAGACCTTGCTGATAAAGCAGGATGCACTAAAGAAGCCAGCTAGGCGGGATATGGTGGCTCACACCTGTAATCCCAGCACTTTGGGAGGCCTTTTACCCTTTTCAGGTAACAGTATCATGACACCCTTTTTAACAGGCCAGAAAAACTGAGTTTCAGCGAGGTTGCATAACTTTCATAAAGACACACAAGCTACACAACCTGGCAGGGCCCGCCTGACTCCTGAGCCTGCTCAGATGTGCTGGAAAGAGCCCTCAGCAGCTTCATTAGGGGCCCAGTAGCCTGTGAGGAACTGGTGGATAAACTCTGACCTAACACAAAAGCTGTGTCTAGAGAGGCAACTGCAGTCTACAGAAGATAGGTTACTGGCCTAACCACAAATTTCACCTTTGCTTCCTCCCCTTCAGATACCCCACACCTCTGACCTTCCCACCCTAAAGCCCATCAGGTCCCAAACCCATTTGACATGGGATCGGTATCTCTTTTTCTTTTCTTTTCTTTTTCATAAAAACACGATGAACCTCTAAATCTACTTTATGACATGGTACTAATTAGCATAAATGCATTCCAAAGGGTGGGTGGGTCCTGCTCAGATGGGCTTCCAGAAACTTCTTTCTTAACTGCTGGTGCTTCGGGTACCCCTCCCCAACACCTCCCTTCCTTTCTGACCAGATTCCTTTTGCCAGAGCCTGGCTCAAAGAATGACTCTCTGCTCCCAGCACAGTTCTGCAGAGCTCCTGCACTCCATCTACCCTCTCCCTGATGGCCTCCTCCCTGCCCGCTGTGGCCATTCAGCTACAATAGCTTGAGCTTTGAATTTCGGGACAAATCTAGAAAACCGGGAATCTAATGCCTGGACCCTGGCAACCCAGCGGGGCCTGAGTCAGGGCTAGCAGCCCCCGGAGTCATGTAACAGCCTGTAGCTTTTTTTTTTTTTTTTTTTTTTTTTTTTTTTTTTTTTTTTTTTTTTTTTTTTTTTGAGATGGAGTCTCACTCTGTCACCCAGGCTGTAGTGCGGTGGCATGATCTCGGCTCATTGCAACATCCACCTCCTGGATTCAAGCAATTCTCCTGCCTCAACCTCCTGAGTAGCTGGGATTACAGGTGCCCACCACCACACCTTGTTAATTTTTGTATACTTTTTAGTAGAGACAGGGTTTTGCCATGTTAGCCAGGCTGGTCTCTAACTCTTGACCTCAGGTAATCCACCCACCTTGGCCTCCCAAAGTACGGGGATTACAGGCGTGAGCCACTGCACCTGGCTGACAGCCTATAGCTTTTTAGTCATCACTGTCAGGCTTTGCTTAGCACTGGGAATGGGCCCCTGCCCCCTAGGGCCTAGGGGTCAGGTAGGGGCAGCACAACCACAGATAAGACAATGTGAGAGACTCTTGAGCTGCAGAGGAACCAAGTCCTGTGGGATTCCAAAGGGGAGAGCCACTAGTTCTGCTGGGAGAGTGATCCAGAAACTGGTGAGAATATGGTAGGAAAGAGGGGTGCTCATGGTGAGCTCATGGAGACAAGAACACAGAAGTCAGATCTGAACAAGAGCAAGGACCAGAGGGCCCTGGTGCGTCATCAGTCAAGGCAAAAATGGTCAGAAATCTTTCCAAAGTTGTTCGGGGTCTCTTGCAGAGGGTTTGGGGCCCATCCTACTGCTGCCGACCCTTCAACCATCCTTCCTGTCCACAGCCTGAGGTCACCACTGTCACTGATGTCTGAAGGCCAGAAATAGAAATGAGTCACTTGGCCTTCTAATGTGCTTCATCTAATGCTTGCTTTATTAAAGATGAAACAGTGGCCTTTTGCAGTGGGAGCCTTACTAGGCACCTGAGCTGCTGCATGTAGTGTCTGGGTCCCAGCATTCATGTTATGCCTGCATGTTCTTTCTGCTATAAAACAGGGTCACCCTACCTCTTCAGTCAAGCCCCAAGACTTTGCTCTGTCAGGGGAGGGGTGCCAGGATCACCACTAAATATTAGTACAGTTAAAGTTACCATACTTTCCTTTCCCTGTAGCTTATCAGCAAGGAGACACAGTAGTTGTTGGAGGTGAAGGGAAGCCCACCTCCAAGAATGGGATTATGACCTTAGACATGCACCCCAGAGGAAGAAATCCCCACAGTCGCTCTGAACATATTCAGGACAGCTCCTGTGCCAGCATAAACAGAGTGCTGGTCAAGCAGGAAGAGACCTGTCAATACTAGTCAGCAATAGGTCAGTACAAAAGAGTGTTGATGTCAGGGACCCACAAGCAGGATCTTCAGTCATTATGTGATCTGGAGCATGAAGCTACAAGGTCAGATCCAGAGACACAAAAGAGCCTCAGGATCATTGCAAGACCAGCAGCCACATGGCCTTGAAGCTAAACTATCAAACTACTCTTGTGGGTTCCTTCCATCCACTGGGTGGGAGCAGGACAGCCCTCAGAATCAAGGACAGAGGAGACAGTAGAATGGTGTCATTAGGAAGATATTCCTGACAGGTTAAGAGAGTGTCTTAGTCTGTTCAGACTGCTATAACCAAGTATCACAGATTGGGTGGCTTACAAAAAACAGAAATTTGTTTTGTTTTGTTTTGTTTTGTTTTGTTTTGTTTTGTTTTGTTTTGTTTTGAGACAGGGTCCACTCTGTCACCCAGGCTGGAGAGCACTGGCACAACCTTGGCTCACTGCAACCTCTGCCTCTCAGGTTCAAGCCATTCTCCTGCCTCAGCCTCCCAAGTAGCTGGGACTACAGGTGCACACCACCATGCCCAGCAACAGAAATTTGTTTCTTATAGTTCTAGAGGCTGGAAGTCCAAGATCAACATGCCGGCAGACTCTGTGTCTGGTGAGAGCACACTTCCTGGTTCACAGATGGCACCTTCTCATTATGTCCTCCCATGGCAGAAGAGGCAAGGCAGCTTTCTAATCACCTCCCAAGTCCCACCTCCTAATGCCACCAGGAGATTGGAGATGAGGTTTTAACATACGAATCTGAGGGGGACACATTCAGACCATAGCACAGAGCCCTAAGGAAAAAGAGCTGGGAGGCTAGGGCAAGTCTTCCCAGAAAGAGAGAAAGCTATAGGTATAATTAGGTTGAACAGAGGGAGGCTGGCTGCCTACTTCACCCAGTTCATCTCCTACCAAGGACAGGGTTTGGGGGAAGCTACACAGAAAAGTCTGTAATGAGGGCAACATGTGCAGTGGTTTAAAAAACATGGGTTTTACCGCATGTTCTCACTCATAGGCAGGTGTTGAACAATGAGAACACATGGACACAGGGAGGGGAGCACTACACACTGGGGTCTCTTGGAGGGAAATTGGGGAGGGACAGTGGGGGGTGGGGAGTTGGGGGGGATGGCATGGGGAGAAATGCCAGATATAGGTGAGGGGGAGGAAGGCAGCAAATTACACTGCCACGTGTGTACCTATGCAACAATCATGCATGTTCTTCACATGTACCCCAAAACCTAAAATGCAATTAAAAAAAAGAAAAAAAATACATAGGTTTTAGGGAAAAAAAGGAACATGACCCTATACTTCTCAGCTGTATGGCCAAGGGCAGTGTTCCTCAAAGTGTGGCCAGTAACATCAGCCTCACCTGGGAATGTGCTGGAGAGGTAAATTCTTGGTCCCACCACAGACTACTGAATCATACTCTGGGGTTGAGGTCCCACACACTGTTTTAACAAGCTCTGCCACTAATTTCATTGTACACCAAAGTTTGAGAGCCATTGACCTAAGACATAGCTGCCAACCTCTAATCCACAGTGTTCTCATCTGTAAAATGGGTTTACACATAAAGTGGGCTCAAATATAAATACTACTTACCTCATAAGGCTTTTCTGAGAATTAAATGAGATACCGTAAGTACAGAACTTAGCACAGGGCTTGGTTCATAGTAAGCCTTCAGTGAATGCCTGTTATTATCGCTATTATTTCCCACCTAATCTGCAAACCAAAAAGAATCCACAACCTAGTGGTGTCCTCTTCCTGGGGCGTCTGGTCAGTGTCATCTCTCAAGCACCATAGCATTGACGAGAAGACATGGGGCGTATCTCCCTCCCATGTAGTGAGAGAGGGAGAGCTGAGAACTTCTGAGAGATACTGTGGTTGAAGCCCCACTCCAGAATACCAGGTGTGTGGAGCATGACCTGCCAGGTGTGACACCCTTTATATCTCCCACACAAGGGAACAGGGCACATGCTGGCTGCTCAGTCCTCACTCAAGAGTGAAATCAACCTCAACTTCTCCATATTCCATGTAATGATCAGCCTTTACCACCGCCTATTTCAGGGTTGTTGGAAAGCTATGTAGTCAACTGATTGGAAAGGTCGATGTACTTATGGAAACAAAGATTTCGTTGGGGAAATGTAAGGGTAAGGGTTAACCTCACAGTGTGAACACCTTACATTTGTACAAGGGCAAATGCTGGTCGAGAGCTGTTCGAGTATAAACAGCAGGAGCTGAGTTCATGGCAGCCTTGTCTGGAAGAAGGCGTCACACAAAGGCAAAGGGAGGAAAGGGGTGGGGCGTCTGCTGGCCCCATGGGGCAGAATATGAAGCTTTGTTACCTGAAAATGGATTTCACAAATCCTGAAATTTCCTGCATTTATTTTTGGCATACACCATTCTGAACAGCTGTTCCCATTTTGCTTCAAATATGTTGCTTTAAAAAAATGTTTTTCAATTTTTCTCTTTTTATCAGAGTCAACTAGATGTTAATATGTCTTTAACACCTGCTAATTTCTTATTTTATAAGGAAGTTCTCGCAAAGTAACAGCCACAGCTGTAAGAAGTAAAATTCTGGCCAGGCACAGTGGCTCACACCTGTAATCTGTAATCCCAACACTTTGGGAGGCCGAGGCACGTGGATCACCTGAGGTCAGGAGTTAAAGACCAGCCTGGCCAACACAGTTAAACCCTGTCTGTACTAAAACTACAAAAATAAACTGGGCATGATGGTGCACGCCTATAATCCCAGCTACTCAAGAGACTGAGGCAGGAGAATCACTCGAACTCGGGAGGCGGAGGTTGCAGTGAGCCAAAATAGCACCATTACACTCCAGCCTGGGCGACAGCATGACTCCGTCTCAAAAACAAAAAAAGTGAGATTGAGGTGGTCAACCAGCTTCCCCACCATATTGGATTCCCTTGCAGGAGATCTGTCCCTGTTTCAACCCAGGGGAAGCACTGGAAGTCCCCAGAGGGAGAAATATCTCAGAGACAAAGTGGACAGGTGGTACTAGGATCCCCAGACACCAGAACTCTGCTCTGTAACTCAGTCAAAGGAGACATCAAATAAGAGTAGCTGTTCAGCAGCACCACACTACAGAAAGCTCACTCCCAAGTCCCTGGGCATGATTCTTTAGGCAGCCTTCCTACACTGCACTACCTTAGGACCTCCCCCATTCTTAACCTACACAATA
The DNA here is from genome assembly GCF_001604975.1 of Cebus imitator. Taxonomy (NCBI): domain Eukaryota; kingdom Metazoa; phylum Chordata; class Mammalia; order Primates; family Cebidae; genus Cebus; species Cebus imitator. The sequence goes on along the minus strand of NW_016107485.1, from coordinate 2,093,042 downwards.
GTACCAAAAAGGAGGCAGTGACCTAGCAGGGAAAAAAGAAGTAAGAAAATCAACAGGTAAATTACAAAGAATTTCTAAGCAAACATACTCAATAAAAACCAAAACAACGAGAGATAAAATATCTTTAGGAGGAAAAAAAAGTCAGACAGAGAAGACTGGAATAAATAATGAATCATTAAATGCTTAGACATAGACATACACAAATAAGAAACAACAGCAAACTGAGAATCATGACCTCCTCAAATGGGCAAAGCAAGAAACCAGTGACTGACCCTAATGAGACAGCAGTATGTTTGAACTCTCTGGTCAAGAATTCAAAATAACAGTTTTAAGGAAACTCAGTGATCACCAAGATAACACAGAACAACAATTCGGAATTTTTTTTCTTTTTTTATCTAATCCATTATGACTGATAACAATTCTGAAATTTATCACAGAAAATATACAAGAGTTTGAAATAATAAAAAGAAAATAAATCTTGAAAGTGAGAAATACATTTGCTAAACTGAAAAATTCAATAGAGGCTCACAAAAGCTGAATGAATCAAGGAGAGGAAAGAATCAGTGAGCTTGATGACAGGTTATTTGAAATTACAGTCAGAGGACAAAAAAGAAAAAAGAATGAAAGGAACAAAGATCACCTATAAGACACAGAAAATTGTCCAGGCCCGGCTGGGCACGGTGGCTCAAGCCTGTAATCCCAGCACTTTGGGAGGCCGAGGCGGGTGGATCACGAGGTCAAGAGATCGAGACCATCCTGGTCAACATGGTGAAACCCCGTATCTACTAAAAATACAAAAATCAGCTGGGCATGGTGGCACGTGGCTGTGATCCCAGCTACTCAGGAGGCTGAGGCAGGAGAATTGCCTGAACCCAGGAGGCGGAGGTTGCGGTGAGCCGAGACTGCGCCATTGCACTTC
>NW_016107485.1:2056844-2090363 GCF_001604975.1 Cebus imitator | reverse complement strand
ATATATATATATATATATATTTTGTAGAGATAGGATCTTGCTATGTTGCTCAGGCTAGGTCTGAACTCCTGGGCTCAAGTGAACCTCCTGCTTCAGCTTGCCAAAGTATTGGTATTATAGGTGTGAGCCACTGCACCTGGCCAAAATGTTCTTTAAATGTCAGTTAGGCCTATTTGATCTAATGTACAGTTTAATTCTGATATTTCTTTGTTCATTTCCTGTCTGGATTATCTGTCCATTACTGAGAATGGGATGTTGAAGTCCCCTGCTATTTTTGTATTGAAGTCTATATGTCCCTTCAGATCTATTAATGTTTGCTTTATATTCCTGGGGGAGCTCCATTGGTGGGTGCATAGACATTTATAATTGTTTTTTTTTTTTTCAAGGCAGAGTGCACTCCAGCCTGGGCAACAAGAGTGAAACTCTATCTCAAAACAAAACAAAAATAGCTCCAAGTACCAGCATACCAAGGCCACTGGCAGTGGTGGCCGTACTGTGGGTGTGTCCAAGAAATGTCTGTAGGCCTTGTCTGTTAATAAATAGTATTATACCACCCCCCAAAAAAATAGCTACAAGAGAATAACTTAAATGTTTCTAGCATAAGAAAAAGACAAATATCCAAGGTGATGGATAACCCAATTATACTGATTTGATTTTTACAAATATGTAAATGTATTAAATTATCACATGTACTCCCCCAAAAATGTACATATATTCTGTGTCAGTAAAAAGTAAAATAATTTGCTGAGCATGGTGGCTCACACCTGTAATCCCAGCACTTTGGGAGGCTGAGGTGGGTGGATCACCTGAGGTCCGGAGTTCGAGACCAGCCTGGCTGACATGGTGAAATCCTGTCTGTACTCAAAATATGAGAAAAAAAAAAAATTAGTTGGGTGTGGTGGTGGGCACCTAAGTCCCAGCTACTCGGGAGGCTGAGGCAGGGGAACTGCTTGAACCCCGGAGGCAGAGGTTGCAGTGAGCCAAGATTGCGCCACTGCATTCCAGCCTGGGCAACAGAGTGAGACTCCATCTCAAAAAATTAACTAATTAATTAAATTAAATAATTTTTAAAAGAAACCAAGAATTCCAAAACCTAAAGCTGAATTTCCTGCACTCACATATGTATGATCACTGTAGTTAACCAACAAGCTTCTACTGTCTGCCTACTCCTCTTCATGCAGCTGCAAAACAGGGATTTGGGTAAATCACCACTATTTGCTATAATGATCATCACCATCTGCTGTGGCCTCAAGTTATCTGTTTTTTCGCTCTTGTTGTCCAGGCTGGAGTGGAGTGGTGCGATCTCGGTTCACTGCAACTTCCACCTCACAGGTTCTAGCGACTCTCCTTCCTCAGCCTCCCAAGTAGCTGGGATTACAGGCGTGTGCTACCATGCCCAGCTAATTTTGTATTTTTAGTAGGGATAGGGTTTCTCCATGTTGGTCAGGCTGGTCTGAACTCCCGACCTCAGGTGGTCGGACCGCCATGGCCTCCCAAAGTGCTGGGATTACAGGTGTGAGCAACCACACCCGGCCTTTTTTATTTTTTTTTTAAGAGAAAGGGTAACTTCAAACTATAGGGCTTAAGTGATCCTCCCACCTCAGCCTCTGGTGTAGCTGGGACTACAGGAGCACACCACCACACCTGGCTATTTTTTTTTTAATTTTTTTGTTTTTGTTTTTGTGTTTTTGTTTGTTTGTTTGTTTGTTTTTTGAGACGGAGTTTCACTCACGTTACCCAGGCTGGAGTGCAATGGCGCCATCTCGGCTCACCGCAACCTCCGCCTCCCGGGTTCAGGCAATTCTCCTGCCTCAGCCTCCTGAGTAGCTGGGATTACAGGCATGGGCCACCATGCCCAGCTAATTTTTTGTAGTTTTCAGTAGAGACGGGGTTTCACCATGTTGACCAGGATGGTCTCGATCTCTTGACCTCGTGATCCACCCGCCTCGGCCTCCCAAAGTGCTGGGATTATAGGCTTGAGCCACCGCGCCCGGCCTTGTTTTTGTTTTTTTTGAGACAAAGTCTCAATAGAGTGCAATGATGCAATCTCAGCTCACTGCAACCTCTGCCTCCCAGACTCAAGCAATCCTCCCACCATAGCCTACTAAGTAGCTGAGACTCAGCTATGCATCACTACATCTGGCTAGTTTTGGGGGTTTTTGTAAAGATGGGGTTTCGTCATGTTGCCCAGGCTGGTCTCGAACACCTGGGCTCAAGTGTTTTCTTAAATTTTTTGTAGAGATGGGATCTTACCACGTTGCCCAGGCTGGTCTCAAATTCCCAGCCTTGAGCAATCCTCCCACCTGTATCTCCCAAAGTGCTAGGATGACAGGAATGGGCCACTGTGCCCAGCCTTAGTTTATGTATAAATATAAATCATTGCTATGAGATAAAACGAAGCACTAGTATGGTATTTAGAAATGCTCAGGTTTTTTCTTCATATCTGATATGCTGAACAACTCTGGCCTTGACCCTCAGCCTCACCAAGCCCCCAGCTTCTCTTCTTGCTGTAGAGCAAGGCTGCATTGCTTTCAGAGTCTCCTGAGTTCTAACCGCACATCCCACCTACACTTGCACAGGAGTTAATACTTAGATCAAGTTGTAGCAAATAAGTCTTTATTTTGCTTAAGACTAAGATAACAAAATAAGCAGTTCCCCAGCAGAAAGTAACCTGGAAGCTTGTTACATTTTGAGCATCTTGCTCATGCCACTGCCCAGGGCTCAGAGATATAGGTTCCAAGACCACTAGCTTGAGATCAGCCTTCTTCCCTCATCCTCTGCTCCCTGGACCTAGTCATTAACAGCACACAAGCATGTGCACATCAGTATGAAGCAGGGCACCTCATTGTCTACCTAGATCTAGTATAGCCCCGATGGTTGGCCAGGGGGTTGACAGTATTGTCCACTTCCCCTTTACCAGTCCATCCCACCCCAGGGAAAATTCACGTTCTTTTCTCAAATCCATTGGGTGAAGAGGAAGGTCCAACCCCTTAGCCTGACCCCCAAGACCACCTGTTTCCAACAGCAAGCTGCTCCCTTTGCAGCCATCATAAGAAGCAAACAGGCTTAGGAGGGAGGAGGGGTACCAAAGATGCTAGACTTTGGGGGCCATGAATCTCACAAAGCTATTGTTCTCTCCCCAGATGGAAAAAAAGGAGATGCATACCCTATTTGCCCAATTTCAGAGGGTTCACAGTCCCTAAGGCCTGTCCTTGGGTCTCTCAGTTCATGGATCTTAGGTTAAAAATCCCCATGCCATAGTGAACCCAGTCCCGCAAAGATGTGTAGAGAAACAAAGCAAAACCAAGTTATACATCCTGGGTGGTATCTGTCAAGCAGGTTCCCTTTTCAACAAGCCAAACCTGGGAGCAGTGAGAGGAGGGGACAGTCAGACAAGGAAGGCCAGCCATGAAAATCATTCTGGAATCATGATCTGATTAGCAGAGGGGAGCTGTGAAACCAACCAGCAGTGGCCAGACAGAGGAAATGCAGTGTCTGGCAGCTGGCCATCTTCACTCTTTCCAATCAGCAGCAGCTCTGGCCCCATCCTGACCCCTGGTGGCTGCTGGTGAGATGAGGAGAAAAATCTTTTCAAGTTCCTCCCTGCTCTAAGGGTAGGGGGCAGCTTGTGGGATCCAGTGCAGATGAAAAGCCCTATCCTCCCACCTCCACTGCTATAAGCCTCAGCTGGGGTCCCCAGGAGCTGCCAGCATATTTAGAGCACCTTCAGGAGGATTTGCTCCACTGAAGTCATCAGATGCCTTCTTGATATAAGCCCAGCAATCAATCAAACAAGTGTATACTGTATAAAGCACTTTTCGGCTCACCCCTGTAATCCCAGCACTTTGGGAGGCTGAGGGGGGTGTATCGCCTGAGGTCAGGATTTCGAGGCCAGCCTGGCCAACATGGTGAAACCCTGTCTCTACTAAATATACAAAAAATAGCCAGGCATGGTGGCGTGCGCCTGTAATCCCAGCAACTTGGGACACTGAGGCAGAGAGAATCACTTGAACCTGGGAGGCAGAGGTTGTAGTGAGCCAAGATCGTGCCATTACACTCCAGCCTGGGTGACAGAGTGAGACTCTGTCTCAAAAAACAAAACAAAAAAAAGCACTTTTCACCTATCAAGTTGGCAAAAATGTGTGTGTGTGTGTATGTGTGTGTATCTGTGTATGTGTGTGTTACAACTAAAGATCAATGCAAATCAAGGTGCAATAAGACCAGTACTCTCATGAGCAATTGGTGAGAGTATAAATGTGTACAACCTTTCTACCAGTAATGCTGGTAAAATAAAGCGAAAATCTTTCAGTGTTTCTATCCTGTGACCCTATGTTAAGAATCCAGCCTGAAGAAATCAATAGATTGATATAACATGATACCTGGAATTTGAAATAAATGAGGGAGGAGAAAACAAGATTGACCAAAAGAGAGAATTACTGCAGCTGGGTAATAGGCACGTGGGAGGTTCTTTATTCTATTTTGTTTACTTTGGTATATGTTTGAAATTTTCCATGATAAAGCTTTTTTTAATAAAACTTTTTAAAGAAAGTATCAGAGGCTGGACATGGTGGCTTACACCTGTAATCCCAGCACTTTGGGAAGTCAAGGCAGGAGGATTGCTTGAGCTCAGGAGTTCAAGGCCAGCCTGGGCAACATGGCAAAACCCTGTCTCTACAAAAAAATATATATTAAAAAAATTATCCAGGCATCGTGGTGCACACCTGTGGTCCCAGCTACTTGATCCCAGGAGGCTGAGGCTGCAGTGAGCTATAATCATGACACTGCACTCCAACCTGGGTGACAAAGCAAGAGCCCTCAAAAAAAAAAGAAAGCTCTCTCCGGTGCATACCTTCAAGATGACAAAGAAAAAAAGGAACAACAGTCATGCCACAAAGGGCCGTGGCCACATGCAGCCTATTCGGTGCACTAACTGTGCCTGATGCGTACCCAAGGACAAGGCCACTAAGAAATTTGTCATTCGAAACATAGTGGAGGCCACAGCAGTCAAGGACATTTCTGAATCGAGCATCTTCGATGTGTATGTACTTCCCAAGCTCTATGTGAAGCTGCATTACTGTGTGAGTTGTGCAATTCACAGCAAAGTAGTCAGGAATCGATCTCATGAAGCCCAAAAGGACAGAACACCCCTACCCCGATTTAAGCCAGCGGGTGCTGCCCCATGACCTCCACCAAAATCCATGTAGGGAGCTGAATCCTTAAAAGACTGAAGATGACTATTCGCTGGAGAAAAATAAAGTGGAAATTGTACTGAAAAAAAAAAAAAGAAACCATCAGAGATACAAAGATTTGTGTACAAACATGTTAATTTTTAATAGCAAAAAAGTACAAACAGTGTAAAAGTGCTATGCTAGAATAAACAAATGATTGTGCATCCAAACATTGGAATATTATACAGCCATTTAAAAATCAAGGATGTTTTAATGACATGGAAAATGCTTACAATGTGCCTGGGTGCAGTGGCTCACACCTGTAATCCCAGCACTTTGGGAGGCCGAGGTGGGTGGATCACCTGAGATCAGGAATTTGAGAACAACATGGTGAAACCCTGTCTCTACTAAAAATACAAAGTTAGTCAGGCTTGGTGGTGCCCGCCTATCATCCCAGCTATTCAGGAGGCTAAGGCAGAAGAATCACTTGAACCTGCAAGGAGGAGGTTGCAGTGAGCTGAGGTCACACCATTGCACTCCTGCCTGGGGGACAAAAGCAAGACTATGTCTCAAAAAAAAAAAAAAAATTAGCCAACCATGGTCACGGGAGCCTGTAATCCCTCCTACTTAAGAGGCTGAGGCAGAATTGCTTGAATCTTGGAGGCGAAGGTGGTAGTGGGCCGAGATCGTAACACTGCACTCCAGCCTGAAAGACAGAACGAGATTCCATCTTCAAAAAAAAAAAATGCTTACAGTGAAAAACTAAGTGAATAAGTAGGATACAAAATTGTATATGCAGCATTTAATTAATTATGTTAAAAGTACATAGAAGACTATATAAAAATATACTAAAGCGTTTGTTATACAATGAAACCATGGGTGGTTTTAATTTTTATTCTTGATATTGTGCTGTGTTTTCTGAATTCTACAAGGAGCATGTTTTACTTTTATAAACAACCTTCAAAATCGCATTTGTTAAAGCATACTAACTTGGGAGTCTGATATATATCGAGCTGCAAGGGCTGCCATATATTAGCTGGGCGACATTAAGCAAATTAATTAACTGCTGGGTCCCAGATTTCTCCCCTATAAAATTGGCATATTGCCAATCTATTTCTTGAGCCACCATTTACTGGGCATTTACTATGTGCTGGGTACTATGCCAAGTGGCTTTCCCTCCACAAATTATTATATATACTATGCATACTTACACTTCATATGTGATTGATTTGATCCTCAAAATAAGGCATGGAGTAGGTGATAATATTCCTATTTTAGAGATACACAAACTGCAGCTCAGAAAAGTTAGGTAACATGCTCAGCTTCACCCAAATAGGTAGAGTCAGGATTCAGACATAGATATGACCATCTTTGGAAACCCAGCTCCAGGCCTCTAGCCTGGACTGCTCGCAGTGGGAGTTTTGTTGTGAGGATAGAATGAGGTCATACAGATGGAGTGCCAAGCACAGTACCTGGCTCCAAACTCAGAGCCACTCCATCGAATGTTACTTTTCATTTCTCTGATACCTGAATGTTGGTAAATTGTGGCAAAACAAAACAGTGCACTCTCTGAAAAAAAAAAAAAATGCCCCTGTCCTAAAAGAGGGAGTTGTAGAGCTGGTAGGGATAGACCAGAAAGGGGCTGGAAGGCTAGCTCACTCAGGGAGACATGCGGGGCTGCGACTGTGCATCCCATATGTTCCAGGGTACTTCTGTCAGAGATTTCCTCAGGACTTCATTGGACCCTACGCTTAATTTGCAACTCAGAATACAGTATAATCAGGCCAGGCATGGTGGCTCATGCCTGTAATTGCAGCTAAGGTGGAAGGATCAGGAGGTCAGGAGTTCAAGACCAGCCTGACCAACATGGTGAAACCCTGTCTCTACTAAAAATACAAAAATTAGCTGGGTGTGGTGGCACGCACCTGTAATCTCAGCTACACAGGAGGCTGAGGTGGGAGAATCGCTTGAACCCGGGAGGCAGAGGTTGCAGTGAGCCGAGATCGGGCCATTGCATTCCAGCCTGAGTGACAGAGCAAAACTTTGTCTCAAAAATAAATAAATAAATAAAAGAATACAGTAAAGACAGTATAGTATCCAACAAGGCATCACTCCCCAACTTCCACTTACCCCTGCTACCCCTTCCCCCCAAGAAACAAGGTGTTTCCATGGTTCCAGGACCATAGATTGGTTTTTCTTTTCTTGTTTTCCCTTTTCTTGGAGAAAAGGGGAATTTTAGGGGTCCAGTGAGACAAGGTACTGTGTGGAGAAGGAAAGGCTGACACCTTAGGCTGAATAACACAGCTTGGGTAAGAAACACAGCTTGGCCTGCCCCAGAACTCCCTTCTGGATTCATCTCAAATGCCTCTTTCTCTTGGGTGCCAGCCTCAGGTGGATTCCATCCCCATTCCCTATTCCCACCCCACAAACTTGTCATGGCACTAACCACACTAGAATTGCTTGTTGGTTGTCTGTCTTCACTACTAGATAGTAAACTCCATGAGGGCAGACCCCATGGTGTTCACCACTGTGTCTCTAGCACCTGGCTATGTACCTGGTACTCAGTAAACTGTGTAGATACTTGATGAATAGAGAAATGAGTGAATGAATAAATGGACAAACTCTCCATCAACAGTCATGCCTCAAGTGGACCCACAGTTGACCTGTTCTATGCTAAGCACTTAGAAGATGTGGTCCCTTTCCTGGAGGCTTAAATTTTAATTTCTCCAACCTCATATAAATTGTAGGAAAACATGCAACAAGGGAAATCCCTATTTATTCCAAACCTCATGTTCTTTATTTCAACAAAGTACTCAAAATGGAGGCCCTGAGCCTCAGGGAGGGTCCTCAGGTTCATGGAATCCTGGGAGGAATTACAGGGCTCAAATGGTCTAAAGTCTAGTGTTCTCCTCCTAGTTCTGCCGGTTCTGTTGTATGACCTCTGGTGAGTGACTTCCCCCTCTGGGCCTTAGTTCTCTTCTCTGCAAAATGGGGGTGCAAAGGGGAGGAGTAGTGGACCAAACCTTGTATGAAAAAAGGGGCAGTTGAGTGCATTTGACTATGTACTCTGTTGCATGCAACTGCACACAGTGTCCTCCTTCCTAAAGGCTTAGTGGCATGGACAGAACTAGATGTAGAGTCTAAGTAAACTGAGGGGGAGGGAAGACAGTGCCTACTTCTGTCTGTAGCCAGCAAGGTCAGGATGTGCTGGCCCTTTGGTGAAAGGACAAGACAGAGGTGTGGTGGGCTGGGGGGGGGGGTCCTTGCCACAATAAGGCCCCTCCCAAACATGTCTGTGTGTCTTTGCCTCTAGGTTTGCAAAAGAAAAGACTCTAAAGCCCTGGGATCTTCATGCCATCACTAAGCATGATGCCCTGCTCCCTATTCAAAAGCAATACACCCCCTTCCCCTTGAGAGAGACAACCTAGGGAGAAATCGGTGGTGGGGGCGAGGATGGGGAGGCCTGGAGAAGCACCTGCCAGGCTTCCCAGTAGGGCCCCATTTCAGGCTTCTTCAGAAAGTACAAGAGCATGAGCCTGCTGGTCCCCTTCCAGTGCTTTCTTTGGGAGGATAGTGGACTCAGTGGACACCTGCATCTGTGCCCCAAGCCTTCCTGGCTTCAGTCCAAGCAGCTGGCAGGTTTATCCTTCTCCCTAGGGCCCGGCAAACAACACTTCCGGCCCTCCTGCCTCTATCTGGGCTCTTCCTGCCTGGATCTCTATACCCACGCTTGCCCTTCCCTCTGCAGAGCTTTCTCCCTCCCTTCACAACCCTTATTTCGTTCTCTCAGTCTCCATATCTATTTCTTTCCCCCTTCTTCCCTCCTCCCCTGCTTTTCTCCTCCTTGCCTTCCCTCCCCAGCCCCATAATGAGTCTCCCCACCTTCCTCCCTCTCAGGCTGCATCTCCTCCCTCCTTAGTGCTCACCCCTGCACCTCTTTCTTTGTATTCTTCTCACTCTCTCCCAGCCTCGCCAGCATCTCTCCTCCTCCGCCCGGCTTCGGCCTCCCCCAGCCTCCCCATCTTCAGCTCAGTCTCCTCCCCCTCGCTCCTCTCCCCTCCCCTCCGCCTCGCCCCACTCCTAACCCGCTTGCCAGGATTTCTCTCCACCCTGGGGGTCTCAGTGTTTCTCCTTCTCCTCGCTGCCTGCCTCCTCCCTCACCGCGGGGTTAGCAGACACCCATCCTTTTCTGCTTGGGAACCCCCCACCACCACCCGCATCACTGCCCCTGTCTCTTCTTCACTGTATCCTCCTCTACCCACCCTCTTTTCTCTTCTCTTCTCCCTGCCCCTTTAAATCTGCCTGGCCCAGCCTCCCCCGTGATGCTGGGATGGAGCAAACATTGATTTGTGCTGGGATGGAATCGGAATTTTGATTTATTTTTCCTCTCCCAACCATAAGAAGAAAAAAATAATAAAAACACCCCCTCTTGATAGCCCCCTCCCCCTTTGCATCCAGCTCCCAGCTCTTCTTCCCTATCTCCATCCAAGGCAGATTTTTTCCCCTACACTATTCTCATCTTCCCCCACTCCTGCCACTACCTCGCCCCCCCACCCAGCCTGCTCCTCCAGCTGGGGAGAGAGGGGACTCTCTCCGGACTCCCCCACCTTTCCTCTCTGGGTTGGAGCAGTCTCTCCGGAAGGGGAGGGGGCTTGGCTTGTCCGGGCGAGGTGGGAGTGGAGGTATCCTGCCATGGATGCGGTGCCGGGGAGGCAGCCTGAGCCCCAGCCCACATGGTGAGTAACCTGCCCCCTCCTTTCTGCCTGTCTGCCCGTCTCCACCCTGGCCTTGCCCCTGCAGAGCTTCCCCTGGGCCCCATCCATTACCCACGACAAACCGTCTGCCCACCTTGATCAGATCTCCCCGCTACATTTTCTACCCCTACCCCCATCCCTTTGCCAGAGACGCCGAAGAACCGGGGCTGAGGGGTCCTGACAGCAGCCAGGGAAGCTGGTGGCCTACGATTCTGTCCACCCCCCTCTCAGGACCCCCAAACTGCCATCCATACTCGACACTTCGGGGTTCTAGGTTGGAGAATTGGGACTGCCGCTTGGGGTTGGGGCCCCAAGTCCTGGGAGGGGCCCGCTCCACAAAGAGAGAAATGGGGGAAGCCCCCATACCCCCAAAGCTTGGGAGCTGCTGGAAGATGCTGTCGAGGCAGGGGGTGGATTGGGGGGCGGTGCTGATGCCCCAGAGCCACCGGGCCAGGGAGCGGCGGGCCAAGAGGAGGGGCCTCTCTCGCCACTTGCCCCCCTCCCTCTTTCTCCGCAGCCACTCAGGATGAGGGTCCGGCCCTGCCTGCCCGCGCTGGGGCCCCCCCGCCCGGCCCTGGTCTAACTGCCCCCGCCCCCAAGACCTCGCCCGGCACCAAGGCCCCCAGCCGGCTCTCCAGCCCCAGGATGCGCTGAGCCGCTGGGGGGCTGAGGCCGCGCCAACTACATGCATGTCCCCCGGGGGCAAGTTCGACTTTGACGACGGGGGCTGCTACGTGGGGGGCTGGGAGGCGGGGCGGGCACATGGCTACGGCGTGTGCACGGGCCCCGGCGCCCAGGGCGAGTACAGCGGCTGCTGGGCACACGGCTTCGAGTCACTGGGCGTCTTCACGGGGCCCGGCGGACACAGCTACCAGGGCCACTGGCAGCAGGGCAAGCGCGAAGGGCTGGGCGTGGAGCGCAAGAGCCGCTGGACGTACCGCGGCGAGTGGCTGGGCGGGCTGAAGGGGCGAAGCGGCGTGTGGGAGAGCGTGTCCGGCCTGCGCTACGCCGGGCTCTGGAAGGACGGTTTCCAGGACGGCTACGGCACCGAGACCTACTCCGACGGAGGTGCGGGGCCCGGCCCACCAGTGTCTGTCTGCTTGTCCGCGTGCGCCTTCCCCAGCCTTGCGCCTTCGCCCGCCATTTGCGCCCCTGCACCCATCCATCCGTCCCCCACACCATTCCCCATCGATGTGACCCCTAACCCCCAATTTCAGCTCTCTCCCATCATGATCTTGCTTTCCTCATTTGTCTCCTGCTCGCTTCTCCCTCACCCCTCGCCCCTTCCCTGTCTGCCTGTTTTCACACCTCCCTCTCTACCTGCCTGTCCCTAACACTTCTGCTCTCCGTCCGCGTGTCCCTCAGAGTCCTGTTTGCCTATCCAGACACCCCCGCCAGCCTGTCCTTCGCCACCTGCCGGGCCCTCCCCGTTTCCCCTGTCTACCCGCACTGCCAAAATCCACGTAGGGCTCCTGCTATCTGCCCGTCTTCACTCTGCTCTTCCACACTTTCCGGCCCAGCCTGGCCTCTCCCCGGCTCCCAGTGCCCTTCCCCAACTTCCATGCTAAGTGCCTCTACCTCTCCCGCCTGACGCTTGGGCTTCCAGGAGTGCTTGGGACTTGGGGTGCAAGGAGCCCAGCGGTACGTCCTGACTTTCTCCCACCCTTCCACCGCCCGCAGGCACCTACCAGGGCCAGTGGCAGGCCGGGAAGCGCCACGGCTACGGGGTGCGCCAGAGTGTGCCCTACCATCAGGCGGCGCTGCTGCGCTCACCCCGCCGCACCTCCCTGGACTCGGGCCATAGCGACCCCCCGACGCCACCCCCGCCCCTGCCCCTGCCCGGCGACGAGGGAGGCAGCCCCGCCTCGGGCTCCCGGGGCGGCTTCGTGCTGGCTGGGCCGGGGGACGCCGACGGCGCGTCCTCCCGAAAGCGCACCCCGGCGGCCGGGGGATTCTTCCGCCGCTCGCTGCTGCTCAGCGGGCTCCGGGCGGGCGGGCGTCGCAGCTCCCTGGGCAGCAAGCGAGGCTCCCTGCGCAGCGAGGTGAGCAGCGAGGTGGGCAGCACCGGACCGCCCGGCTCGGAGGCCAGCGGGCCTCCGGCCGTAGCGCCACCCGCCCTCATCGAAGGCTCGGCCACTGAGGTGTACGCCGGCGAGTGGCGCGCAGATCGGCGCAGCGGCTTCGGCGTCAGCCAGCGCTCCAACGGGCTGCGCTACGAGGGCGAGTGGCTGGGCAACCGGCGGCACGGCTACGGGCGCACCACCCGCCCCGACGGCTCCCGCGAGGAGGGCAAGTACAAGCGCAACCGGCTGGTGCACGGCGGGCGCGTCCGCAGCCTCCTGCCTCTGGCCCTTCGGCGGGGCAAAGTTAAGGAGAAGGTGGACAGGGCTGTCGAGGGCGCCCGTCGAGCCGTGAGCGCTGCCCGTCAGCGCCAGGAGATCGCCGCTGCCAGGTGGGCATCCAGTTCAGAAGCCAAGGCTGGGCTTGGGCGGGGTGGGGAGTGCACTGGGGACCGGGAAGGGAGGTATGCCGAAGTGAGGACCAAGGCCCAAGGCCTAGGGCTTGGTGGGGAATAGCAGGCCTAAGGCCAGGCAGTTGTAGTCCTGGGCATTCTCGGTGTTTATATCTGAGGCTACAGGTGGATGTGGGTGTAACTGTGGGTGGCTGGGTATTTGAGGGAGGTGGTGTAAGACTGTACATGCGTCTTGGTGTCTTTTGTGTGGAGATGTGTGTCTATGGAATCCATTGTTGTGTGTGGGAGTAGCAAGGAACTTGTTTTGTGCAGCCCCAGAAATCTCTTGGAACTCAAACATGTCCCTAGTCTTCTTCTTCTTGCAGCTGATCCAGCCTCCAGGCCTCAGGCTGGGAGCATCAGCCCTGAGTGGAATAGGGACTGTCCCTTCCTAACCATTTCTTAGCCTGACACCATTTCAGCCTTGGGCCTTTGGGAAGTCTAATTTGTACAGCTGACCTATCCACCTGAAGAGATAGTCTCTCCCAGTCTTGTCTCCTTTGCCGCCTTTTACAAAACTGATCAGAGGCTTGAGGCGAGGAGGCTTCCCTGTAAATGAAACTTTTCTGTAAATCAAATTGCATTTCCTTGCATCAGGAATCTTGCTATCTAAAGCAGTGCTGTCTAACAGGAATATAATGCAAGCCAAATAGGTAGTTTTAAATCTCCTAGTAACCACACTAAAAAATAAAAAGAAGCCAGGCATTGTGGCACACACCTGTAGTCCCAGCTACTTGAGAGGCAGGAGGATCACTTATAAGCCCATCAAGACCAGCCTGGGCAACATAGCAAGACCCTGTCTCTAAAATATAAAAAACCGAACAAACAAAGGAATAAAAAAAATAAGCAGGTGAGATGAATTTCAATAATATTTTAATTTAAACCAATATATCCAAAACATTATCATTGCAACTGGTAACCAATATAAAATTATTAAGGCATTTTACAAATTCCTTTTGAACTAGGTTTTTGAAATCTACATACAGCTCCCTGGGCAGCAAGTGAGGCTCCCTGCACAGTGAGGAGGGCAGCACGGGACCACCCCTTAAATTTTACACTTAAATCACATCATTTCCATTCAGACTAGATGAATTTCAAATGCTTAGTAGCCACATATGGTTTGTAACTACTGAATTAGATAGAACAGATCTAAAAGAAGGCTGGGCATGGTAGCTTACACCTGTAATCCCAGCACTTTGAGAAGCCAAGGCAGGGAGATCACCTTAGGTCAGGAGTTTGAGACCAACCTGGCCAACACGGTGAAACCCTGTCTCTACTAAAAATATAAAAATTAGCTGGGTGTGGTGGTGGGTGCCTGTAATCCCAGGTACTTGGGAGGCTGAGGCAGGAGAATCACTTGAACCCAGGAGGTGGAGGTTGCAGTGATCACGCCACTGCACTCCAGCCTGGGCAACGAGAACAAAATTCTGTCTCAAAAAAAAAAAATCTAAAAGAAGTCAAAAATCCACTTGTAATGAGATTCATATTCCCCTTATTTATACAACTCACATATTTGAATTTTTACATATTGGATTTTCTTTTAAAGGGGTGGGGGATTTCATTTAAATTTGAGACTTTTCAGTAGGTCAGAGATCAGGACATGTCCAAATATGCTTAAATGAGTTTGTATAACAGGTGACAGAATGTGTGAGAGAGAGAGACAGAGAGAGAGAGAGAGAGAGTGTGTGTGTGTGTAAGAGAGAATATAAATATGCCAAATGCAGAGTAGATGTTTGAGCCAGAGAATGTACATCTATAGATGTGTCTGGGAGTCTGGATGTTAGAGTCCAGGGCCTTAAGCCAGGGAAGGCGGAAGGCAGAGCACCAGGGAACATTTTAGGCTAGATAGGGTGGAGACATGTGCAGGAAAAACTGATCTCAGTAACTAGAGGATCAGGCAGTGGGAGGAGGTTGGTTGGTCTCCCCAGCAACAGGCCTGGCAATCCTGATTGGCTGCCAGCTGCCATGGAAACAGCAGAGCCTCAGCAGCAGGTGCCTTTGCCAGGTAGCCTGAGACTGCCCTGAGTCTGATGCTGGAGCACAGACTAAGTCTACTGCAAAGGACTTGATCATCCCTACTCTTCATACACAAAAACAGGCCTCATCAGTGCACCAGTTTCAGGCCACCAAAATAACTCAGTATGACCCAAGACCACGATCCCCATGCTCACGGCTCTACAGGTGCCCTTGACAGCCCTGTCCACCTTCTCCTTGACTTTGCCCCACTGAAAGGCCAGAGGCAGGAGACTGCATATGTGTCTGCTGTGCACCCTGAGACCAGCTCAGTTTCAGGACAGGGCTAGTCATATAGAATCTGAAAGTCCTAAGACAGAAGAACCACATTATCTGAGATCCCTCCAAGCAGCCTCTAAAGATCTTTGACCCACGAGGTTTGAGGAGAAGGGGCTAATCATAGCTCCCAAAAACATAAATAACAGACTATGGACTAAGAATATGGACGGTAGATATCACCATCCTTTTCCTCACCCCCATACCGGACTGCTTTCCTAAGCCAGAGAGAACAGACCTGTGGCCAGAGGCAGTCATGGGGTGTGATCCATTCAAGCCCATGGCAAGCTCATCTGACTGCCTCTGTCCTGGCTCTTTTGTGTCCCACCCTCAGAATTACAGAACTTATTTGAGGATGACTAGGCATCTATGATTAACAGCAGAGGGTGAAAGAGAAGAGAAAACTGAGGAAGCATCTGACATCAGAGGGAGAACTGAGAAACAATAGTGGGAAAGAACTGATCAGACTCCCAGGCTGCCTGCACCTAAGGAGCAGGGAAGGTGGGAGGGGGCTTTGGAAAGAAGACTAAGGGTTTAGCTAAAAGCGTAGTCACAATGGTGAGAAAGCATGCATATTAGCAGGGAGAAGGGATGGGATCATTACCCAAAGGGGAGACCCACACTTATTCCAGTTCCAGAGCTGAGAAAAGCATGAGTCGGAACAGTGGGGTGGTAGCAGAGACACAGGGTGGGAGGGGACAATGTGATAACAAAAGAGGCCAAAGGAAAGCAAGATAGGACATTCTCACGCCAGGAAATCTGCACTGGTAGGGACAGGATTAACAATAAGGAGAAGTGGTGGTAGAAAGGGAAAGAGAGGCAGAGATTGTTAACATGAGGGAGACGGTAGATCCAAACAAGGGGGCAGGGCAGGGGTGAAGCTGCTAGGAGGGCAGGATCGAGGTACAGGACCCCGTGCTGGACCCCACAGGGAGGCTGTGACCCCAGTGGGGGTGAGAGGGGTTGGTAACAACAGGAGGTGCCGACTGCAAAGAGGGTGGTAGGTATAGCTCATAAGCACCAAGCAGGACTGCAGGAGATGTGCTAAAAGAGTGAGGTCTCGGGCCGGGCGCGGTGGCTCAAGCCTGTAATCCCAGCACTTTGGGAGGCCGAGGCGGGTGGATCACGAGGTCAAGAGATCGAGACCATCCTGGTCAACACGGTGAAACCCCGTCTCTACTAAAAATACAAAAAATTAGCTGGGCCTGGTGGCGCGTGCCTGTAATCCCAGCTACTCAGGAGGCTGAGGCAGGAGAATTGCCTGAACCCAGGAGGCGGAGGTTGCGGTGAGCTGAGATCGCGCCATTGCACTCCAGCCTGGGTAACAAGAGCAAAACTCTGTCCCAAAAAAAAAAAAAAAAAAAAGAGTGAGGTCTCAACTGTCACTGGGAAGGGGGCAGGACAGGAATGGAATGACAAAGTTCCAGGAGGGCCCAGCCCTTGCAGATGGAGGAGGAAGTGTTACTACAGGACGTAGCAGTAGAAAGGTGTGAGAGGAGCAGGAGGGTGTGATGATGGCAAACGTAGCCCAGGTCAGAGGGAGGAAACCAAACCGGAGCTGCCCTGGCCTGCCAGGAAGGGGAACAGCTGGCAGACTGTGGGGAAGGGTGAAGACTCCAGAAGAGAGCTCGTCTCAGGAGGATGTGATATAGAGGGGACAGGGACAGCCAGACACAGTGACTCACACCTGTAATCCCAGCACTTAGAGAGGACAAGGCAGGTGGATTGCCTGAGGTCAGGAGTTTGAGACCAGCCTGGCCAACATGGTGAAACCTCGTCTCTACTAAAAATACAAAAATTAGCTGGGTTTGGCAGCAGGCACCTGTAATCCCAGCTACTCGGGAGGCTGAGGCAGGAGAATCTCTTGAACCCTGGAAGCAGAGATTGCAGTGAGCCAAGATTGTGTCATTGCACTCCAGCTTGGGTGACAAGAGTGAGACTTCGCCTCAAAAAAAAGGGAGGGGGCAGGGACTAGGGGACAGGGACTGGGGACTGGTGCATCTGAGCAGGGGCTATTTTGAAGTGGGGGAAGGTTTGCTAAGTCCCCATCTAGTCCCTGTCTCTGGATCTAACAGGGCAGCAGACGCCATCCTAAAGGCAGTGGCAGCCAGCAGTGTCGCTGAGAAGGCTGTGGAGGCAGCTCGAATGGCCAAACTGATAGCCCAGGACCTGCAGCCCATGCTAGAGGCCCCAGGTGAGGCATGGGCAGCCAGGGGAGGGAAGTGGGGCCCCTGGGGAGCTAGAGAGGCTCAGGTGTGGGAAAGCAGATGAGAAGCCCTGCAAGGGAACAGGGGATGGAAAAAGCAAGGAATGAGGGTGCAAGGAACACAGGGTGGAGCTAGACCCGGTTGTCTGGGGAATGGGACTGGAAATGTATGCAGTAGGATAATGGAGGGTTTGGGGTCTGGCGGTGAGAGGCTATGAGCCTGGGGATTCCAAAGTCCTGGGAAGTACCCAGTCAAGGATAAAGCTGCAGCCACTCCAGCCCAAGGCCAGTTAGGCCCCTCTGATTCTTAGCTATCCCTACCCAGGCCGCAGACCCAGGCAGGACTCAGAAGGTTCTGACACGGAGCCCCTGGATGAGGACAGCCCTGGGGTGTATGAAAATGGACTGACCCCCTCAGAGGGATCCCCTGAACTGCCCAGCAGTCCTGCCTCCTCCCGCCAACCCTGGCGACCCCCTGCCTGCCGAAGCCCACTGCCTCCTGGAGGGGACCAGGGTCCCTTCTCCAGCCCCAAAGCTTGGCCTGAGGAATGGGGGGGGCCAGGTGAGCAGGCAGAGGAACTAGCTGGTTATGAGGCTGAGGATGAGGCTGGGATGCAGGGGCCAGGGCCCAGAGACGGTTCCCCACTCCTCGGAGGCTGCAGCGACAGTTCAGGAAGTCTTCGAGAGGAGGAGGGGGAGGATGAAGAGGCCCTGCCCCCACTGAGGGCCCCAGCAGGCACGGAGCCTGAGCCCATCACCATGCTGGTCCTGAGGGGCTCATCCTCGAGGAGTCCTGATGCTGGGTGCCTGACAGAAGAGCTTGGGGAGCCCGCTGCAACCGAGAGGCCAGCCCAGCCGGTGAGATTCTCTGTTCCTGTTCTGTGCCCTTTTCTCCCCAAAGCCTTGCCTCCCACCCTTTCCAGACCCGTCTGATCCCCAGAGGGCATTTATTTCGACTTGGCTTCCTCTGCCTGTCTTGGACCATAACCCACTTCAAAAAAAAAAAAAAAAAAAAAAAAGGATGTTGAGCTGGAAGGAAACTTACATACCTGTGAGCCCGACACCCTCATTTGACAGATGGGGAAACTGAGGCCCAGAGCATTTAATTAACTTGCCCAGGGTTATAAACTAATAATTAATGGGAGAGCCAAAACATTTTTCCCCGCTCTCCTTCCATATCATTTCCAGCTCTCTGTTTCCTACTCCACCCCCACCCCCACCTCCGCACTTTCTCTCTTTGGTGCCCAGAAATAAAAAAGGAAAAGATTGTTCCCTCCCTACCCTGATTCTCCCTCCCTCTCCTGGGAAGAAGTTGAAATAGGGAAGAAGGCCGAAAACCAGGAGAGGCGGAGTTTCCCCAGAACCCTCTACTCTGATTGGGCTCTAGGCCTTCTGTTTCCTAGCAACCACATCCTCACCCCTACATCCCTCTGCCTTACTGCAGTACTGGCTGCTGCTGCCAATGTCTGCTACTAAGGCTAGGCACCTCCTGCCTGGGACACATGATATGCTGATGGGAGGGGACTGGGGGGAGGAGAAGGAAGGGCTGTCCCTGTATTGATGGTGCCAGAGGAAAGGTGGGACCCTGCCTGGGAGAACAGGGGGTTTTGCAATCCAAAACAAATGTTGGTGATACCAGCCCCCCCAGCTCCAGACTCTACAGGGAGGTGCCTGAGACCCTTCAGCTCTGCCACCTCAGCCAAGGCAGGAAGGTGGGCCCTGTCCTCAGGGACTGAGTTGGCTTCCCTCTCTGTCTCTCTAGGGAGCTGCCAACCCCCTGGTGGTGGGAGCTGTGGCCCTCCTAGACCTCAGCCTGGCGTTCCTGTTCTCCCAGCTCCTCACCTGAGGCTACTTCCTGGCCTGGTTCTGGCTTTGGTTGCCTGCCTCTTCACCCCTTTGACCTGCCTTTTTTCTCTTTTCCTCTTCTTAGCTGTGTTTTCTCCTATCTTTCTTTCTCTTCTTCCTTTCTTTTCTGTCCCCTCTTTTTTTCTCTCTCTCTTTTTTCTTTCCCTCTCTTCTTTCAGATTATCTCATTTCTTCTGGATCTGTCCCTGTATTCCTTTCCCATCCCAACCCCTTCTTTCTCTAGATTGTTTACATATGAAGGGCTTTTCTCTCTCAGAGTTGCTGTCTTCTCTGAGACACACAAATCTAAGTCAGACCATTGCCCCACGCCCTCCCCACCTTTTCTTTAGACCTACACTTCGCTGCGGGTGGGGGTTTGGTATCCTAAGGAGACTCCTGGAAGCTGAATGGAGAGAAGGAAGAAAATGAAGAAAGAGTGACTGAATGCCGGGCAACGCACTGGCTGAGCTGCTGTGGCTCCCTGGCCTGAGGGGCCTGGTGTCCCTCTGAGGCCTAGTAAAAAAGCTGCAGGAGGTGCAGCCTCCACCTCTAATCTTGGAGGCTATTATCTCACCTCCAAGCACTGAGCTGGGTTCCTGCCCAATTCCATCCTTCCCTGAGGGAGAGAAGGGAAGTGAAAAGTAGAATAACTCCCTAGCATCTCCCTCTTTCTCTCCTCATCAAGCCAGCCCCTCCTCCAGCCCCCTATGATGGCATGCCATGCCAAGAGCAACGTGTAAAGTAACAGAGAATATCCAATGCAGTCAGGTCCACCCCGCCCAGACTCTGCCACTGACTTCTCCCATCCTTCTGTTTCCCCTCACTCCAATAGTTTATTTGGTTGGTCTGGACTCACTTGTGGCCTTTGATTAAATTCCTAAGGGGCCTGAAGAAGACATTTCTACTGCAGAGGGTTAGAGGCACTTGAGCAAGGCCCCCACACCCCAACTCTAGGAGTTGGGGTGGGGGGAGGCACTTCTGGGGGATAGGACCAGACAAGTTAACAGGCGCTCACAAGGAAGCAGAAGCTGTGACAAGTTTAGTAGTCTCAAAATGGGTTATGTCCCTTCCCCGCTCACATCAGAATCTTGTGAAATGGGAAAACAACAGAAGGAGGGGATCAAAGAAAGCTGATCTCACACGCTACCCAGGCAGGGCAGAGGTGGGAGTCAAACCCAGGTGACAGGTGGGTGGAGAGCCCTGTTTGAGGTTGTGGCTGATCCTTCCCTGGTATTAGCTTTTCCCCTGGGAGCAGGAAGCCCTGGGAAGAGGGGACTGTAGGGTCCCCAGGGGATCTTTCCTCCCTCCCCTGCATGAGGCAGAGGCAAGCTGCCTGCCAACCCCCTCCCTCAAGGAATGGCCTTGCCCGGGAATGCCCACCACACATACCCTCTTCTTTTTTTCTAGTCAAACTGTTTATTCCTTGGCTTGCCTCCCTCCTTCCTCCCCTCTCAACCTTTACTTCTGATTTCTATTTCATGGAATTTGGGATTGACGTTAAACTACAACAGTGCCGCCAACACCAAGTCTTGCAGGAAAAAAATACAAAGAAATTTAACAAAAAAATATATTAATAAAAAAGTTCAAAAAAGGGGGGGGACTGTCATCTCCTTTTGGGTGCGATGGCTTCGAATCCAAGCTGAGGCCCTCCGGGTGGTGAGGCCATGCGAGGAGGCCTCTTGGGAGAACTCCAGGACTATCGCGGTGTCTCTCCGCCCCTCTGCGATAAGAGATCCTTCCCCCTAACTCTGAGGCCCGAGGTCAGAGGATTCTGGAAGACTGCAGTCGGCCCAGGAGGGCGGGGTCCCGTGGTGGAGGCGGGGAGAGGGAAGGACTGCACCGAGCACCACCAACCCTAGCTCGGCCCCGTACCAGGAAGCGCTGGGGGGCAGAGGAGCGGAGTTGAGACCGAAGCCAGGTGAGGGTGGCGTCCTGGGGAAGGCAGGCTGTCGCTGCCGCTGCCTGAGATGGGAATGGGGGGAGGAAGCTCGCGGAAGAAACAGTGGAGGGCCGTGGAAAGAAAGCAATCGGCTGAGTTAGGGACAGGGTACCAGGTAGGGGAGGAAACAGGGGACAGATAGGTGGGGCTCCGGCGCATGCTCAATAGGAACGAGCGCGGCTGGGGTGGGGACGCATGCGTAGTGGGCTTCTCGGGCGGTGGGGTGGGCGCGAAATTTGGAGACCCACTTGGGGAAAGGTAAAATGCGGGGCCCAATTTTAAGGTACCTGTGGGACCGGGGCTCTTAGGGTCTTGACACAGGACAGGCCTGGGCTGAAAGCCCAGGCACACCCGGCCAGAGAGTGTTGCTCCACTCCCGGGCTTTGCTCGTCAGGATGGTGGTGCCGTCGCTGAAGCTTCAGGACCTCATCGAAGAGATTCGCGGGGCCAGGACTCAGGCCCAGGAGCGGGAGGTGATCCAAAAGGAGTGCGCCCACATTCGGGCGTCCTTCCGCGATGGGGACCCAATGCTCAGGCACCGGCAGCTGACCAAACTGCTCTACGTCCACATGTTGGGCTACCCCGCCCACTTTGGACAGGTATCGGCCAGGAATACTTCTCTTCTGAGCTTGATGAAGGCTAGTGGCGCAGTCTCAGACGCCGTCACCTGTTTAAGGCCTGTTTTTTTATTTGTTTGTTTGTTTTTTCATTCATTGTACATTTTTTGAGTTTCCAGCCTGCGCTGCAAACCTCTTTCCCCATTGCTACCCCTACTGGTCATCATCTGGCCTGAGCCCTTCATTCTCTGGCTAGCCTTGTTTAGGGCAGGCACCTCCTCCACTCCTCTCGCCTCCCATCCTCCTCAACTCCTAGTTCCTCCTACCCACTAACACCTGAAGCTCCTAAACTTCTCCTCTTTTTGAAGGGAGGGTGATGAGATATGATGCCCCACAGGTTAATCTGTTTTTAAAGAGGAAGATGGAATAGGGATGTGAGTGTCTCTGTTTTCACCCCTGCCTCTTCCTGGTCTGCCCGCTTCTCCATAGATGGAGTGCCTGAAACTGATCGCCTCCTCCAGATTCACAGACAAGAGGGTGGGCTACCTGGGGGCCATGCTTCTATTGGATGAGAGGCACGAGGCCCACCTGCTCATTACCAACAGCATCAAGAAGTGAGAGGGTTCTGGCAATCACTTGGAATCAGGGAGATGGGAGAGTGGGGAACCTTGGAAATCCCAGGGGACTGCCTGTTGTGGGTATTGAAAAGGACTGATTTTCTCAGAGGCCTGACTGACCGTCCTCCCAAACCCTGCAGTGACCTGAGCCAGGGGATTCAGCCAGTACAAGGCCTGGCCCTGTGCACTTTGAGCACCATGGGCTCTGCTGAGATGTGCCGAGACCTGGCCACAGAGGTGGAGAAACTGCTTCTGCAGCCCAGCCCCTACGTGCGCAAGAAGGTGAGATGGCGGGACTCTTGGCACTTGCTCCTCCAAAGACTGCCCGCTGTGTGCCATATAGTAGAGGTGTAGGGGTCCATCCCCTCTGACCTGTCTGAGGGCCCTGACCTCTGCAGGCCATTCTGACTGCTGTGCACATGATCCGGAAGGTCCCCAAACTCTCCAACGTCTTCCTCCCACCCTGTGCCAAACTGCTTCACGAGCGCCACCATGGTAAGGCTGTGGGGCTCCCCATCCTTTGCTTCAGCTCTATGGACAAAAGAATTGAAAATTGGATGGGGACACCAGCCTATAGGAGAAGGGTAGCACACACACACAGGCACACACGCAGTAGACTCTCTTGCCCCTGGCCCCCACCATTCACTTCCCCGACCCTGACCCCAGGCATCCTGCTGGGCACCATCACGCTGATCATGGAGCTCTGCGAACGAAGCCCTGAAGCCCTCAGGCACTTCCGAAAGGTAGGCTAGTGAAGGGGCAGGCCCTGGGCCTGGAAGAGAGGGTCAGCGGGGAAGGAGTGGGACGGTAGCTGGAGAGGATTAGGAAGAATGCCCAAAGTCATGCCCTCTCTCCAGGTGGTACCCCAGCTGGCACAGATCCTCCGGACTCTGGTGACAACGGGATGCTCCACAGAACACAGCATATCTGGAGTCAGCGACCCCTTCCTGCAGGTGGGGTGACTTTTCACTGCTGTATCCCTGGAAGAGAGGCTGTAGCAGTAAGACCATGGCCAGTGGTCTCCTCCCAGAGGACACTAGTTCTGTCAGTGTCCTGGGCAGCAGAGTAGCAGGCACAGAATTGCCCGGGTCATCCCAGGACCTGTGAGGGAAGAGGAGATGCCTAAAAGTCAGAAAATATAGTCTGGTAACAATTTTTTTTTAAGCCTGTCCTAAACTCCCCTGGCCCCGCATACCTCTGTTCCGCTCCCAAGACCAAGGGACCTGTGGAGGTGAAGGGCAGGGAGGCTCTAGGGAGCGAGTGCTGTCCTCCATGTTGGAGTTTTCTCTACAGCCCCGTGACTCCTTATCCTATGAAATCCTCCACCTTTCAACTTTCACCCCAACCTCAGGTCCAGATACTTCGTCTGCTTCGGATCCTGGGCCGGAACCATGAGGAGAGCAGTGAGACCATGAATGACTTGCTGGCCCAGGTGGGGGCTGGGAAGAGGGCACTGGTTAGCTGTGTTGCTTAGAGACTCCACCAGCCCTGAGCACCCATCACATGACTCTTCACTGTGCAGTGGCCGTATAATCGCCGCTCCATCTCCTCTAGACAGTGAACTCCATGAAGAAGGGACACAGTCTGTTTTAGTGCTATTGCCCCAGAGCCCAGGTTGGCTCTGGCACATAGTGGAGGCTCAGGGAACTTTGTTGGATGGTTGAAGGATGGACAGATGACAATGGTTAAGACCTTCAAGAGACCTGAGGATTAATTGGGCTTGTTGGCATGTGCCTGTAGTTCCAGCTACTCAGGAGGCTGAGACAGGAGGATCACCTGAGCCTGAGAGGTTAAGGCTGCAGTGAGCTGTGATTATGCCATTGCACTCCAGCCTGGGCGACAGAGTGAGACCCTGTCTCAGAAAAACAGAGACTTGGCCAGGCATGGTGGCTTATGCTTGTAATCCCAGCACTTTGGGAGGCTGAGGCGGGCGGATCACAAGGTCAGGAGATCGAGAATGTCCTGGCTAACATGGTGAAACCGTGTCTACTAAAAATACAAAAGATTAGCTGGGGCTAATGGTGGTGTGCGCCTGTAGTCCCAGCTACTCGGGAGGCTGAGGCAGGAGAATCGCTTGAACCCAGGAGGCAGAGGTTGTAAGCTGAGATCACGCTGCTGCACTGCTGCCTGGGCAACAGAGCGAGACTTATTCTCAAAAACAAACAAACAAACAAACATCGGAGACTTGAGGAGGGCCCTGAGCAGATACATCTCTCTCATCCACTCAGGTGGCCACTAACACAGACACCAGCCGAAATGTGGGGAATGCGGTTCTGTTTGAGACAGTACTCACCATCATGGACATCCGCTCCGCAGCTGGCCTACGGGTATTATTTCTTATGCCTCACCCACCAGGGCCCCACCCACCACCTCACCCACACAGATCCTGCTTGCTGGTTTCTTCCTCCTAGCCCCATCATCCTGTGCCAGTGTGTTCCCACTCCTCAGTGGATGAGCATGTTGCTCTTTTCCTGGCCAACTCCAACGTCTGCCTCTCATAGGTTCTAGCTGTCAACATTCTTGGCCGTTTCCTACACAACAGTGACAGGAACATTAGGTAATAGTCCCAACTGTCTACCTAGGCTGTGCCACTGATCCCCTGGCCTTCTGTCCTTCCTTCAGAGCCTCCTGATCCATTTCTCCCTTACCCCTATACCCAGGACAGGACGGGGGGTGGAGGCTGATGGCCATGGCGTGATAGAGCCTCCCCCATCCTGACCAGGTATGTAGCCCTGACGTCACTGCTTCGGCTGGTGCAGTCTGATCACAGTGCTGTGCAGCGGCATCGGCCCACTGTGGTGGAATGTCTACAGGAAACTGATGCCTCCCTTAGCCGGTGAGCAGTGAGAGGGGACAGGAGGGCAGGGCAGAAGTTCCCAGTGCCTGGTGGCCAAGCCCCAAGCCAGCTTAGAGCAGCTGGAGTAAGGGGACTAAGGGGGACAGATTCCTGGGGAAGGGGACGGCCTGAGGCATGGACCAGGATGACCTGGGCTACCTGCATAGAAACCTCTTTCTTCTGCCAGGAGGGCCCTGGAACTAAGCCTGGCTCTGGTAAATGGCTCCAATGTGCGAGCCATGATGCAAGAGCTGCAAGCCTTTCTGGAGTCCTGCCCTCCTGACCTACGGGCTGACTGTGCCTCAGGCATCCTGCTAGCTGCAGAGAGGTGAGGTGTCCAGGAGTCAAAGAGGGTAGAATCTGAGGGAGTCAGTACCAGGACTGATGAGCCATATGTCCCCTAGGTTTGCTCCAACCAAACGCTGGCACATAGACACCATCCTGCATGTGCTGACAACGGTGAGGCAGGGGCCAAAGAGCTGGGCAGGAGCAGTCAGGATTCACCACACTGACTTGGCCATGTCCACACCTTCCAGGCGGGCACCCATGTGCGGGATGATGCAGTGGCCAACCTGACTCAGCTGATTGGGGGGGCCCAGGAGCTACATGCCTACTCCGTGCGTCGCCTCTACAATGCCCTGGCACAAGACATCTCCCAGGTACCATTCCCACCTACCCAGGCCCAGGGCTGTCCAACCATTCCTTCGCCCATCCTGGGCCACCTCCTCGCTACACTAGATTCCAATTTTTCTCTCAAGTTCATAGCTACCTACATAGCGCAGAAGACATCCAAGCACAGAGCCCTGTCTTTAATAACATCTGCGCTTTTGTCCTGACTCTGATATCTCCTGGCTGTGTAACTACAGATGACTAACTTCCTTTATGCTCCATGTACCCTGATTGCCTCTTAGAGCTGCCTTGAGATTAAAGCTCTTGTGTTTATGAGGTTTTATTATTACTTTGAATGCTGAATGAATTAACAGATGCCAGCTAGTATCTATATCCCCCTTTTTCATTTTAATTAAGTAGGATGGGCAGAAAGCATCCACCCCTTCCACAAGGGAGCGACCCTCTTACATTTACATCCTGTGTAGTTTGACCATGTAGTTCGACCATGTAGTTCTGATGCTTGGCCACCAGAGGGCAGTGGGAGCCAGGTAACAAACTTCCCTTTCCCCACCCCTCCAACCCCCACCATCTCTGCACTGCCTAGAGGGATGTTGCCAGGTCTGGACGTGAGGAGGGGACCTCAGACACTGGCCCAGCAGTGTTTTTTTCTTTCTCTCGCTCTCTTTTTTTTCTCCCAATAGAGACGGGGTCTTGCTATGTTGCCCAGGCTGGTCTTAAACTCCTGGTCTCAAGCGATCCTCCTGCCTCAGCGTCCCAGAATGCTGGGATTACAGGCGTGAGCCACCGTGCCCAGCCAGCCCAGCAGTTTCTTATCCCGTGTAGCAACCACTGGTGCAGGTGGCAGCCTGGTGCATTGGGGAGTATGGGGACCTCCTGCTGGAGGGGAACTTCGAGGAGATTGAGCCCCTTCAGGTGAGACCTTATTGGGGGTACTGAGGAGGGACTCATCAGGGGGGCAGAACTTGCACCAGAGTCAGTAACTATCCATGTCTGAAGGTGGAAGAAGAGGAAGTGCTGGCATTGCTGGAAAAGGTGCTGCAGTCCCATATGTCCCTGCCAGCCACCCGAGGATATGCCCTCACAGCCCTCATGAAGCTCAGCACCCGCCTCCGTGGGGACAACAAGTAAGAAGGGGTCCCAGCCTCTTGAGAGATGGCCTTTCATTGGGCCCACCCATTTCTGAGTTTCTTTCCAGGCATACATACCCAGCCCTCCCTACCCTAGCCCTTAGGTTCTTGTTTTTGAGCCAAATCTGGGTATTTCCCTGCTCCATGGGCCTTTCCTTCCTGCCACATCCTGCAGTGGCACACTGCCATTGCCACTTACATACTACACTGGCACAGCCGCATCCACCAGGTGGTGTCCATGGGCCTTTCCTTCCTGCCACATCCTGCAGTGGCACACTGCCATTGCCACTTACATACTACACTGGCACAGCCGCATCCGCCAGGTGGTGTCCATCTACGGGAGCTGCTTGGACATGGAGCTGCAGCAGCGGGCTGTGGAGTATGACACACTCTTCCGGAAGTACGACCATATGAGGTGCGTCCAGCACTGTGCTGCAGTGTAGGACCTACACCCCTGCCCAATCCCAAATGCCCTTTTCTAGGTACGAGGGCCTCATCATTACCTGTGTTCTTCCACATCCTCGGTGAGAGCTTCCTACCCACTGTTAATTGTAGCTGGCTTCCAACCCTCCTTGCTCATCCGAAAATCAGCAACAACGTGTCATTTTAGGAAATCAGAAGGCCACTTCTGAGCCATATGCCCTGGGCTCTCCATGTTCCTAGTCCTTATCCTAGATGCCTCTTGTGAAAGACCCAGAGACCACACAGAGGCACACTTGCATTCCATCCTCTCAGGGCTGCCATCCTGGAAAAAATGCCTCTTGTGGAGCAAGGTGGCCCTCAGGTTGATGAGGAAGCAAAGGAAAGTAAAGAAGGAGCCCCAGCGCCCACAGAGTCCCAGGTGAGGAGGCTGGAAGCCCCGGGGTAGGAAGACGGCTGAGCTGCTGTACCTAGCCCTGCCCCTTCTGTCCCTTTCCCCAGGCCTCACAGCTCCTGGATCTGCTAGATCTCCTGGATGGGGCTTCTGGGAATGCCCAGCATCCTCCTCTTCTGGACCCCTCTCCAGGAGGTGCCCTGGTACACCTGCTTGATCTTCCCTGTGCACCTCCATCCCCAGGTAAGCCTAAGCAAAGGGGGTACGTCTTAGAGAAGGTAGGTGGAAATGTGCTGCTTCTCCTCCTAAGCCAAGGGCTGAGGCCATGGGCCCTGTTTCCTCCTGTGTGTCCCCCATCCCATCTCCATCTCAGGAGGTTAAAGAATGAAGTCAATCATGGTTACCCATGTCTTCCCTTTATTCCAAAATTCTTCCCCTGGCCTGCAGGGCCCTGCTTCCTCCCCAGCCCTTCTTATACCACTTTCCCACTACCCACTCACTGCCCCCCTC
The DNA here is from genome assembly GCF_001604975.1 of Cebus imitator. NCBI lineage: Eukaryota > Metazoa > Chordata > Mammalia > Primates > Cebidae > Cebus > Cebus imitator. The sequence continues at coordinate 2,062,559 of NW_016107485.1, read as the reverse complement.
TCAGCTCCTCACACCCTCCCACCCTTGGCATTTCATGTTCTTTTATACATGGAGTGTTCTTTCCCCAGCACATCAAATGACCAGCTCCTTCTCACGCTTCAGGCTTCCGCTAAAATGTCAGATGCCTTCCCTTACCACTCCTATTTGTTAGTTCTTCCCAGTTATTCTGGCATGATTTATTTCCTTCATAGCATCTATTATGGTCTGTAATTATCTTGCTTATTTTTTTTTTTTTCTGAGATGGAGTCTCACTGTATCACCCAGGCTGGAGTGCAGTGGCATGATCTCGGCTCACTGCAACCTGCCACCTCTTGTGTTCAAGCTATTCTCATTATCTCAGCCTCCCTAGTAGCTGGAACTACAGGCGGGAGCCACCACGATTGGTTAATTTTTTTGTATTTTTAGTAGAGACGAGGTTTTGCCATGTTAGCCAGGCTGGTCTCAAACTCCTGACCTCAGGTGATTCACCTGCCTCACCCTCCCAAAGTGCTGGGATTACAGGCGTGAGCCACTGGGCGTGGCCCTTGTTTCCCTCCCCCATTATCGTAAGCTCCAGCATTATCTTCTTGTCTACTTTGTCACTAGCCTCTTAAGCAGTGCAGGGCCAATAGGTGTTCCCTCAATTTTTGTTGAATGAATGAATAAACATGTTCTCTCAAACAGGCACACTGAGCTGCCTGTCTCCTTACTCCAGCTCCCATCCCAGATCTCAAAGTATTTGAGCGTGAGGGAGTACAGCTGAATCTGTCTTTCATTCGACCCCCCGAAAACCCTGCTTTGCTGTTAATCATCATCACTGCCACCAACTCCTCAGAGAGTGATGTCACCCATTTCATCTGCCAGGCTGCTGTGCCCAAGGTTTGTAAAGATTAGGGTTCAGAGGTGGCCTGGGGACTCCAGGAAAAAAGGCCACTGAGTGGAGGTGGATAGGTGGCAGTGTGAGATAGGAGTGACTCATCTGGAGACCAGCTTGGGGAGTTACAGGAAAAGGGTGTGCAGCCACTGGGTGTGGAGGGGCTGCCTGAGGCCTACCTACTACCATACTGTGTTCTACTAAACTCCTGTGTTCAGAGTCTCCAGCTGCAGCTGCAGGCCCCCAGTGGGAACACAGTTCCAGCTCGGGGTGGCTTTCCTGTCACTCAGCTCTTCAGAATCCTCAATCCTAACAAGGTGAGCTTCAGGAGCTCCCCCGCCCCCCGCCAAGACAAGACCCAGGGATAGGAAAAGCTGTGGGTGCTAATCCTGGTCCCCATTCTCCAATTCCTAGGCCCCCCTGCGGCTAAAGCTGCGCCTCACCTACAACCACTTTGGCCAGTCGGTGCAGGAGATCTTTGAGGTGAACAACTTGCCTGTGGAATCGTGGCAGTAACTGTCTTCACTCACAGCCTGAAATTCTCCTGTGTCCCAAACCCCAGGGGGCCCCAGCAGTTTGGAACCTACCCCTGAGGGCTACCAGCAGGTGGCGCTCTGGCTTTGCACTGCAAAAACTGGGGACCAGCCCCATTCTCCCACAAATAAAGCCCAATAAAGCCTGAGAGGGGAGGAAAGCCATATTTGGGTATATTTGAAGTAGAAAATGTGTATTAATAACAACAGCAAGGGAAGAGCCTTCTTACATAGGAGGTATGCATCTTCCCCTGGCCTTGAGAACCTGTCTCAACATGGGGTGGGGGGGTTGGTTCTTTCTACCCCTCTCCAGGTCAGGGAACAAATTTGCCCTTAAACTTCCAGAGGAGGCACTCTACCCTCTGGGCCAGAGCTGGGCACAGTGGCAAAATCAGATCTGAATTCCTAGAGTTCTAATAAGGGTTTCCCAACCATTTCCTCAACTTGCTTCTATTTCCCAAACCCCAAGGCAGGGAAATCCCTGCTGCCTCCCCTCATCTCTAACTCAGCTCTAAGGCGGTTTAGGAGCCGCTGGCAGAATCAATGGCATCGACCAAGGGAGGGGGGGTGGCAAGGGATTTTCCTGTGCTTAACTACTGATCACGGCTAAGTGGAAATCCTATAAACACGAGCGGAAATCAATGGAGGCTGCTTAGCGGCCAGGGGAGAGGGGCGGCCCACAGATTGCATCTGACGGATGAGGGAGAGGAAGCAGCCAGGGAGGGCTCAAGGAAGAGTAGCTTAGAGTAGGGGAAAGAAACAGACAAAGCTGGAGAGAGAGGAGTCACTGTCAGAAGGGACGCCGAGGGGAGAGGCACAGTGGGCCCAAGAGTGGACCCCGTTAGACCCAGAGTTCTCTTCCCCTTCTACGAAGTAACACCCCTAGCCCAAGCTGTTGTCAGGATGTCCAGTCCCCTGCGGCCTCTCTCTGGAGCTGTTCACTTCTAGCAGGCGCTGATAGTCTTGAGGCCGGAAATGCTGTAGGTACACAATCAGCTTGGACGGTGCTGTCTCCTGTGCTGGCACACCTACAGGTGAAAGGACAAGGAGAGAAATGGACAAAGCCACAAGCACTTTGACTTTGCTCCCTGCCCACCTAGCCAGGACTCCATGGATGTTTCCAAGGCCACACTGGGGTTCTGAGTGTCACCCACCCAGCTTCTATAACCCACTAGTCCACTCCCTGTCTGCCTGTGGAAGTGGGACCTAAAAAAGCAACTTCAGGCACTAGTGGGACTAGGAAACCACACCTGAGCCTCTCCTCCAGCAAGGAGAAATGGCGAAGAGGAACTCAGGTGCCATGAAGACAAAGGATGTCTCAACACCAGCTCATTTCAGTTATTACCCCATGCCCCAATCAAGATTAAAGCCCATCTAGGCAGGCCAAAGCTCATTAGCTTGGTAATGAAGCATATCCAGGGACGTACACATAAAAACCAGGGCTATAGAAAGAAGAGGGAAGCTATAGCCATGGGGTGGGATTCACATAGAATTCTCATAGTGAGGTGAGAATGGAACTGCCTACTACCAGTATCTGTTGTTAGTGCCTGGCAGCGTGCTGGTCACATAGTAAGGAACTCAGTGTGTTTGCCGAAGAGGCTCAAACAGCACTGCAGGGCTGTTAGCAGGCCCCATGGGATGCACAAGTCCACAGTAGTATGGGTGAACTGTCAACAAGGGAATTATGCTTGGGAACAAATCTGCCAAATCCTACCCCACTGCCTCAAATATAATGTTATTGTCCTTTATGAAAAGCCAAAAGGACAAATTAAAAGAGGATCTAGCTGATTGTAAAAACAAAAGGACAGATCAGTTGGACTCTTGGTGTAGTGTATCAGTCTCATCATCTAAAGGTCCTGAGTTCGAGCTTCAGAGAGGACAGCTTTTGTAAAAAGGCTTATTTTCCTTGTTTTGGAGGAGTGGCAACTGGGAAAAAAAAAGATCGGGGGAACGAAGAATCAAAGCAGGGAACTGAGAAATGAAAGTGAAGGAGACCTGGCTATAGGTATGAGACCTAAATGAGACAGATTGACTAGGATTTGACACATAGAAGGACTAAATCCAAATTAGCTACTGTTAAAGAGATTTCACAGAACTGTAAGCAAACTTAGAAAATAATAATAATTCCCATTACAGAATTAATCCAGGCCAGGCACGGAGGCTCACACCTGTAATCCCAGCACTTTGGAAGGCTGAGTCAGGGCAAATTGCTTGAGTCCAGGAGTTCCAGACCAGCCTGGGCAACACCAAAAAACGTCATCTCTCTTTTAAAAAAATTTTTTAATCCAGAGGCCCTCCCCCACTACATAGTCCAGTGGGTGCTTCCAAAAGAGGAAAGTGGGGAACAGGAAAAGTACAAAAGGGCCTGTTGTTTCCCTCACCAAGCATGCTGCTGAGCCTGTGGATCTTCTTTAGGGCAGCTGGTACTTCCGCCTCCTCATGCACCAGGGCCTCTACCTCACCCACAGCATAGCCAAAGTCGGCTGTATCCAAGTCTACCCTGAGCTGTGGCTCCTCTTCATCAGCTCCCAAGAGCACCAGCTTCCAAGCACTCCGGTTAGTCACAAAACTAGCTACTTCCTGCAGCCCCAGTGGGCCCAGCACAGCAGCCACACCTCCAGCCCCGAGGTCCTCAGCCCCCAGCACCTTACAGAGCTGGGCCACAATTGCAGGTTCCGCTGTGACTTCCTTATACTCAGTGTGGGGTCCTAAGACACCTGCTGCTCCAGGACATTTGAGCTCCCATCCACTATCCTCTCGTTGTCGCAGCCAGTGGTCGGCCCGCATGAGGCTCAGCTCAAAGGTGTCATAGTAGGTGTCTCGGAAGGTGACCCGGTGCTCCAGGGTGCCCCCCAACTCCTGCAGCCGCTCCTCTGTGCCAGGCCCTGGAAGGAACTTTCGCTCCACCTCAATCAAGCCCTGGGCCATGCTACCTGCAATTGGTTGAACAAACGTTTGCTGAGCTCCCGAGGATGCAAAGCCTGGTGCTCAGCCCCTGGGGCGACAACTCAGCACAGACGCCCTCCCTGGAAGAATTTATGAGGCACACACTGTGTCGCAGTAGTCTCTAGGGCTACTGCCCTTTTCTCTCAGCCTCGGTGACATTAACGCCCCGTTGGTGATATTTTAAGTCTCTGACAGTGACAGGTCTCCAGTAAAATCCCTTCCACTGCCGATGATGTCCTCAATCCAAAGGGCCCCCTAGAAAGCAGGACGGGTGGCGGATGTCTTTCCAACGCCCCCTTCTCTACACCTCGCCACCCAAGGAGGCCAGTGGCTCACGACCCGGGATGACCTGCCCTTTCCTGCTACAGTACCGGCCAGCGGAACCTCAGGTCTCACCTCAAAGCCCGAGAGTCTCCTCGCAAGACCCGGAGAGGGGGAAGGGAGACCACGCCACAGACCCGCGAGGAATGCCGGGAGTAGTTCCTGATCGCAGACCTCTGCCGGAATCTGCGCGCCCGGCCGGTCCCAGCACCAGCGGCCATATTAGGCCCGCTGTGGCGGTGCCGAGGGCAGGCCAGGGCTCGAGAATCTGCTATGTTATGGGAGGCCACAACCCCAGCGGTGGGCAGGGGAGCGAGGCCGCCTCTTAAAGCTCTGCTTCTCATTGTCGGCCCCTAAGGACTCCGGGGGATTGGAACAGGTCTCAGGCCTGAGGCTGAGCCAGGCACCCTGGGGCACGGGTGCATGATGGGAGATGTAGTTCCAAGGGGAGACTTTGCCCTCCCGCCCCGCCCGTCGCTATGGTAACAGGAAAGCTGCAATTGGTGCTTGTAGCACTATACCTAACAGGGCGGCGGGGAGAGTAGGGTGCAAGGAGCTCAAGCCCCATTCTCGTCTCCAGCGCCTCCCCGCTGGACCCCCAACGCAGGCAGATGGCCCTGGAATACAAGCTACTCACACTGTCCGGCAGGTATCTACTATAGCAGCCAGCTAAGTGCAGGCCAGTGGCAATGGTGGCGAAGTTGGGGGAAAGGGTGGTGGTAGCGCATAATTTAGTTTGGCTACTCTGGAGTATTAGAGGGGATCTAATACCTCCTGGCATGAACCTTTAGAGTAAGGGCAGGTGATAAACTTTCTGTCAGAGAATAAAGTGATATTTTGCCCGGGACTAAAGATGTGATGGGATTTCAACAGTTGGAGACCTAGATGGAGACAGTAATAGCCTAAGCAAAGGCCCAGAAACTGGAGAGCACCTGGGCAGTATGTAAGTAAAAGACCAGGCTAGAAATCCAGTTGAGGAAAAGGCCTTGAGTGCTAGACTGAGGAGCTTGTCAGAGTTTCCAGCAGTCTCTCTTTTTTTTTTTTTTTTTTTTTTTTTTTTTT
>NW_016107485.1:2044138-2055399 GCF_001604975.1 Cebus imitator | reverse complement strand
CTGGAGTGCAATGGCGTGATCTCGGCTCACCGCAACCTCCGCCTCCTGGGTTCAGGCAATTCTCCTGCCTCAGCCTCCTGAGTAGCTGGGATTACAGGCACGCACCACCATGCCCAGCTGATTTTTTGTATTTTTAGTAGAGATGGGGTTTCACCATGTTGACCAGGATGGTCTCGATCTCTTGACCTCGTGATCCACCCACCTCGGCCTCCCAAAGTGCTGGGTTTACAGGCTTGAGCCACCGTGCCCGGCCAATTTATTTTTTTTTTAAAGATCGGGTTTCACCGTGATGGCCAGGCTGGTCTTGAACTCCTGACCTCAGATGATCCACCCACCTTGGCCTCCCAAAGTGCTAGAATTACAGGTATGAGCCACTGCGTCGGGCCACCAAAAAAAAATTTTTTTTTAATTAGCCAGGTGTGATCCCAGCTGCTCAGGAGGTTGAGTCAGGAAGATAGCTTGAGCCCAGGAGGTCAAGGCCAGTGCGCTATTATCCTGCTACTGCCTGTACTCTAGCCTCAGCAACAGAGCAAAACCCTATATATAAATAAATAAACAAATGGCATCTTGAACTTGGGATAGCTTAGATGGACCCCTGGCCCCACTCCATGTTAAGCATCGTTGGTTAGGGAGGGGAGCAACCCCAGCTCCTATGGCCTGCTTTTCATCCATTTTTTGCTTTCCAGTTTTGTTAACCTGGGATGGAAACCTAATTTTTCCTGTTAGAAGGTCCAATACAGTGGGGTAAAGGCAGCAGTTTATTTGAATGGAAAGACCAGTTTTTGGAGCCAGACCAGGGGTTCACTTTCTAGATGTGTGGCCTTTGGCAAGCTACTCCACCTCCCTAAGCCTCTGCTGCTTTTCCCCTTTTTTTTTTTTTTTTTTTTTTTGAGTTTCACTCTGTCACTCAGGCTAGAGTGCAATGGCATGGTCTCGGCTCACTGCAAACTTTGCCCCCCAGGTTCAAGCGATTCTCCCGCGTCAGCCTCCCAATTAGCTGGGACCACAGGCGCACCCCTACACTGGGCTGACTTTTTTAGAGAGTTTCCCTCTTGTTGCCCAGGCAGGAGTGCAATGGCACGATCTCAGCTCACCACAACCTCTGCCTCCCAGGTTCAAATGATGCTCCTGGCTCAGCCTCCCAAGTAGCTGGGATTATAGGCATGTGCCACTGCACCCAGTTAATTTTGTATTTTTAGTAAAGACGGGGTTTCTTCATGTTAGTCAGACTGGTTTTGAACTCTCAACCTCAGGTGATCTGCCCGCCTCGGCCTCCCAAAGTACTGGGATTACATGTGTGAGCCATAGTGCCCAGCCAGCCTCTGCTTTTTCATTGAGAAAATGTGCCCTGCCTCAGTTATCTGTGAGGATTCAGAAATAAACTGTCACATAGTATAAACTCCAAATGTTCATTTCTTTCTCTCCTTTTTTTTTTTTTTTTTTTTGAGGCAGAGTCTTGCTCTGTCACCGAGGCTAGAGTGCAGTGGTGTGATCTCAGCTTACTGCAACGTCTGCCTCCTGGATTCAAGTGATTCTCCTCCCTCAGTCTCCCAAGTAGCTGGGATTACAGGTGCCTGCCACCACACCCTGCTAATTTTTGTATTTTTAGTAGAAATGGGGTTTCACCATATTGGCCAGGCTGGCCTCAAACTCCTGACCTCGTTATCCACCCACTTCAGTCTCCCAAAGTGCTGGGATTACAGATGTGAGCCACCGCGCTTGGCCTCTCTTTATTTTTCATGTGAACTTCAGGGTTTTGTTGTTGTTTAAGACCTGTAGGCTATAGCAGCTAATGTGGGCCCTGGAGCCAGACCATGGAGGTTTTTGAGTCCTGGTGCTTCACTTACTTATTGGCCATTGGACCTTGGGCCAGTTAATTCACTTGTTTGTGCCTTAGTTTCCTCAACTGTAAAATGGGACTAATAAATGTATCTACCTCATGGGATTGAGAGGAGTAAACAATATATGTAAAAGTGCTTGGAACTGTCCCCGTGCATTCAAGAAATATTAGAAATTATTGTTATTAGAATATAGGAGCGGCTGGGCGTGCTGGCTCACGCCTGTAATCCCAGCATTTTCGGAGGCTGAGGTGGGTGGATCACCTGAGATCAGGAGTTTGAGACCAGCCTGGCTAAGATGGTGAAACACCATCGCTACTAAAAATACAAACTTAACAAATCATGATGGTGAGCACCTGTAATCCCATCTACTTGGGAGGCTGAGGCAGGAGAATCACTTGAACCTGGGAGGCTGTAATCCCAGCTACTTGGTAGGCTGAGGCAGGATAATCACTTGAAACTGGGAGGCGGGCCGGGCGCGGTGGCTCAAGCCTGTAATCCCAGCACTGTGGGAGGCCGAGGCGGGTGGATCACGAGGTCAAGAGATCGAGACCATCCTGGTCAACATGGTGAAACCCCGTCTCTACTAAAACTACAAAAAAAAAATTAGCTGGGCATGGTGGCGCGTGCCTGTAATCCCAGCTACTCAGGAGGCTGAGGCAGGAGAATTGCCTGAACCCAGGAGACGGAGGTTGCGGTGAGCCGAGATCGCGCCATTGCACTCCAGCCTGGGTAACAAGAGCGAAACTCCATCTCAAAAAAAAAAAAAAAAAGAAACTGGGAGGCTGTAATCCCAGCTATTTGGGAGGCAGAGTCAGGAGAATCACTCGAACCTGGGAGGCTGTAATCCCAGCTACTTGGTAGGCTGAATCAGGTAGATAATCACTTGAACCTGGGAGGCTGTAACCCCAGCTACTTGGGAGGCTGAGTCAGGAGAATCACTTGAACCTGGGAGGCTATAATCCCAACTGCTTGGGAGGCTGCATCAGGAGAATCACTTGAACCTGGGAGGCAGGGGTTGCATGAACAGGGATTGAGCCACTACACTCCAGCCTGGGCAACAGATTGACTCAGTCTCAAAATAAATTAATAAATAAATACAAGAGCACTTAATGAGCTGATAAACTGAAGATGAGGAGGAGGAGCCAGAATCTCCCCTCCCCCTATGCAGTTCAGGGGACTGTGTAACCGCTTAGAGGAGGCAGAAGCTATCAGAGACCAAGGACTAATTGCTGTGGTGGAGAAGGTTCTAGTACCCAATAGGGAGGGAGGGGGAATAATAAGGCAGGAAGAAGGGAGTGGAAAAAAGGAAGCCTTGGGCGGCTTAGGGCTTGTTCTAAAGCTGATTTAAAACAAGACAAAACACATGTATGGTTTCTGCAGGCCACAGGATGAAAAGCAGAGGAGACGGGAAAGAGCTTAAAGGGGTCTGCCCTCTTTGCAGGCACCGGCTTGGAACTGGAGCCAGAGTAGAGGAGGCGGCCTGGTGGGCTGGCCGGCCTGCCCCTGCCCTGGGTCCCGCGAGGCGGGCGGGCGCAAACAGACTACAACTCCCGGCATCCGCCGCGGCGGGCGGGCCGCTGCACCTGCTCAGTGGGGCCGCCCCGGGCGCCTGGGTATTGATTATTCCATTGTGTGGGACGCCACGACTCCAGCCAGTGAATGAGGCGGAGGAGTGAGGGCGAGGAGGAGGAGGAGGAGGAGGAGGGCGAGGAGGAGGAGGAGGAGGAGGCAGGGAGCGAGCGAGTGCCCAGGGTGAATCAATGGAAACCCCCTCACGAAGCCGGGGAAACACTTCAGCCGCAGCCAAATAGCATTGATTATTTTCCTTCACTTCCCTCACCTCCGTGAATTTATTTATTTATTTTTTTCCATCTCCGTCCCCGACGCCCCGGAGCGAGCGCTGGAGGGAGGGAGGAGGAGGGGAAAAAAAGAGGAATCAACACATCGGAGAAGTCCCTTCCAAGAGCCGCCCCCTCCCCTCCCCGCCTCGCGCTGCTTGGCGGCCGCGGTTCGACTCCCGTCCCTGCTTCCAGCTGAGGTGTAAGTGCATCGATTTCCGATGCTGCTGGGTTGGTTTTTTTCTCCTCTCCCTCTCTCTCTTCCCTTCCTTGCTCTTTGGAAGCTCAAGACGGGAGAGGAGGCGCTCGGAGACTGCTGCTGGAGGGGACGGAGAGGGATGGGAAGGGTCTGGGGGAGGGGACAAGGACGGACGGACCGACAGACCCAGAGCCCTGGGAGAAAGCAGACAGGGGTGTGGGAGGGAGAGGGCGTGCGCGGGGATGGGGGAAGTGAGAGATGCGGGGGTGGAGGGAGAAACGGGAAAGGGAAAGGCAGAGGCCCGCCGGACAGACGGAGGGTATCGAAAGCCTAGACGGACCGCGCCGAGCTGTGCAGGGAGCGGGGGTCCCGGAGGGAAGGGGAGGCCCGGTGAGTGTGAGGGCTCGCAGCTGTCAGCCTGGAGGGGCTTGGGTCCCAGCGGCCCCCCGCCGGCTGTGGGATGGGGGAACCGCGGCCGGCGGGCTGATGGATGGGCTAGCGTGCTGGGGCGTGGAGTGGGAGGGGTCGTGGATACCCTCAATCTTCGTTGGTTTTTGGCTGAAGTTGGGCTTTTCTTTCCTGGTTTTTTTTTTTTTTTTTTTTTTGAAAGGGTTGAGTAGGTGAGGGGAGGCTACAGCCCCATTCAAGGTGAAGCGTGTCTGCCCTGCTCGCGCACCTCCACCACCCCCATCTGCTCTTGGCTGCCCCTCTGAGTAGCCCTGTCATTATGAAGCACAGGACCAAGCTTCTTGCTGCGCCTGTAGCCCCGCTGATCTCTGTCCATGTGTCCCTGACTTTTGGTTTTGCTGTTATTCACTCATCTCTTCCACCCTATCCGTCTGTGGGTCTGTATGTCACTCTCTCCGCTTGTGACCCTTCCCATCCGAGTGATCCTCTCCTGTGTCCCTGTCACTATGTGTCACGCCTTGGCTGCCTGTTCTGTCAGTCTAGGACTCCATGCCCGCTCCTTCAGAAGCTGTTTGGATATCTCTGGCCTTTTCAGGTTACTTTGGAATTTGCTTATCAGTCATGTTTGTGGTGGTCACAGTCAGGGCCTGGAGGAGTGGGATGATGGAGCAAAGCCTCTGGTGCCTTCAGCATGGCCAGGACAGCTTCCTCTTCCACCTTCACGAGGGAAGCTTTGGAACTTCCTAACATTGTTGACTATCCCCTTTGCCATGTGCCCAACTCCCTCATCAGAACCTCACCTTCTGGTCTCCTGTGTCATCTGCCTTTCCAGGAGCTTCCCACCACAAACCTTTTCCCTGCTGACTTAATTTTACTCCCTTCCCCCACTTTATCATTGTATATTTTTCATTTCCCCGTTTTGCTTCCTCCCTTTTTCCCATCTGTCTCCCATCATCTCTTAAGAGTTTCCACCTTTGTTCCCATAATCTGCCCTCTTCCTACCTTTTCTACTTGATCACTCTAAGTTTCTTTTATCCCTTTCCCTCTTACCCAGCATTTTAACCCCAGCAGCAGAAGGTACCAGCAAGCAAGGGGCTGGGAGAGGTGCGGGGTACGGTTTGTGAAGGCACATTAACAGGCCAAGAAATAAATTTAATGGGCTTCCAGGGGCATATAACCCCTTCATCAATCAGTGCCATTATGTCAGTTAACTGTCAACTTTGATTTTGTAAGGAGACATTCCCTAGGACTCTAAGCTCCTCCCTGCCTAGCTGCCCCTCATCCTTCAGTTCATTCTAGATATCAGTTGCTTTTTCTTCACTTTTTAGTTCATCTTCTTCCTAGGCCCCTGCTATTATCATAGCACCATTTTTTTATGAGGCACTGTTTATTAGTGTCATAAAAGCTATCGTATGTGAGGAGCCAGGTTCATTTCAGCCTGAAGAACAGTAAAGGTGGATAAAGGATCTAGAGAGTTTACCTTGGTTTTTAGCCCATCATTGTTTTTCCAAATCTCAGGGTCTTGGAAAGGTAAAAGGAGGAGGGAGAAATGAGCAGAAGATAGCAGATTTCAGAGGTGAACTGAATTATAGAAAGGAAGGGGTGGTCAGTGCAATAAACACATGGGATAGAGAAATGTATGATGTGAGGGAGGAAAATCTGTGCAGACTGGGGGGCAGGGGAGGACCAAGGGGTGATCAATAAGAAATTGGAAGAATGAAACAAAATGTGTTGATAGCAATACAGAAGGTAAAAGGAAGAGAAATAATAGAATATTCCTAAAGAGGAGGTCAACAGAAAAAGCACTATGAAATTAATACAATGGTAAAGTGGGGGAAGGGAGGAACTGCCGAACAAGATGAGGTGGGAAGAGAGTATGGTACAAAGGAGGTAAATGGATGGCAAACGAAGGAGTGCTGAGGCAGATCAGAGCTGCGCAGAGCTTGGTAGGGGGAAAAGAGGAGAGGATGAGGTATCAAAGGAAACAAATGCCTCTGGTGTGAGGAGGACACAGCGTGACTGATGCAAAGAGAGTGAGAGCACTGCAGGGGGTGGAAAAAAAGCATAGCAGAAATAGCAGAAATACCACTGGGCGAAGCTCCAGAAGAGAGAAATGCCCAAGAGAGGGAGAGAAAGCAGAAATATCTGGAAGAGAGAAGGAGAGAGAACCTCACCAGCATTCATTTCATTGGCCTAATCACTTGCTACCCTACCAAAGCCTTTGTATTTCAAATTCCCAAGCCAGAACACAAGCAAAGAGATGAAAAAGTAGAATTCCCATATACTTCAGCTGAGAGGAACCTGAATCTTCCCAGCCCCTGAAAACCAGAGACCTCAAGCCTCTAATGTCATAAATTGCTGGTATTGCCTTGGCAACCTGACAGAGTTCCTCCCTCCATGATGTCAGAGGCAGCTGGTGTTACCTTGAGACCCATACAAGAACAACTTGCTGCTTTGCTGGGGTGCTGTATCACCTATGGGGCCAGGGCCTGCGTCGAATTTGTAGGATTTCTGACTCTGGTAGCTTGACGTTGCCTCCCTGGAGTTGTTCTCAGCTCAGAACAACAGTTGTCACAAATAACTTGTTTGTGAGTGCCTGAGATTTGCCAGAGCCTGACAGGAGCAAGAGGAAGGAACCTAAGACAGGGCATTGAGGTCGGGATGGTTGGATCAAAAGGCAGGCAGAGACGGCAGAGGAGGACTAGAAATGGCAGCTACAGATTGTGAAAGAAAGGCTTTGTGAGCAGGGAGGAGAGTTGTTGAAAATGTAATGGCTTTGGGTTTAGGAATGAAGACTAAAGCTGGAATGCAGAGAGAAGGGGTCAGGGCTATGTGAGAGTGTAAACTCATTTAGGGATTGAGAAAAGGGAAGGCTTGTGAAATGCAGAGGGCACAGTAGAATCTGGCTATACAGGAAGGGGGAAAATGGGACAGAGGAGTCCCCTAGTCTGAGAGACTAAGCTGTCTGGTAAGACACTCAGGGTTGGTCACATGGGCATCTGAGAAGTGGCTACATCTGTCTAGTTTCTGATTGTTTTCCAGCACCTAACACAGTGTCACACAGAAAAGTCTCAATAAATATCTAATGATCAGATGTTGAATTAGTAGGGAGAGGCTCGGGGAAAGAGTTACCACCTAACTTTCACCCAATACCCCCACCGTAGTCCACATTAACAAGCAAATTGGGAAATCAGAAACAGGAGGGAATGGCTAGAGGGTAGTTAACCAGTGACAGTGAGATCTGAGGCAGAGAGGAGAGACTAGGTTAGGGTCACACTTGGAGGCAGCCAGGGGACCTCTCAGGGCAGATGTGCAGTCTTTGTAGAGATAATTGGAGAAAAATATGAATGAACAGCCCTAGGAGCCCAAGAGGAAGATGTGGAGGAGGGAAGAGAAAGGAGGTGGTTTCCAGAAAATGTTGAGAGTTGTTTCCAAAGAGAGTTGGCACATTTGAATTAAAAGTAGCATCCCAGGCCGGGCGCGGTGGCTCACGCCCATAATCCCAGCACTTTGGGAGGCCGAGGCGGGTGGATCACGAGGTCAAGAGATCGAGACCATCCTGGTCAACATGGTGAAACCCCGTCTCTACTAAAAATACAAAAATTAGCTGGGCATGGTGGCGCATGCCTGTAGTCCCAGCTACTCGGGAGGCTGAGGCAGGAGAATTGCCTGAACCCAGGAGGCGGAGGTTGCGGTGAGCCGAGATCGCGCCATTGCACTCCAGCCTGGGTAACAAGAGCAAAACTCCGTCTCAAAAAAAAAAAAAAAAAAAAAAAAAAAAACCAAAAAAAAAAAAAAAAAAAAAAAAAAAAAAAAAAAAGTAGCATCCCCACCCCATTCCCAATCATGAAACTACAATTGAGTTGGTCATACCCATATATATATATATATATGCATACACACACACACACAATGGCCACAAATAAAGGGTTCATAAATCAATACCAGACCCATTCTAAACACCGATCCCCATCCAGGTAATTATTAATACAAGGAAGTCAGCATTGGTCATGTGGGCCAAAAGGCCAGAGGAGGCAGAAGTTACTGCTGCCCAGATCTTGAAGTAGAAAACCCTCTGAGGGATGGCCTTGACGCCTGACTGTCCATTGTTGAGACTCCTGAGGTATCTAGAAGAGGAGGAGGCAAGAGATGTAGAGCTCACCACAACTCTCAGAGCGAAATCTGCAGAAAGAGGTCTAAATACACAGAATCTATAGAGGAGAAAGATGCACCCAATCAAAAATCATGAGGTTGACAAAGGGCCAAAAAGACCCTGAATGGGTTGAGAAATGTAGGAAAGAAGATGGGAGAGAGCCGGGAGCACTGGAGGACAATCTGGCTATAAGAAGAAAGGCCAGGGCAGCTAGAGAAGGGGCTGGTAGGCGGGGGTCCTGAAGGAAGGACAGTGGTGGCTGTTACACTGTCAGCCGCCGCCACGGAGTTGGGCAGCTCATATTTTGCAGCAGGCGACAGGCTGTCGACACGGCGGTCCTTTACCTCACCGTTAGAAATTCATTTCATTGATTTTTCCATCTTTCTTCTCGAGCTCCTCACACTAAGCTCAGTCATCCCACCACCCACGTTCCCAGAGCCCCTTGCCTCTCTGGGGAAAGTCCCCGGGAACTTCCTGCCCATTCTTCCTCCCCAGGCTGGCAAGGCAGGGGTGAAAAATTTAAAAGTAACTTCAGCCCTCTAGGGTAATCCCATGGGCTCTTAGTGGCTTCCTCAGGTAGGAACTAGTCCAGAGACCAGGGCCCCCATGTGCAGTTGTTAAGGGGTGACAGGGCTGATGTCCACTCACAGTCCTGTCACCAAGCTGTACCACTGGCATGGTGGCTGCATACACCTGGAGGAAGATCTCTTTTTCCAATTCTTCCTGAGACAGCTCAGCACCCTTCCGCAATTTTTATCTCCAAAAGTCTAATGAGAGAATAGAAGCCCTCTTTCTGTATTTGGCAGGAACATGAGATTACATCAAAGCTAAAGTTCAGGCCTTGGAATTCCCAGCAGGGCCAACCACTGGAATGTCACATGCTTAGGGTCCTGTGCAATCGGAAAGACATGAATGTCCCGGGGTGTGCAAGACCTCTCTGCAGAGAGAAGGTTTATGCATGGAAGGTCTGGTCTTCTGAAGCATGTTGATATGGTGCAAGTGGGTGTGGGCAGGAATTTAACTTCATGTATGCACATTTCCCTAGTGCCTCCTCCAGTCATTGCTAACTACCCTGCACCTCTCCCTTTGGGACTAGGCTTGGGCTAAGGTCAAGAGTCAATTACCAGTCGTTTGGCTTCTCATTGAAGGAGGGCAGAGGGTGGGCCAGGAGTGTTAGATTGTGTTTCCCTGAGGACCTAATGGAGCAAACGCCATTTCCATCCTCAGACTTCATTCTTTGTTTTGTGATCCCCTTTCCTTCACCTTGTCTCAAGCCTCTGTCTTCTTTTTTCCTGGGCCATGAGCATGGGTCTAGATTTTGCTGCTCCCCTTTACTTGCAGACCTCTTGCCTCCATCACAGTTGTCTGCCTTTCTCCCCACCATCTCTGTGTTCTGTATTACTGGTCTGCTTGGGCCACAGATGCTTTTCTTCTTCTGATTTCCAGCTTCTTCAGGCTATGTGGTTTCCACAAACCTACAAATAAATACTGTTGCTTTAGGGAAAGAAATGCGCTTGAGGTTAGGAAGAGAGAAGGCCAGGGAAAGATAAGAGGTTCAGGAAAGATTTAGGCAGGGAGAAGTTGGGGGAAAGTATGACAGAGATAGGAGTCAAAGGTGAAAAACTCATGACTTGGAGATGGCCACAATTTAGATGAGAAAGGAAGGAAGGTAGTAGGCTGTGAGGACTAAGAAATTGGAGAGAAAACAGGGAGCCTGACCTCCCACAGGAAAATGAAGACAGCTGAGGGAGGACGAGTGGTTGTCTGAGAAGCAAAGCTGAAAAGCCAGGCCGTGGTCTCAGCCTACGTGTCAGTCCTGAGTTCAAGCCGTGCTGGCTTTGACCCTTATGGGAGGAACTGAAGTGGCAAATTAATGACGATAATGAAGTCACTGCTCCTTGTTTGTCTTTGCTGGTTTCCCCTTGAGATTTGTCCTTTGGCCAGACAGGGCAATGTGGGGGAGGGGAGAGACAGGAGTCGCGAAGGGCGGGGGAGGTGGAGGGAAAAGAGGATGGAGAAATAGCAATGTGGAGGACAAATCGACTAGGGGAGAAAAAAGGGAGCATTCTAAGAGAAGAGAAGAGGAACCCAGGAATTGAAGATAGGAGCAGGAAGGGAGACAGGAAAAGAGAATGAAAGAGGAGAGGGGTGCATAAAAACGGCCAGGGAAAAGAACAATGGAGGACAGAAAGGGAAACCTGGAAGGAAGGGCAGAAAAAAAGGAGGGAGACGGAGAAGTGGAATGGAGAAATAGCGAGCCACAGGGAAAGAACGTGGCCAGGGCTGCAAAAGCTGCAGCTGGCAGGGCCAGTGGGCGGGGCCTCATCTCCATCTCTAATGGCTGTGAAATGAGGTTAGCTCCATTAGAGGCAGCAAGAGTGTAACGAGATCACACTCATTAGGGCTGGGCCATCCCAGTAATTACCACCACCCTAAACACACCCGCGCCAGCCAGCCAGGCCAACCACAGACAGGCTCCAGGCAACACACTGAACAGGACACCCTGCTACCGAACGGGAAGCACAGGGCCCACACAAGTGTACACGGAGGGCCTGGGGAAATCCAGCCAGGGAGAACGAGCACCTTCACCAACCCCAAAGAAGTACTGGGACAAGGCTACAGCCAGGTTACCAGCTTCCCCACATACAATCAAAAAACAGCAAACATACACATACCCCCAACACAGGAAACAGGGCACATGGATGAATAATTATCATTTCCATTTATTGATTACATCCAGAGTGCCAATCTCAGTGATGATCCTCTCAGTGGATACAACTCCAGGAGGTACTATTCCCCCTTCCCTTTTTTTTTTTTTTTTT
>NW_016107485.1:2040619-2042373 GCF_001604975.1 Cebus imitator | reverse complement strand
GTAGAGACGGGGTTTCACCATGTTGACCAGGATGGTCTCGATCTCTTGACCTCGTGATCCACCCGCCTCGGCCTCCCAAAGTGCTGGGATTACAGGCGTGAGCCACCGCGCCCGGCCCCCCTCTAGTTCTTTTTAAGTGGGAAATCTTAAAAATTACTTAACCCATCTAAGTCTATCTCCGTGTTTGTAAACTAGGAATGAATACAGAGCTGCATCTATTGCATCAGATTGTAGTGGAGGATTAGGTGATGTGATACTTGCCAAGGGCCTAGCACCGTGCCTGGCCATGGCAAACTTTTAAAGATGTTAGCTATTAACTATTATTACAATTAGCTGTTTGTAATAGCATTTAAATGTAGTCATTACATCACACAGGTTCACAAAATAAAATAACCAGAAAGACTTACTTACATATACAGTCACTTAGGATGGTTTCTTTCCAAGTTCTGGGAGACCAGATTCTTCAGCGGTCTCCCATGCCAGGAGCAAAAAGGATCTGCTTTTAAGGGCACAACTCCCTGTCTCTTCTTCATTGAGTGCTCATATAGAAGAAGGGATCCGAGCTGGCTTGTGGTTGTCTAAGCCTGTGGTGTGTAGAACATGAGAACCACATCCAGCAGGATGTGAGTCTCTCCAGTGTACTATAAAATCACACATATCTGTGCAGCACAGCAGCTCCACACTGCTGTCCTAACACATCCAACACTTTCCAAGTCCTCAAGGGAGACACTGCCCCCACCAGTAGCAGACACTCTGCAGCACACCTCAGCAAATCCGTGCAAATGTGAATGTGTGTTGTTTCGTCTGCCGCTTCCCTTGTCCTGTCTGCTCCCTACCACCCCCATCTTCTCCCTGAGCCTGCCCTTTTCTCCTCACACCTCACCCAATTTCCTCATGCCTACCTTAAGCATCTTGCAAAAGTATAGGACACAGACTCCTTGCTATCTCCCTCTCACTGGGGACAGGCCACTATCCCCATCTGGTGCCAGAGCTGGGAGGCCTGGGAAAGATTTAATATATGCAAATGCTTCATCTTCCTCCTCACTTCCTGACCTCTCCCTCTCCTTCCTTTCTTCCTCCCTCCTCTTCTCTGCCTTAGCGATCTTTCTTTGCCCTCTACAACACTCCTTTTCCTGCTTGTCTCATTCTCTGCCATACTGGTTGTCTCCCTCTCTTTTGGACAAAACTTATCTTGCACAAAGTAAGCACTCCTTAAATATTTATAGAAGAGGAAAGGTCTAGGAGAGATAGGTAGAATTAAAAGGGAACACTCGAAGTACTGTTTGTTTTTCTTTTTAAATATAGAAGTTAAGATGTAGAGATAGAGAAAATGATAGTTTTAAATGCAGGGATGACTTGGAAAGGATCTTTGAAAAAAAGAAGACATGCAGGGAAAGGCCAGAATAGTTTTGATCCAAGTATTAGATGCTTCTGTGCAAGTGTGAGCCTGGGCAAAACTTCTACTCTTTGCTCTGGAATAATGGGTATCTCTAGGCCAACAATCAAGAGGGCTAAGTAAGAAGTGAACTCCATGGCTGAGTAGACTAGATTTAAATCCTGTCCACCTAAGATTTTGCCCTCAGTTGAAAAGGGTAGAGATTAGAGGATGAGTCTTGGTCAAGAAAGGGGTGAATTGCCGGGCGCGGTGGCTCAAGCCTGTAATCCCAGCACTTTGGGAGGCCGAGGCGGGTGGATCATGAGGTCAAGAGATCGAGACCATCCTGGTCAACACGGTGAAACCCCGTCTCTACTAA
>NW_016107485.1:2030708-2040264 GCF_001604975.1 Cebus imitator | reverse complement strand
AAAAAAAAAAAAAAAAAAGAAGGGGGTGAACAGAGGCCGGGTGTGGTGGCTCACACCTGTAATCCCAGCCTTTTGGGAGGTCAAGGTGGGTGGATCACCTCAGGTTAGGAGTTTGAGACCAGCCTGGCCAACATGGCGAAACCCCATCTCTGCTTAAAATACTAAAATTAGTTGGGTGTGGTGGTGGGCGCCTGTAATACCAGCTACTCAGGAGGCTGAGGCAGGAGAATCACTTGAACTTGGGAGGCAGAGTTTGCAGTGAGTGGAGATCGTGCCATTGCACTCCAGCCTGGGTGACAGAGCGAGACTCTTGTCTTAAAAAAAAGTGGGGGTGGTGGTGAACAGAAAGAAAGTTGTCAGCCTCTGTGCAAACACTGCTCTACTCTATGATGGGAAACAGCCAAGAGAGAGGGAAAAAACTACCCTCATTGAACACCCAGTAAATGCACTTTACATATTACCTATTCTGGTCTTCACAACCGAGTCAGGAAAATATCATTATTCCCATTTTCCCAGATAAGGAGACTAAGGCTTCATAAGTAACTTCCCAAAGTTGCTAGTGAGTGGTGGAGCAAGGATTGAACCTGGCTCTCTCTGCATGGATCCAAAGCCCATGTTCTTCCATTGCCCTTAAAAATAAAGCTCATCTAGTTATAGTTTATTTGCTGTTTATATCAAACAATCTCCCTTACTAGGGGTACACATATCTCATCCTTCCTGTTCCTCTTCTCTCCATGGTCACCTTCTCTTGTAATCAACAGGTTGAGACAAAAAGGAGAGAAAGGTGAGGACAGGGAGAGTATATAAGCGTGAAATGCCTTAGGCAATTATTTAAGAGGAATAAATAAGAAAAAGGTCCTAAAAGTGGCTCTGAGTAAGGGAAAACGGGTAGATTAAACATTTAGAAAAGTGAAAGGCAAAACTGTTTGGAAGGCCAGACTCGGTGGTTCATGCCTGTAATCCCAGCAGTTTGGGAGGCCAAGGCGCGCAGATTGCTTTAGCCCAGTAATCTGAGACCAGCCTGGGCAACATGGTGAAGCCCCATCTTTACAAACGTTACCTGGGCATGGTGGCACATGCCTATAGTCCCAGCTACTGGGAGGGAGGCTGAGGTGTGAGGATCACCTAAGCCTGGGAGGCAGAGGCTGCAGTGAGACAAGATGGTGACACTGCATTCCAGCCTGGGAGACTGAGCAAGACCCTGTCCCCAAAAATAAAAAACTCAGAACTGTTTGGAAGGCCCTGAAGTGGAAATCATTGTATGCAAACTTGATGGTGCCCTGATAGACTTTGCTTGGAAAGCCTTTGCCATGGAGTTGGATTTGGAGAAAAGGGAGAGGAGAGGTTTTTTGTTTTTGTTTTTTTTTTTTTTTTTTTTTTTGGTGGGGTGTTAGGGAGGAAAAAGCCAGGCTGCATTAGTCCTACCCTCTCGTTGGTGATAGTCCCTCTGTAACCACTAGGGAGCAGTAGTGTGTCTTTTCCTCTCTTCATCAGCCAGAAGTGGGAGGGGGCTGTACCCATGGGAGTCCTGGTCTCGCTGGGGGATCAGAGGAAGCACACCTTGTCAGCTTTGCCTCCAGTTCTGCCCGTCAGCCTGAATCCACGACCTGGCTCCTCTTCAGCGAGGAGCAGATTCTCTCCTTTCTCACACTTCAGTTTTGTGGTTCTTCCTTTTGCCCATGCCCTTTGGCTCTTGTAATTCTCTGGTTCTTAAGTCTCACTGTGTTTCCCCTGTCTTGCTCAGTCAGAGCCTGCCTTTTCTGCTTTCCACCTGTGTTTCTGCAACTTTACATCTGAGCCTCTTATCTCTGTCTCGTCACATTTCTCTCTCGGTAGCTTTTTGGGTCCTAGTGTGTATCTTCCCACCTCCCATAGAAGAATATTTGCAGCTCAGTAATTATGACTGTGTATGTTTTTGTTTGTAGGGCATTAACTCCCAGGCTGAGTCTTGAACGTAGCACTTCCATCCTCCCTTTCTCATCCTGAGGAGTAAACAGAGACTTGGGTCTGGACAGAGAAAGAGGGCAATACCAAAAGGAAAAAATGTCTTCTATTTCTCCACACCTTTATCTCCATCGTCACCTTCGTCCCCTCCTCAGCCTTGTGAGGAAACAGTTCATTAGGGGAGGAGGGTGGAATGAAGGGGCAGCAGGGAGCTCCGGAGACTATGGGCCATTTTGGAGCTGCAAGATTCATCTCAGGGATGACTATACCCTCAGAACTCTCCACCCTCCCTTGGCTCCAGGCCTGCCTCCTCCCCTCCCCCTCAGTGGCAGCAGCCTTGTAATTTAAAGCTCTCTCTGTCGCCTCTAATGTGATCCTCTCGTTTTATTGACTCTCTCTGCCGTCTGTGGCGCCCCTTCACATCAATCTCCTCTCTAATCACGCTGCCGCCACAGCCTGCTGTCTCCCCTAACCCCTCCTTCGCAGAGGCCCCCCGGCCCTCGACTCTACCCAGGTCGTTCCTGGACTGTCCCAAACTCCACCCTACACCAGATCCACCTTCTTCCTCCTTTCTCCTCTTGCCTCCTTCGAGGCAGGAATGTCAGGGCCTTTCAGGGGTCGCCTTGTCCCTTTACCCACATGTGAGATGTGTCCCCAGGGATAAAGGATGCCCTTAGGAAGGCCGGGAACTAAAGGGGAAAATGGCAATGGGTGAGGATGAGCAACAATCTTGGCCTGGGGGTGGCAGGAGTGGGACGACTCTTCGGCCTGTCCATTTCTGCGCTGTCTCCAGTTCAAGGTAGGAAGGGCAAAGAAAGGGACCTAGAGATTCAGAGAGGGAAGGAAGGAAAGATGGAGGAGTAAAAATGCAATGAGGGGGAAAAAAAGTGAAAAAATAATTGCTGCAGCTAAAGGTTTGTAATAGTGGGTGATGGGAGAAGCTCTGAGAAGAAAAGGGGAGGAGGATTTGGGGTGGGGGGAGGATGAACTGAGGCAGAGATAAATTTGCAATTGAAATTCTTTCCTGAAGAGGAGGAGGGTTAGGTTGGGAGATGAGGAAGAGATTTGCAATTTTAAATAGCTGTCAACCTACCCTCGGCCGATTGGAATCTTACCTACAAGCTAGCCAAAAGCTAAGCTCCTTTGGTTTCTAGCTATTAATCAGCTGTGTCTTTTCCCAGTTCTAGGAAATAGATGCTTTGAGAGAGAATCTGGGAGTTACTACTGGATTTGGGTCTTAGGTCTGCCTAGCCCTACTCTAAGCTGTGATCTAGCGTTGTGAGTCAGGAGCCAGGAAGGAGCTGGTAGGTGCAGACAGGGTGAACTCTAGTGCTTGGGCTGGCTGGGAGTGAGCACCCACCCACCTGTGTTCAGCCTTTGGCGGCAGGGCCTACAACAGGGTCCCCTAGCCCAGAGTCAGTTATTCCCTCCAGGTGGGGAGGTGGAAGGGCATTGTGGCCCACCCTGTGGGTGACAACAGAATGGCAGACCCTCACAAACCAGCACCCTTACCCCTCACCCCCACCACAGATTCTGCAGGAGGAATACCTTTCTCACTCAGCTTCAGGACTTCTGCTTTCTGGTTATCTAGAAATCATCTCCCCTCAGTCCAATTCCTTCACTTCCCTTTTGGTTCTCCAACTCCCCCACCTCCCCATCCCTTCCACCCCTTTCCCAGGTGCTGATTTGCATTTTAATTAGCATGGTAATCCCACCCCACTCAGTGTTCCTTAATGGCTCTGACTTCGTGCCTGGCTAGACACCCCCAGGAGGAGGTAAGCAGGAATAGGGCCTTCATGCTGGGTGGGGCCAGACCAAGGACCCATTCCAAATAAAAAAATCTGAAGGTGAGGGTTAGAGGTAGCCCAGGAAAACAGAGACCATGCCACTTACCCCTTACCCGAAGCACTACCAGTTTAATCACTAGAGATCTGCTAATATGAGAGCTAGAGAGGATGTAGATGGGCCAACTGGGACCCTGGGGGAAGTTTAGGATAGTGAGGTATGGGAATTGGTGAGTTTGAGGGGGAGGTTCCTGATTTAAAAAAGGAAAAAGGATGGGAGACTTGGCACTTCTGTCAGCTGGGGGCAGCCCAGGAATCCTCATTTCATTCATTCTGTGTGTGTGTGTGTGTGCGTGTGTGTGTGTGAGGGAGAGAGAGAGAGAGCGAGAGAGAGAGATGGAGTTTCATTCTTGTTGCCCAGGCTGGAGTGTAATGGCGCAGTCCCAGTTCACTGCCACCTCCATCTCCCTGCGTCAAGCAGTTCTTCTGCCTCAGCCTCCCAGGTAGCTGGAATTATA
Source organism: Cebus imitator (assembly GCF_001604975.1). Classification (NCBI taxonomy): domain Eukaryota; kingdom Metazoa; phylum Chordata; class Mammalia; order Primates; family Cebidae; genus Cebus; species Cebus imitator. The sequence goes on along the minus strand of NW_016107485.1, from coordinate 2,036,018 downwards.
AGTGCGCTAGCATGCCCAACTAATTTTTTTGTATTTTTAGTGGAGATGGGGTTTCACCATGTTAGCTAGGCTGGTCTCAAACTCCTGACCTCAGGTGATCTGCCTGCCTCGGCCTCCCAAAGTGCTGGGATTACAGGTGCGAGCCACCACGCCTGGCCTGGAATCCTCATTTCTAGTCCTTTGGAGTCTCGTTTTGCTTGTATTGTGTCTGAGGGACCGTCTAGCTGGGTGTAGTCTAGACCAAAGATCTGGGGTTTACTTAGTGCCTCATCAGTCATTTCTAGTTTCACCATCTTGGAGCTGTGTGACCCTTAGTAGCTTACCTAACCTGTTTCTTGGCTGCCCCATCTATAAAATAAGGTTGCCGTGAGATTAAATGAGATGATTAATATAAAGCATTTAACATAGTGCCAGGACCATGGTATATGCACCTTCATAATATAAAGCATTTAACATAGTGCCAGGACCATGGTATATGCACGTATATAGTAGTAATATAATAGTAATATTATTACTATTACTTATTGTTATCTCTCTCGGGAGGAGGAGACAACAGACTGTTATCTTTTAACTGACCAGAGAAGCTCCCATCTGTTCCACATGCTGTGACCAGAGATGGATCTGGAAGGCACTGGAGAGAAGCATGGTGCCTGTATGCCAGGGGAAATCAGTTGTGCCCTGTCTCTGGCAAGACTTAGGGAATTTACCTCATCAGGGTATGGAAAATCCAAGAGTCTTTCCTAGAATTCTGCCATTCAAAAGACACTTATTGACTGTGGCAGGCATTGTTTTCTATGCTAAAGGCAGAGCAATAACTAAAGCCCCCATCATTCTGGCCGCTGGATGCAGAGAAAATACATTGTAGGAGATAGCAGTGGAAATGAGAGGCCAATGTGGTGTCTGTTTTATTAGTTCAGGAAAGAGATGATAATGGGCTGCCTTCTGTGCTGCGTGCATTTCAGTAGGACCCAGGATGATGTTAGTGAAGGAGATAAATGGAGGCATTGACATGTTTTAGAAGTCGCTGTTGAACTGGATATGTCCAGTGGGTGAGGGCAAGAGAAATCTTTGGGTTTTTAGCCTAAGCAACTGGATGAATGTTGGTACCAACTTTTGAGATAGGAAAGATGGGGAGGAGCAGGTTCAGGGGACAAATAGAGTTCTAGGCCAGGCACGGTGGCTCACGCCTGTGATCCCAGCACTTTGGGAGGCCAAGTCAGGTGGATCATCTGAGGTCGGGAGTTTGAGACCAGCCTGACCAACATGGAGAAACACTGTCTCTATTAAAAATAACAAAAGTTGTCAGGCGTCGTGGCGCATGCCTGTAATCCCAGCTACTCAGGGGCTGAGGCAGGAGAATCACTTGAACCCGGAAGGCAGGGTTTGCAGTGAGCCGAGATCAAGCCACTGCACTCCAGTCTGGGCAACAGGAGCGAAGCTCCATCTCAAAAAATAAAGAGTTCTGATGTTGGACATACTATGTTTTGAAGCCTGTCAGACACTAAGTGAAATTTCAGGTTAGCAAAGTGGTTAAGTCTGGTGTTCAGGGAAGAGGATGGGGCAGGAGTATCCAGAGATCCAGCTGCCCGGCTGGGGTCCCTGCGGCCTCATAGCACTGCTCTCTTTGTGTCTCCCTGCAGGGTACTGGCTGTCACGCTGACATGAGCCCTCAGCACTCCTCCGTTGACCATGGCCACCCTTAATTCAGCCTCTACCACTGGCACCACCCCCTCCCCTGGGCACAATGCCCCGTCCCCGCCTCCGGACACCTCCTCCTCCAGCACCTCCTCTGGTCCTATCACCAAAGATCCTCCTGTTGCCCCCTCCACCTCTGAGAACATGAGGTCCTCAGAGCCAGGGGGACAGCCCCTGGAGGTGGGCTGTGGCCTTGTCCCACCAAAGGAGATTGGGAAGCCCCAAGAAGGGCCTGGCTGTGGTCACTTCTCACCAAATGACCTGGAGATGGAAAAGGACAAGGAGCAGGAGGAGGAAGAAGGGCTCCCTCCCGTGGATCTGAGCAACCACTTATTCTTCACAGCTGGAGGTGAGGCCTACCTGGTGGCCAAGCTGTCCCTGCCAGGTGGCAGTGAACTCCTGTTACCAAAGGGCTTCCCCTGGGGTGAGGTTGGCATCAAGGAAGAGCCCAGCCTGAACTTCCTTGCCCACCCACCCCCCTCACACCTTACTGCCCTTCACATCCAACATGGCTTTGACCCAATCCAAGGCTTTAGCTCTTCTGACCAAATTCTGTCCCATGATACCTCAGCACCATCTCCGGCTGCCTGTGAGGGAAGGCATGGAGCTTTCTGGAGCTACCAGCTGGCTCCAGACCCAGCCGGAGATCCCAAAGATGGCCCCGTGGGGAACAGTGGGGGCAACCACGTGGCAGTCTTCTGGCTCTGCCTTTTGTGCCGCCTGGGTTTCAGCAAGCCCCAGGCCTTTATGGGTCATACACAGTCTCATGGGGTGAAGCTAACCCCTGCCCAACATCAGGGCCTGTCAGGTAGCCCAGCTGTGCTCCAGGAGGGGGATGAAGGCTGCAAGGCCCTCATAAGCTTTCTGGAACCGAAACTCCCTGCTCGCCCCTCTTCTGACATACCCCTTGACAACAGCAGCACAGTGAACATGGAGGCGAATGTGGCCAAGACAGAGGATGGCCCCACTGAGGCAGACGTCCAGGCCCTTGTCCTCTTGGATGAAGAAGTCATGGCCCTCAGCCCACCCTCTCCACCCACAGCCACCTGGGACCCCAGCCAAACCCAAGCCAAAGAATCGCCAACAGCAGCAGGCGAGGCAGGGCCAGATTGGTTCCCCGAGGGGCAAGAAGAGGATGGAGGGCTCTGCCCCCCACTCAACCAAAGCTCACCCACCTCCAAGGAGGGGGGCACTTTCCCTGCCCCAGTGGGCTCCCCCGAAGACCCCAGTGACCCACCCCAGCCCTATCGCCTGGCTGATGACTACACCCCGGCCCCTGCAGCCTTCCAGGGCCTCAGCCTGTCCAGCCACATGTCCCTGCTCCACTCGCGCAACTCCTGTAAAACACTCAAGTGTCCCAAGTGCAACTGGCACTACAAGTACCAGCAGACCCTGGATGTGCACATGCGAGAGAAACACCCTGAGAGCAACAGTCACTGCAGCTACTGCAGTGCCGGGGGCGCCCACCCCCGCCTCGCTCGTGGAGAGAGCTACAACTGTGGCTACAAACCCTACCGCTGCGACGTCTGCAACTACTCCACCACCACCAAAGGCAACCTCAGCATCCATATGCAGTCTGACAAGCACCTGGCCAACCTGCAGGGCTTCCAAGCCGGCCCTGGTGGGCAAGGAAGTCCCCCAGAGGCATCACTCCCACCCTCTGCGGGAGACAAAGAGCCTAAGACCAAATCATCCTGGCAGTGTAAGGTGTGCAGCTACGAGACAAACATCTCCCGCAACCTGCGCATCCATATGACCTCTGAGAAGCACATGCAGAATGTCCTAATGCTGCACCAGGGGCTGCCGCTGGGCCTGCCACCTGGACTGGTGGGGCCAGGCCCTCCTCCCCCACCAGGGGCTGCCCCCACTAACCCCCCTGAACTCTTCCAGTACTTTGGGCCCCAGGCCCTAGGGCAGCCTCAGACTCCCTTGCCTGGCCCAGGGCTGAGGCCAGACAAACCCCTGGAAGCCCAGCTGCTTCTCAATGGTTTCCATCACCTTGGAGCACCTGCCCGCAAGTTCTCCACACCTGGTAAGCTTCTGAACTTCTTTCCTCTTCTCTCCTCCCCAGGGCCAAAACCCTATTCCTTGCTTTCTCCCAAGGAGCAACTCCCACTTAGGTAATCATAAGTCCCTCAGAGCACTGCCCCCTCATTAACCCACCTCCCCACATAGTGAACCAACCCTGTCCCATTTCTTTCTTGGGCCACTAATCTGTTTCTGTCCTCTAGCCCCTGGAAGCCTATCCCCTGATGCCCACCTGCCTCCAAGTCAGCTCCTGGGTTCCTCATCCGACAGCCTGCCCACCTCACCACCCCCAGATGATAGCCCGTCCCTGAAGGTGTTCCGCTGCCTAGTGTGCCAGGCCTTCAGCACAGACAGCCTGGAGCTGCTGCTCTACCACTGCAGCATAGGCCGGAGCCTCCCGGAAGCTGAATGGAAAGAGGTGGCTGGTGACACCCACCGCTGCAAACTTTGCTGCTATGGCACCCAGCTCAAGGCCAACTTCCAACTCCACCTCAAGACTGACAAACATGCTCAGAAGTACCAGCTGGCAGCCCACCTGCGGGAAGGGGGTGGGGCCGTAGGCACCCCTTCCCCACTGCCCCTGGGAGATGGGGCTCCTTATGGGTCCATCTCCCCGCTGCACCTGCGCTGCAACATCTGTGACTTTGAGTCCAACAGCAAGGAGAAGATGCAGCTGCATGCCAGGGGTGCAGCCCACGAAGAAAACAGCCAAATCTATAAGGTGAGGCTGGGTCAGGAAGGGCCACTGGACGAGGAGAAGGGAATGGGGATGGAGGAAAGAGATGCAGAATGAGAGAGTGATAGAAAAACCCAGGGTTACAAATGGAGAAAAAGGAAAGTATGCAGCAGGGTAACAAAGTGACAGACATGGAGAAAGAAACTAAAGGATAGTAGACTGACAAGTGAAACAGACTTTATTTGGCTCTTCTGGTGTTTGGCCCTGGAGGCAGGGTTGTGTCAGCTCAGTCTGTCATGTCACCAGAGGTTCAAGAGGATGGAACCAGACTCCATTCGCATGCTGGGAGGGAGTCCAGGAGTGGTAGGAAAAAGAGAAAAGGTTGCGAAGAGCAAGCAGTAATACTCAGGTGGCCACAGGAGGAAAAGAGGGAGTTTCGGGAGGAGGAGGTGAGGGGTGGTAGGGGGGCTGCTGCTAGTCAGTCTCTCTTGGGGGAGGCAAAGAATTCCCCTGAAGCTGGGTGTGGTGGCTCACGCCTGTAGTCCCAGCACTTTGGGAGGCCAAGGTGGGAGGATCACTTAAAGTTAGTAGTTCGAGACCAGCCTGGCCAACATGGTGAAACCCCATCTCTACCTAAAAAACAAAAATTAGCCAGGTGCGATGCACATGCCTGTAATCCCAGCTACTTGGGAGGCTGAGGCATGAAAATCACTGAACCCAGAAGATGGAGGTTGCAGTGAGTGAGATCATGCCACTGCACTCCAGCCTGGGCAACAGAGCAAGACTCTGTTCTCAAAAAAATATATATGTGGCCGGGCGCGGTGGCTCAAGCCTGTAATCCCAGCACTTTGGGAGGCCGAGGCGGGTGGATCACGAGGTCAAGAGATCGAGACCATCCTGGCCAACATGGT
>NW_016107485.1:2004506-2030431 GCF_001604975.1 Cebus imitator | reverse complement strand
TAAAAAACTCCCCTGAGATCTGGGGTGTCCCTTCTGGGCCTGAGCCAGCCTCTTCCCATGGTTCTAGTTTCTGCTGGAAATGGAGGGAGCGGAGGCAGGGGCAGAGCTGGGGCTATACCACTGCCTGTTGTGTGCGTGGGAGACACCCTCCCGCTTGGCTATGCTACAACACCTGCGCACACCTGCCCACCGCGATGCCCAGGCCCAGAGGCATCTGCAGCTGCTACAGAATGGCCCAACTGCTGAGGAAGGACCCGCAGCTCTTCAGAGCATCCTGAGCTTCAGCCACAGGCAGCTCCAGACTCCCGGTAAGGAAGAGGGGACTGGAGAATAAGGGCTGGGCAGGGAGGGCAGCAGGATGTGGGGAGCAGGGGGGCTGCAGAGTTAGAGATACAAGGAAGAAGTGGGCCTGTGGGCCATCTATAGCAAATGGGAAGAAGCTGTGAAGGTTAAGACAGAATGGGGGCATCAGGCACCATGGAGGCTACCTTGAGAGGAGGGGCAAAGAAGGGCAGGAGCTTTGCTGGGTAGATGACATAGAATAGGAAGGTGGTGAGGAGGAACCACCTAGTGATCCTGAATAGTGACTAGTGTCCTAGTAATGCTGGGGGGTGACAGGCGGGAGCTGGGTGGGAAGGAGAGGGAAGGTAGAAAAGAACAGAATCTGGTTTGTGTTGGGCCAGGGCTTTTTGGAAGGAGATAGGAGCTGTGGGCATGATCCAAAGGCAGCAGGGATGGGAAGAGGCCCCTGACAAGCTTCCCAGCCTCTTCCTGTCTCCTAGGAGGTCTTTAGCCCTAAGGCTGGGCTTAGAGTCACCCTTAGGCAGCTGAGGTTGTACCAGCAGAGGCCGGGAACAGCCAGCCAGGCACCATTGATCCCGAGGGTGCAGGAGGAGAGCCTGGAAGGGGCTGCCAGAGGTGGGCATGGGCGTCGGGCTTTGTAGAGCCAGTGGTGGGCAAGGGTGAGGACATGGGGAGCAGGAGCCAGGAACACGCAGCATTGACTGGTGCTAATTGAATTGCCAATATGCTGGCTGGAGTTAAGTGCCGGAGGGGCCCAGATCAATAGCTAACGATCCCGGCGCAGGGCTGAATGGAGTTAAGGAACTTTTAACACTTTAATTAGGCTGCCACCGAAAATAAATTCCTACACATCTGTCAATTCTTACTTGAGTGGTAATCTCCTCTCCCAGCTAGACCTGCCACTTCCTGCTCACCACAGCAGCTGCTTCCATTCAACTGAGGCTTCCTTCTTGAGTGCCTCTCCCACATTTCTGGGGCTTCCCACTTCCTGGGTCAATTAAGACTAGGAGCTGAGTTTGGTCTTGTTTCTGCTGTCTACCACTGGACTTCTACAGAAGGACAGGAGCTGGACTCTCACAAAATGATCTCCTAGGCCCTACCAGTTCAATTACTGTAATTTTCCCTCTACCTTCTGTGTAGGTATTTCTTTTTGTTGGCTTTTCATACTCTCCTGCCTGTTGATTGATCCATCCATTTTCTCCTTCATTGACTTGCTGCTTGTCCTGCTTCCTCTGCCCTATGTCCTCCCTTCCCTGATGCTGAATCTCTTTAAGCTGACTCTCTCCCCATCCTACACAGGGAAGGCACCTGTCACCCCCATAGCTGAGCCACCCACCCCTGAGAAAGATGCCCAGAACAAGACAGAACAATTGGGTGAGTTGTTCATCTGGTCTTTTTTCCCTCCCTTCCCCTCAAGTACTCCTACATTGAGACACTCATGGGGCCTTGCAGTAACCCAGGAGCCAGCGATGTCTGTGCTGAAGGAGCAAAACTGATTAAAGAAAGGGCTCATCAGGGGGACGGGAGGCTGAGCCATGGGGCACTAGGCACTTCTGCCCTCTTTGAGAACTCAGATCTGACCATCCTACTGACCCGGAGTCATCCCTTGACAAGACTCACCTGCCTACTGAGTTTCCTGCCCTTTCCCTAGTTAGTGCCCAACTCCCTACCCTGGGGGCTGTCTGCTACAAATCATCTTGAGGGTTGTCAAAGTTCCTTAATCTCCTTTCCTTTCATCCTCAGCTTCAGAAGAGACAGAGAACAAGACTGACCCTTCCAGAGACAGTGCCAACCAGACCATGGTCAGAACTGGGGTAACTGGGAAGAGCTGAAGTGGGGGCCTGGCTCTGAGATCTGTTCATATTTTGAAGGCAGACCTAATTTGTCATGCTTTGACTTATTTCACTCAGAATAGCACAGTTAAGAAATTCCACCCAGGTCCAGTTCCACATATTCAGCACCATGTGGGGCAGAGCTGGCCCAGAAGAGTCAAGCACGGAGGGAGATGACAGGAGGGAGACAGGAACTTGTGGGATTGGAAATGAGGAAAGGAATTGTGCTAAGAGTAGGAAAGAGTGCGGGTAGATGCTAGAAGGAGGGGAGGAAAGCAGTAAATAAATGAAAAGAGAAAGGCAAAAGCAAACAATCAGCTATGACCAGCTCTTTATCCCTCAGTTAGGAGCAGAAAGACAAGACACCGGTGTTCCTACCCTACAAAAAGCCCTGAGCCTACATGGAACTGTCCTGGCACCCCTTACTAAGGGTAGAGGCACCAACCAAATGATTCAGGCTGACAGCATGTGCCACAAATCTCTAAATCACCAGGACTCAGAGCTAGGCAGCACCCAGGAATGGCAGCTCTGTGGGCTGAAAGTTGGTTCTGAGGGCATTCCCAACCCCTGGTTTGAGATGCCATCCTATGCCTCATAGCTCTCTAAGCTGGACTGCAGTATGTAGCACTTATTGTTATTGCAATATTCAATTTATTGCATTACTGCAAGCTGAAGTAATGCCTTACGTCCTCAGCATCTTTTCTTCCTAACTCCTGCTCCCGCCAACAGACCTCTCCCAGATGTCTGCTCTAGGGGCTAGGTGCATTAAGATGAGCATGTGGATCCCCTTCCCTTACGGCCATGCCCTCCCTGACATGCAGGCCTGTGCCAGCCTGGATGCAGACTGGACAGGGTCTGGCAGTCAGGTGATGATGGGGCTCTGGCAGCCTCACCCCTCTGGAAGTATGGCTGAAAATGAGCTGAGAGGGCTGGGCCAGAATTTTCCTGGGCCACTAGGGGAGCTGTCATGTTTATTCACATTACGATGAAGGAAAAAAAGATGGAAAATAAGGTGGAAGCTGCTGAGCCTGAGGGAGGATAAACCGGCTTCTAAGCAGACAGGTAGGGCCCCTCTTCAGGAGACAGTTCACAGAGGCAGAGTGGCCAGGGACAGGGGAGCCTCTGGGTCCAGAAAGTGCCCAGAGGAAATGGAGTCATTTCACAGAGCAGACACAGGCAGGATAGGGTAGGTAAGAAAAGAAAACTAAATCCGAGGTGGGGGCAGGTAGGTTCAGAGCCATCACTTAGCTGGAGAGTTGAGGCCAGCAGCAAAGACTAGGAAAGACACCAAGAAAAGGCAGAGCGGCCAAGATGGTGGAAGAGGGCCAAAGAAGGAGTGCAAGGTAGCGGCCTAAGCTAGGCCTATGTCCCAATCCAAGGGAAAGCGGGAAGGAGCTAGCTCTCAGGACTGTGGCTGGAGGCTGGGTCCACTGTAATGCCTTCCTATCTGGCTAGTTCCTCTTAAATTAGGAGAGAGACGCCAGGCGCTTTGGCTCACACCTGTAGTCCCAGCACTTTGGGAGGCCAAGATGAGTAGATCACCGAGGTCAGGAGTTAGAGACCAGACTGGCCAGCATAGCAAGACCCTGTCTCTCTAAAAATACAAAAATTAGCCAAGCTTGGTGGCACATGCTTGTAATCCCAGCTGCTTCGGAGGCTGAGGCAGGAGAATTGCTTGAACCCAGAAGGCGGAGGTTGCAGCAAGCCAAGATTATGCCACTGCACTCCAGCCTGGGTGACAGACCCAGGCTCTCTCTCAAAAAAAAGGAGTGGGGGCCAGTGCTGCATCCAAAGGACTATGTAATGGTGGGTCGCATCCTTCCCTGACACTTCCTCCACTGCCCATATGTACCCTCCAGGTCTACTGCTGTCCATACTGCAGCTTCCTGAGCCCAGAGTCCAGCCAGGTGAGGGCTCATACACTCTCCCAGCATGCAGTGCAGCCCAAGTACAGATGCCCGCTGTGCCAGGAGCAGCTGGTGGGCCAGCCTGCCCTGCACTTCCACCTTAGCCACCTGCACAACGTGGTGCCGGAGTGCGTTGAGAAGCTGCTGCTTGTAGTGAGTACAGGCTGTGTGAGGATGGTCCAATGGGGCCCTTATTAGGGCTGTGCAGTGGGGGAGGAAGATGCAGGGGCATTCAGGCTAGTGCGTGTGTTGGGGGAAGGGGGCATTCGGACAAGCGCGTGTGTTGGCTGGGTGAGAATGGTCCAACTTGGCCTTGTTAGGGCTGTGCAGGAGGGGAGGAAGAGGCAGGAGCATTCAGGCAAGTGCATGTGTTGGTGACAAAAGCAGCATTTCATGGATTCAAAGTTGGATTTTAGAGAAGGAGCCTCAGAACTGAGCTTGTCTAGCTGCCTCAGAGATGAGAAGACTAGGCTTCTGTTTCACTTTCATTAAGTCCTGAGAAGTGCTGCTGAACAGCGGGTACAGGCCTGCCAGACCAGGGAGCCTCAAAGAACAATGACTTCTGGCTTGGGGAAAGAGGGAGCCAAATAGGAGAGGCAGCAGCCCAGGCTCTCCCATCTGTAGCAAAAGCAGCAATTAGGTGGGAGGTTTGTCCAGACAGGAGGCTGGATCTGTGGAAAGGGAGCTCAGTACAGGTATAGGTACAGGGCAGATGGGTCAGGAGTACCACAGAGGCAGTGGGCGGTGGTGGTGATGCCACTAGGCTCTTTCCCATTGCAGGCTACAACTGTAGAGATGACATTTACAACCAAAGTGCTGTCTGGACCCACATTAAGCCCTCTGGATGATGGCCAAGAACCCCCCACTCATGGGCCAGAGCCTGCACCCAGAAGAGACCAGGCAGCAGGTAAGGAAGGGAACAATAAACCTCCCAAGGTACCAGGAAAGGGGACGTGGGCTCCATGGGCCAACAAGGTCTGAAGATGACTGAGGCCAAGGCCAACTCCCTGACATTGAGTGGGTGGGGTCTGGCTTAAATGAAGTTCCTGCTCATTGTACCTTCTTCTCTCTCCCTTAGAAGGCCCTAACCTGACCCCAGAAGCCAGTCCAGATCCTCTTCCTGAGCCTCCCCTGGCCTCAGCTGAGGCCCCAGACAAACCCTCGGGAAGCCCTGGTCAACCCCCTTCTCCAGCCCCATCTCCAGTCCCTCAGCCTGATGCCCAAGCTGAAGATGTAGCTCCTCTGCCCACCATGGCTGAGGAGGAAGAGGGGACCACTGGGGAGCTCCACTCTGTAGAGCCAGCTCCAGCTGATCCTCGCCATCCTCTAACCTATCGGAAAACCACCAACTTTGCCCTGGACAAGTTTCTTGACCCTGCCCGGCCCTATAAGTGCACTGTGTGTAAGGAGTCCTTCACCCAGAAGAATATTCTGTTGGTTCATTATAATTCTGTCTCCCACCTTCATAAGATGAAGAAGGCTGCCATTGACCCCTCCGCCCCTGCCCGGGGAGAGGCTGGTGCCCCACCTACCACCACTGCTGCCACAGACAAGCCCTTTAAGTGCACAGTCTGCCGAGTCTCCTACAACCAGAGCTCCACCCTGGAGATCCACATGCGGTCAGTTCTGCATCAGACTCGCTCTCGGGGAACCAAGACTGACTCCAAGATTGAAGGGCCAGAGCGAAGCCAAGAAGAGCCCAAGGAAGGCGAGACAGAGGGGGAGGTGGGCACTGAGAAGAAGGGCCCTGACCCCAGTGGCTTCATATCTGGACTGCCTTTCCTGTCCCCTCCCCCACCTCCCTTGGACCTGCACCGATTCCCAGCCCCTCTCTTCACCCCACCAGTCTTGCCCCCATTCCCTCTGGTGCCCGAATCACTGCTTAAGCTCCAGCAGCAACAGCTGCTTCTGCCCTTCTACCTCCACGATCTCAAGGTGGGGCCCAAGCTGACGTTAGCTGGGCCTGCACCCATGCTGTCCCTGCCATCTGCCACTCCTCCTCCACCACCGCCACCTCCAAAGGCTGAGCTGGCTGAGAAGGAGTGGGAGCGGCCCCCCATGGCCAAAGAGGGTAATGAGGCAGCACCTTCCTCACCTCCTCACCTACTGCCCAATGAGGCTGCCCGCACTGCAGCCAAAGCCCTTCTAGAAAACTTTGGCTTTGAGCTGGTGATTCAGTACAATGAAGGGAAACAAGCTGTGCCCCCTCCCCCTACCCCACCTCCACCTGAGACCCTCGGGGGTGGGGACAAGCTGGCCTGTGGGGCCTGTGGGAAACTCTTCTCCAATATGCTTATCCTCAAGACACACGAGGAACATGTCCACCGCCGCTTTCTGCCCTTTGAAGCCCTGAGCCGTTATGCTGCTCAGTTTCGAAAGAGCTATGACAGCCTATACCCACCCCCTGCAGAGACCCCCAGACCTCCTGATGGGTCTCTGGATTCACCTGCTCCCCAACTGGCCCCACCCTTCCTGGTCCCGGAGCCTGAGGCAGCGGGGATCCGTGCCCCTGAAGAGCGAAGCCGAGCAGGGGGACGCTGGCCCACAGAGGAGGAAGAAAGCTCCAGAGGGAATATTCCTCCCCTGGTGCCTGCCAGCCGCCGGTTCTCCAGAACCAAGTTCACAGAGTTCCAGACCCAAGCCCTGCAGTCTTTTTTTGAGACTAGTGCCTACCCCAAAGACGGAGAGGTGGAGCGACTCGCAAGTCTGTTGGGTCTGGCTAGCCGTGTGGTGGTGGTGTGGTTCCAGAATGCCCGTCAGAAAGCACGTAAAAATGCCTGTGAGGGTGGGCCCATGCCAAGTGGAGGAGGCACCGGGGGAGCCTCTGGCTGCAGGCGTTGCCACGCCACTTTCTCCTGTGTTTTTGAGTTGGTGCGCCACCTCAAGAAGTGCTATGATGACCAGACCCCTGAAGAGGAGGAGGAAGAAGCAGAGAGAGGGGAAGAGGAGGAAGAGGTGGAAGAGGAAGAAGTAGAGGAGGACCAGGGCCTTGAACCCCTGGCAGGGCCTGAGGGTCCATTACCAGAGCCTCCGGATGGGGAGGAGCTGAGCCAAGCAGAGGCAACAAAGGCAGGAGGCAAAGACCCTGAAGAGAAGCCTACTCCGTCACCTTCCCCAGCCCACACCTGTGACCAGTGTGCCATTTCTTTCTCCAGCCAGGACCTCCTGACCAGTCACCGCCGACTACATTTCCTACCATCTATGCAGCCCAGTGGTCCCCTGCAACTCCTAGATCTGCCCTTGCTGGTGTTTGGGGAGAGAAGCCCCCTGGTGGCAGCCACCTCACCAATGCCAGGGCCACCTCTTAAACGGAAGCTTGAGGATGGCAGCTTGTCCCCCACAGGCAGTGAAGCAGGAGGAGGAGGGGAGGGTGAGCCCCCCAGGGACAAGCGGCTGCGCACCACCATCTTACCTGAGCAGCTGGAGATCCTGTACCGTTGGTACATGCAGGATTCCAACCCAACACGCAAGATGCTCGACTGCATCTCTGAGGAGGTGGGGCTCAAAAAGCGAGTGGTTCAGGTCTGGTTCCAGAATACCAGGGCCCGGGAGAGGAAAGGCCAGTTTCGAAGCACCCCTGGGGGGGTGCCTAGTCCGGCAGTCAAGCCCCCTGCCACAGCCACCCCTGCATCCTTGCCCAAGTTCAACCTCTTGTTGGGCAAGGTAGATGATGGCACTGGGAGGGAGGCCCCAAAGAGGGAAGCACCTGCTTTTCCCTACCCCACCGCCACCCCTGCTTCTGGGCCCCTGCCTTTCCTACCACCTGGGAAAGAGGCCACCACCCCAACACCAGAGCCACCTCTCCCTCTCCCACCTCCCCCTCCACCCAGTGAGGAAGAGGGCCCAGATGACCCACCTAAAGCTTCTCCAGAGAGTGAGGCTTGCAGTCTGTCTGCAGGAGATCTGAGTGATTCATCTGCTTCCAGCCTTGCTGAACCAGAATCCCCTGGGGCTGGAGGGACCAGTGGGGGACCTGGAGGTGGGACTGGGGTTCCAGATGGAATGGGGCAGCGGCGCTACAGGACCCAGATGAGCAGCCTGCAGCTGAAGATCATGAAAGCCTGCTATGAAGCTTACCGCACCCCCACCATGCAGGAGTGTGAGGTGCTAGGGGAGGAGATTGGGCTGCCCAAGAGAGTCATCCAGGTCTGGTTCCAGAACGCTCGTGCCAAGGAAAAGAAGGCCAAACTACAGGGAACAGCTGCAGGGAGCACTGGGGGCAGCAGTGAGGGACCCTTGGCAGCCCAGCGCACCGACTGCCCCTACTGTGATGTAAAGTATGATTTCTATGTCTCCTGCCGAGGCCATCTCTTTTCCCGTCAGCACCTGGCCAAGCTCAAGGAAGCAGTCCGAGCCCAGCTTAAGAGTGAAAGCAAGTGCTACGACTTAGCCCCGGCACCTGAGGCTCCCCCAGTTCCCAAGGCCCCACCTGCCACCACACCTGCTTCCATGCCCCTCGGGACTGCCCCAACCTTGCCTCGCCTGGCCCCGGTCCTCTTGTCTGGACCAGCTCTGGCTCAGCCCTCACTGGGCAACTTAGCTCCTTTCAATTCAGGTGAGTGGGGAAGCTGGGAGGAGCTGGGCTTGAGAGAACATCCCCTTCTAATGACATGCCCTTCCTTTTCCTTCCTTATTCTTCCCATGTCCAATCTCCTGTGGCCTTCCTTTGCTTCAGGCTCTTGGGGGAAAGGAGGGAGGGAAGGGGCATGGAAATCCGGTGGTGGGAATGGGTGTGTGTGTCTGGAGGTGATCTACGTCAGGAAGAATGATGGGACAGGAGGTGGCTAACCCTTCATCCCTCCCTTCATCTTCCCAGGCCCGGCAGCCTCCTCAGGCCTCCTTGGCCTCGCCACTTCGGTCCTGCCTACCACCACAGTGGTCCAGACTGCTGGCCCAGGCCGCCCCTTACCTCAGAGACCTGTGCCTGAGCAAACCAACACCTCCACAGCAGGCACCACTGACCCTGTCCCGGGCCCTCTTACTGAGCCCTTGGGGGACAAGGTCTCCGGTGAGCAAAAGCCAGTTGCAGCCCCCACCACCTCCTCCAGTGATGCCCTCAAGAACCTCAAAGCATTGAAGACCACTGTCCCAGCCCTGCTGGGGGGCCAGTTCCTGCCCTTTCCATTGCCCCCTGCAGGGGGGACAGCACCGCCAGCTGTCTTTGGTCCCCAGCTACAAGGAGCCTATTTCCAACAGCTCTATGGCATGAAGAAGGGGCTATTTCCCATGAACCCTGTGATACCTCAGACCCTCATTGGGCTGCTCCCCAATGCCCTCCTCCAGCCACCACCCCAGCCCCCTGAGCCCACAGCCACAGCACCTCCAAAGCCTCCTGAACTGCCTGCTCCAGGAGAGGGGGAGGCTGGTGAGGCTGATGAGCTGCTGACAGGCAGCACTGGCATCTCCACCGTGGATGTAACTCATCGCTACCTGTGCCGCCAGTGCAAGATGGCATTTGACGGGGAGGCCCTGGCTACTGCCCACCAGAGATCCTTCTGCTTCTTTGGGCGGGGCCCCGGGGGCTCCATGCCACCCCCATTGCGGGTGCCCATCTGCACCTACCACTGCCTGGCATGTGAGGTGCTGCTGAGTGGGCGTGAAGCCCTGGCCTCCCACCTGCGCTCCTCAGCCCATAGGCGCAAGGCAGCCCCACCTCCAGGGGGCCCACCCATCTCCGTCACCAACGCCGCCACTGCTGCCTCGGCTGCTGTGGCTTTTGCCAAAGAGGAAGCAAGATTACCTCACACGGACTCCAACCCAAAAACTACTACTACCTCTACACTTCTAGCTTTATAAACAGATAAACCAAGATGGGGAAAGGGGAGGGCCTCAGGGCTCCCTCTTTTACCCCAAGGGGTATTTGGTGGGAGCTCAAATCCCTCA
The DNA here is from genome assembly GCF_001604975.1 of Cebus imitator. Taxonomy (NCBI): domain Eukaryota; kingdom Metazoa; phylum Chordata; class Mammalia; order Primates; family Cebidae; genus Cebus; species Cebus imitator. The sequence goes on along the minus strand of NW_016107485.1, from coordinate 2,020,506 downwards.
CCCCACCCCCTGGCCCCGCCCACCTCATGGGAACTATTCCGTTCCCACCCTCAGTGGGCACCACACACCCCACCTCCAGCAGAGTCCTGCCTCCTCCCAATCCCCACAGACACACACACTGATCCTCATCCTCAGCTCCTTGCAAATGTAGCCCTTGCCTGTCTTCACAGACACACCCATCTTGGCACCGTGATTATTCATACATGTCTGCCTGCCACACACAAAATATATCCTTGGTTCTATCTTCCTTTTCCTCACTGAATTCCCAGCCACACCACCCCCATAAATGCATATACACACATACACATGCACACACACACTATCCCATGACGTTCCACTGAGAAAACACCAAAAAATTTTGAAAAAGAAGATAAAAAGAAGAAAAAGAAGAAACAAAAAAGAAAACCCAAGGCAAAGAAGGAGGAAGGAAAACAAACTTTGCCACTCCCCCTTTTCCTTCCTAACCCCTTGTCTAGAGCGCCATACCGCTCATAAACTCTTTCCAAATACTCAGTTGGCTCCCAAAGTTGGAGCCTGGGATGGGCAGGGAGCCCACAAAACTCCAACCAAACTGGAGGCTGGCAAGGGAGAATGCTTCTGGTTCACTCTCCCTACCCTCTCCCTCCTAACCCTCTCCTTGCCTGACAGGGGAGCCCCTGCGGCCTGGACTCTAGGGGAAGCCGCCGCCAGAAACCCCTCTGCCAACCCCTACCCTGCACCCTGGGAACTGCAGTAACTTATTCTCAAATGCTTTAAACACAGAGATACTCTCAGCAGCCGTGGGCCCGCCCCTTGTCCTAACCCTGCCACGTGAGGGTCCAGCCTCCAGAGGCAGGCACTGCCCGCCAACGGCAAATCCAAAGTTCTTTAAAAAAAAAAAAAAAACTGAAACACAACCAAAAAAACGAGAGTGAGAGAGTGCGTGCACATGCGCACGAAAGAGAGAAATGGAGAGACCAGAGGAATGAACTAAAGATAAACTTGGAAAATACAAAAAAAAAAAAAAACTCTCCCATCAAACAAGTGGTTTTTCCTATTTGTGTCACTCCCTACTCCCTGCCCCACCCCCACCCCCCAGTTTAAGGGTTTCTTTAAACCACCTCATCTTTGGAAGATCAAACAGCTTTAACTCCTTGCTCTGGGCCTGGTGGTCCTCGAAGAACTGAAGTCAGTGCAACCTTCCCCTGACTATGCAGTCTCAGAGGTGGGAGCTGGCAATATAGGGAGAAGAACCTGAACTTGGGGGGGAGAGTTCCCTGAATTGAGTATTTATTAGAATAGGTAATAGCCCTTCATTTCCAGCTATGAGTTAGAAAAGTCGGTGTAACCAAAAGTATCTTGGCAGTCCCAAGAAGAAAGGGGTGAGTGGGATATTTAATTTCTGAATCTGAGATCTGCTGCTCTTTCATCTCCTACCTTTTCCTCGAATTTACTTTTTTCACAAATCCCTAATCCTGCTGCCCTCCCTAGAGGCCCACCTTTGCTGGGTCCCTTGTTCCCCTCCCCTCAATCTCCTTTTCTTCCCCCTTGTCCTCTGCCCTTGCTCCTGCTCTCTCCAGTCCAGCCCATCCTAGCTCTTCCATTAAGCAGCAGCTGTTGGGAAGCATTCCCAAGGGAGTCGGGATCTGTCTATGAGGCTCACGGGGGTCTAGAGCTGATACGAATTGAGGGGATGGGGTGGGCAAGGAAATGACTGAAGCACAGGTCAATCTTTGATAGGGTGATATCACCAAGGGAACTGACAGAACCCAAAATAATGTTTCCTACCCCTAAGCAAATCGTTTCTGTAGCCATCAGGTGGTAATTTTGGCAACCCTAAAGCCCAGTTAAAGTAGCATGTGGTAGAGAAGTCCATGTTTTCTTTTAGCAAAGAAAAGTCTGCAAAATTCCCATGTCCTCCAGATAGTTTTTCCTGCTACTCTTGTCCCTAAGACCACTTCTCTTTCAAGGTGTTCTCCTTCCATCCACTCTTCCCTTCAGGCTGTTGCTCTATCATTATCCAATTCATATTCTCATACTAATTTGCCCAGCCCTGGAATTTAGATTTTCTGCTGTCAGTCACATCACACTCTGTGAACATGTTAATATTGAAGCAGTGGCTTATATACAGATGGGATGGGAGGGAGGAGAAAGTTCAGCTCAATCAGTAGCCCCCACATATTCCATGAGTCTTACTTTCTGTCCTATTCACTTCTAAAATACTCCAACTCTAGCAAATTAGGGGTGGGGTGAAGTTAGTTTTCTAACCTACAGCAAATTAGGTGGAGTTAGTTTTCTAACTCCACCCCAATTTCTGATACCAAAAATGCCAGTTACAAATGTAGGCAACAGGAGAGAAACTGACCACTGCGGTCTTGTGCTTTCTGCCATGTTTCTTTCCTCGCCTCTCTTGTGCCGCTCCCTCCCTGTCCTTTTCTCTCTCTTGCTGAAATTCTGTGTATAAAACTATTTTCTTAGCAGCATGTATATGAAAAGAAAGAAGCTTTTTCACTTGTGCTTTCTGGGAATGTGACTTCTGTATAAAAGTTGAAAACCAAAAACAATTAGAACAAAAATGAGAAAAAGGAAGCGTTTTAAAGAAAACATCAACAAACACCTGGCATGGAATGATTAGAGGTGTGGTGTCCTGCATCTTAGGGATTTACAGCCAGGGTAGGTTGGCTTTGGTTTGAACTATGAGTGTTTTCCCAAGAGCTAATGTAACCAGAAGTCCCAGCTCCTCTTGTCATGCAACATGATCTTTTACATCCAACACCCTGGCCTGGCAATACCACATGCAGCCCCAACAGTAGATAGGGGCTGACTCTAAGCAACTGTACTGCTTGGAGTCAGCTCTTATCTACTATTGGGACTGCATGTGGTATTGCCAGGCTTAGGAACGCTGGAATTTTGGGAGCAAAAGAGCCTAGCTGACTCTGCTGACTTAAATCAATCATGCTTCCTGAGGGGACACCATTCCATGTTCCCAACGGCTGGAAGCATTCCTCCCCAGCCCCTTTCTCAGACCAAAAGTCCTCAGCAGCAGCACTCCTACTCCAGAGAGCAATGCTAGTGGGCATTCTGGTGGACAGAAGGCTGAGTCAGCATAATCCTTTGCAGAATCCTACAGGCGAATACCAAGTCACCAGAATTAAATCATGGTACTTCTCCTGTGGACTAAGAGCCTTAACTCAAGCACTTGGCACAATAACACCTATTTTACAGTACCTACCTCCCCCACCCCCAGCCCCAGGGTTTCTAACATACACAGGTCCTTAAAGAGGCACCCAAATTGAGCTCCACCCTACTTAACGACCAGGGTCAGACAGAGAGGCAGGGGGTGAAAGTGATCCTGGCTATTTTTGCTCTAAACCAGAGTCTGTGTGAGGATGGCGTAAGGTGTCCAATCCTCAACTAGGAACAAAAATAAAGACAGCTAAAAGAATATGAGAAAATCTAAAGCCTTAATGGCCAAACAGGACAGAGTTTGCAACAGGACCACAAAAAGAAATCTGTTCCTACCCCACCTCTAGCTCTGGAGTATGCTCACAGAAGCAGCTTTAAGAACTAAGCAAGCCTTTTATTCCAGGTATAATAGCACCCTTCTGCTTAAATTCTCTATATTTGTTTCTTTAAGCCACTTTCAGGGCTTATAGACCAGATTATTGATTCTCCAAATCTCCAACACCGTGATCTGTTTTAAGACAGTCATTCATCCCTGGAAAGATATGTAAATCTGAAATACAGAGCTCCATGTATGACTGTACAAGTGAAACAAGCAAACACATCCTCAGAAACAGCAGCGGACCCCAGCAGAGGGGGCTGCAGGGAAACACACTAGTGCTAGCAAGGATGGGGCCCCATGGGCGTATGTATAAGTACAAGGGACATACCGCAAGACCATGACCTACACTCCCATAAGCAGAAAAACCCTCCAACACATGCTAATTTTCATCACACAAAAGTAGGTAGAAAAAGCTTATACACAGAGAAAAGTGAGAGGAAAAAGTAACCAGTCAGAGGAAGAGTGACCAAATGTTGAATGTAAAGTTACAGGGAGAGGATCTGCTAAGGAGTGTGTAACAACTCACCTCATGAAACAACCAGCCCTGAAAATGGATGGGCGCTGGGCCCATACCCAGCCATTTCGGGCAGTCAAGAGGGAATGGAGGGGATGGAAGCAGTGGGGGCACGCGCACGCTGCCCACAGTCACAAACAAACAAACAAAAACCCAAAACCTAAGCCAACCAAACAAAAACGCTGTGGGGAGAGGAGAGGACTTTAAATTATTCTGGACATCAGGGAAGAGATACACAGGAGGCAAATTAAGAGGAAACTTTTGGGAAAGCTCATATGATACCACCATGAAACACAGGTAAACCGCTGGGAACGGTCAGGTATTGGGGGACCATTTCTCTCAGAAGCAACCGGTCAGAAACTTGTCAGCCATGACAGCATCATTTCTAGAAGACTGAGTTAGGATGAAAGGCCTTTATACTGAGAAACCTCTTGTTACAACAAGTTTGTAGACCCAGGCTCAGGGTCTACAGGATTATAACTCAGATACACTCTGAAAAGATCAGATGAAGGCAAATTTGAGAGAGGACATTTGCAGAAGACCTAGACCATGGCCCATCAAGTTTAGGGGAAAATGGGAAGTAATCACGAAGGCAATTCCTCAAGGGAAACTACACTTTATGGGAAGAACATAAAGTCGCGTGACTCAATTGTGTGGCCACCCATGACGCTCCTTGATATACGGGACCCAGACAGCCCTCACACAAAGCACAGACAAGGAGTAAATGTCATTAGTCCGAGTATGGTATTTCTTGCCAATTCCCCAGCCACAGAGAGAAGTCTGCCCAGAAGCTAATGGAGAAGCAGGTTGAGTATAGGTAGACCAGAACAAGCTGAACCTGTCCAAGGAGAGGGGGAAAGGTGATGCAGCACCCGGGGTTGACTCATAATCCCATCCAACTGCACACACATTCTTACACAAACAACGGTGAAGACACCACAACCAGTAATCAGCAGGGGCTCAGTACTGCCCCACATCTACAAGCCCTCCCTGATACCAGACCCTGTACTAAGTCTTCTCAATTGGACGAGAAGAATGACCCATGCTGTGCTCATTTCTACATGTCCCCGCCAAGTGCTCAAACAACAGCATCCTCTGCCACTTGCTGAGTATCAGCAGTAGGCTGAGTTGTACTCTGCCAATTCCTACTTCCATTACCCAGGACCCATCCTGTACCTAGCCACAAAATCTACACAATTATGACTGGATCACAGAGAATAATTTCTTGACAATGTTCCTAACCTAGTGATTCTCAATGATGAGGTTTCAGAAACCCATGGGTAGCCAGCCATCAGAATCTTGTGGGGAAAGAAGAGTGAATTTTGAAAGTGTTCCCTAAAGGATTCTTCTGTGGTAACTACTGCCAATGAGGATCATTGTTCTAACAAGTTACATTTGCTGGATTCAGCCTCACAATCTCTCCTTTTCCTCCTACTGCTCCCACCCAAAGCGCATACACACACCCCACAACACACATATCCCAAACATGACAGCATAAAGACATGAGTAAGTTTGGGGAAGACAGATGCAAAAGGCAAGGGAAACCCTGATTGTACCGACCATCCTGTAAGGTGACTGCCATCTCTCAGAACAGTGTTTCTCAAAGTTTCAAGTTTCCACTTGCAACATGAATGCTCATGTAAAGTACATATTCCTGGATCACACCTTAGACCAACTGAATCAGAAACTCCTAAAGTGATTCTATACCCTCTGAAGTTTGAGGAGCACTGGCCTAAAAAGCTCAGCACCATGTATATCTGTGACCTGCCCCCATCTCTCCCGCCCCTAGGGACTAATCCTGCTACCCCAGGGGCTACCACACCAGGGCTTATCATAACCTCAGATTCGTCGACTTCATTACTCTGACATCATCCCCACCCCCACCCCCACCATAATGGAAATTAATCGTAGTCTTCTGCTTACGTTGGCTGTTCATCTCAACCACAGGAGAAAAGACAGAAACATTGTCCACTCACCACTTTGACTGAGTGCCTCCCTGCTTTCTCCTCTGCTGTGGAAAACACCTTGTTTCTTCTGAAGTGGCCATATTCTTCCAGAGATGCTGAAATCAGAACTCCCCCTGCCCTGAGCAGCTCAGCCCAGCATGGACTTTACTCCCCTCTGGGCAGGCCCTATCTCCCAGAGCCACCCAGCCTCCCCTCCACATCACCCACAGCCAAATCTTCCAGATCTTCTGAAGATCTGCCCAGTTACTGGGAAAGCCAAACCTACTGGAAATTCTTTCAGATGGGGACCCAAGGTCTAGTTTTGTGGGGACTGGTCTGCATCACCACAGATGCTGGTGATTCTCCTCCTAGGGCCCTTCTCCTCTACCAGGGATCATTGCTGATCCTCAGTCTCCCTTCTTGGGGTGGATTTCAAAGATACGGAAATCTATCCAACTCTAACTGGATGCCTTGCATAGTCTTTCTGGAAGGACAAGTCCCTTTGTCTTCCTAACACCTATCTACCTCTCTAGGCCTAGAGCACCTTTCCATCTTTCTAGGACTATTATTGAATATGGACCTTTTAACAAGGGAGAAAGAACCAGTTCATCTCAACCACAGCAAATCACAAGGCAGAATGAAATATGCAGGTACAAACCACTCCATCAACCAAGAGCAAGACCTGAGGGTCACTCCTTCCTACTTCTTCCCTTCCAATCTCTTCTTGTGCCATCCTGGTAACAACATAGCTGGTGGTCCTCTCTCAGCCTCCTTTTGCCCTCCTAGGGTTTATTTTTTTATTCTTGCTGTTCAAGGATATGCATGGTCCACTGGCCTCGATCCTTAGATGTGTCTACAGCCTTGCTATAGCCTGTCCCTCTGTGCTCCAGTTTCCTTTTGCATGGTGCTCAAACACTCAGTATGGTACCATCTAAATCCCTTTCTTGGGGGCAGTAAGGGTTGGAGGGAGGTGGGTATCTAGTTGGGAGGAAGGCAGAGCTGGGGTTGACCAGGGAATGCTGACTCAGCCTAGCTGTTAAGGGCATCCTCTCATGCCACTTCCTTGCACAGAGCTCCACCCAATGCCTGGCACTGCTATGTGCACAGCCCCCTCTCTCTGACTGCCGCCAAGTGGCATCATGAGCATGTTTGGTGGCTTTGGGTTTGCCGCAGTGCCAGGATCTGCAGGATCTGAGACACTGTTCACGTGCCAGTGCAGCACTGCCAAATGTGGCGGCATCCAGTTGGTTGGGTGCCAAGCAGTAGGACCCAGGTGGTGACGAGAGATGAAAGGGGGGTGAGGCAAAGGGAGGGGGAAGAGAGGAAGGTACCGAAGAGGAAAATCAGACATCTCACTTGTTCCAATTGGAGAGTCCAAATGGGATCTGCAGAAAGCTACCCTTCCCATTCTAGAGCCCAGCTCAGCAAGACAGCCCATCCCTCCTTCCACCCCAGCAAAAGTGGCAATATACAGACCAGGCAAGGGGATTTGGCCATCTTCAGCAGGGAACTGGCTGGGGGCCAGGCAGGACTGCCAGCACTCTCCATCCTTCCTCGGGGTCTTGGCAATGGTGTGCTTCCTCCTTTGTGTCCTCATGACACCCTCTGTCTGTCGCTCCATTCCCCATGCCTAAGAGGGAAGGGGAAGGAGGTCCTGGCAGAAAAAAAGTCTGGTCTCCCAAACACCCCGCCTCCCAAAATGTTTCACCTCCTTCCTTCTCACTCCTGGCACAATAGCCCTCTCAACCAGATTGGCAAGAGGCACCGTTACACTCCCCTGTTTCACACAATGCCAGAGCCTGTGCCAGGTGCCATGGGCAGTGCCAGCACCCACCCACCTCACATCTGGTCCCCTTGCTGTCTCCTTCAATGCTCTGACAAAGGGCCAGGTTGCCAGCCCCAACAAGTTCTCCCTGGGTAACAGTGGCACACTCCCTCCTCCCCGGCTCATAGACTGTTTCTTGGCGCTTCCCTGGCTACTCTCTCCACTACTTTACTTCCTCAAGCTGGAAGAGCACTAATCACCTCAAACTCCAACAATTTTTCAGAGCTGAGCTTCTAGAGGGACAGCAACAACAGAAACACAGTCCTGCCCCTCCTTTCTGCTTCCTGGATTCCCCAGTCCCCATTGCCCCAGTTCTGGGCACCGGCCTGACAGATGTGATGCCAACAGCTCCCATGTAGGGAGCCTTCCTCCTACAGCACAGGACTCCTGCCACTGCCCTCTCCACTCGCTTCCTCCCATCTCCGTGGGCACAAGGGTGGCAGCTGCAATGCCAATGCCAGTAAGCAGGCAGCATGAAGCAACTCATGCAACCTCTTCTCCCCTCCCAGGCCCCAAGCCTCTCCCCTCCTTCTTCCATTCCATCCCAATGTCCTTCTGGTTGGACACTAGATTGGCAACCGCAATGCCAACCCCCACCCATGCCCAGGAGGCTCACATACAGCACGCGCTCTTGCGTACATGTACATGCGCGCACACACACATACACACACGGCCCCATGAGTGCCAGGCAGCGGTGGCAGACACACAGCAATGCAGTGACTGGTACCCGAGGAGGCAGCCGGATTCAGCACCTGATCCAGCACCCGTTTGGGATTGGGTGGGTAGGCGGGCAGGCGGAGGGGTGATGGAGGCAGACGATGGCCCTAGGTTGGCAGCCGATGGAGCTGGGAGAATGGAGGGAACAGATGCTCTTTGCCCAGCCTCCCTCCCTCTCTCTCCCTGAGATCAGTGCCAAGCTGGGGGGATGGGGAGAAGGGAGGATGGGGGAAGGGTGGCATTTGGAGAGCTGGCAGGCAGAGGGAGCTGGGTCCGCCCAGGCTGGGCAGTGCCGGCACTGGCTGCCGCCTCTCCACTCTGCCATCTGTCTCGCTTCTCTCCCCACCCACTTTCTCTCTTTCTCTCTCTCCTTCATCCACAGCAAAACGAAAAGAGGAAAACAGGGTCTTCATTCCACCCACCCCCAACCTCTGCCAGACCCCCCTCTTTTCCTCCCCACAACTCACCACACCATACCACCACCAAGCCATCTGCGCTCTCCTCCTGGCTCAGTCACCTTCTTTCACTCGCCTTCGCCCTCACACCAGAACGGGTGCAGTTTAAAAAATATATTTATATATATATACATGCATATGTGCATGTGTGTATATATATATATATATATGTATATATATATATATATATATACACACACATACATATATACACATATATATTTTTTAAAGCAACTTAAAAGAAAAACTCTTTTCTTTGGGAATGTTCTATCCTTCTGAGTCTGGGTCCTCAGTACCAATATTTATGGCAGGCAGAGGGAGGGGACCCCGTCCTCAGCTGGTGCCCATGAATCCCATGCCAGGGAGGAGGGGTGGCTGGGGTGGGGTGGGGGTGGGGTGGGGTGGGGTATCGGGAGAGCTCTCTTCTCTCTGCGCTTGTGGTTGTTCTTTTTTTTCTCCTCTTCTACTTCCGGAGCAGATTCAAATAGATCTAGAGCCTTCCCCACCCCCAGCCCCACAGCCCCAGTTCCCAGGGCCCCTCTGCCCTTCTCTGCCTGCTTTTGATTTGATTCCTCTATCACCCTTTCCTTTTTTTGTGTGTGTGTGTATACGTGTGCGTGTGCGCAAGTGTGTTTGCATCCATGGCGGTGGGCACTGTGCCAGCCACTGCACAGCCATCTGCGATGCCTTCTGCAGCCTCCGCTATTTCTCCCTGTCACCTCCAGCCCCCAACCCCCTGCACCCCAGCTCACCAGCCCCCAGTCCCCCATCATTAATTAGCTACAGAATTAATTAAATCGTGGATGCTAATTAACATTCCTACAGGGCAGGCTGCCAGGCTGGGGGTGCAGAGGGGATGTGAAGAGAAGTAGAGATTGGGATGGGGAGGAGGAAGGCGAGCCAGTTTTCTTAGAAGAACAGAGGGGGAGGAAGAGAGAACCCAAATGAAGGATGGAGGAGGAAGAGAGCTGAGTGGTGACGGACAGGTGGAGCAGGGAGAGCTAGAGAACAGGCATGGTAAATGGGATGTAAAACTGATATCCAAGTGAGAGCCACCCAGCGTTCTTATCCAGATTAAGACCCAGCCAGTTCCTTGTCTTCAAGCCCATTTCCCCACCCCAGCCTGGAGTTCAGAGTCCAAGCCCAGTCTAGAGACGTATATTCCTCAGGCAGCAGACTCCCGACAGTTGCTTCTCCTACAGAAAACCAACCCCAAACCAGGGAGTCAACAGCTACTACTTGTCAATCCAGCCACACTGACCCTCAGACCAGGTCACCGAGAGAAGGTTCTGGGCTCAGAGGGGTCCCTGTTGACTTGCCCTTGTCTACTTCTCTGTCAAGGGGAAGGGGTATTCTAGGAATATCTGCTGCAGAGAGCCATGAGAGATCAATATAGGGAACTGTGAGGGGTATGAATTCAGTGGGAATTATGAGTAGCAGAGAACTGCTGGCACTGCCTTCAAGGCTGCCTTAGGAAGACCACGACATGACATGGCCTGCCTTTGGAGTTCCGGAGTAGGAAAAGTGCATACTCTTACCCACCTCAAAGGCCAAGAGTTTAGGAATACGTGAGTAAGGGCTATCTAACTTTGAGTTGTTATTTTTTTAAAAGAGAGAGATATCAGTATAGTGAAACTTCTTCCTGGGTATGCACTGTGAAACATTAATCTGATGAAATGTTCCCCAAGAAAAAAAGGACCCTCAATCAAATTAGTTTGAGAAATACTGCATATTGCCTCTTTTAAGAGATTCACGTGTATGCTGGTACATTAAGGCTCTGAGGAGCTGGTTAAAAAACCCAAATGGTTGACCATGTTTAACCCACTAATTCTCAAACTTATTTAGCCATAGAGGTCTTACTTTTTAAGTTTATTTTTATTTAATTATTTATTTTTTTGAGGTAGGCTCTTGCTGTGTCACTCAGGCTGGAGTGCAGTGGCCCAATCATAGCTCACTGCAACCTCCAACTCTTGGGCTCAAGCAATCTACCCACCTCAGCCCCCCAAGTAGCTGAGACTACAGGCATGTACCACCATGTCCAGCTAACTTTTAAATTTAAATTTTATTCCCACAGAAACCGTATTCTGCTTTGGGGAAAGCCCTAGCAAGTACTCAGGGCTGTTTCTGACCAGGAAGCTGGCAGATGGATAAGCCAGCCCCACCCAGGTCGGCAGATCCTAATAGTCCATGAACAAAATCCAGTTCTATATCCCTGCAGGGGAAGGGGATGGGGGCAGGAGTTTGCGTTTTTCAAAATCTCCCCTAAATGTTCCTGATATCTTGGATTCAGAACTTCAGTTTTAAGCCATCTCTGCCCTCTCTACTAAAACATTCTGCACTATAGACCATTGGTATCAACCCAAAGCTTCTATTCCTATCACCTCCTCAATCCCACTCTGGTCCAGAAACTACAAATGTCTCCTGGGACATCTCCTGCTGCATCCCTAGTAACCTTCCCTTTTCCTGTCCTAACTTGGACATCTGGAGTCCCTGAGGTCACTTAATCTCTCCATCAGAGTCCTCAAGAGGATAAGCTGTCTGAAACCTGCAGGGACACATGACTCACCTTAAATTTAATTTTTAATTTTATTCCCACAGAAGCAGGTTCCACTTTGGGGAAAGCTTGTCAAGTGACCAGGGGTGGTACTCCAGCTCCCTGAGCTTCAGGACATCTACTCTCATGATGACTGGCCTCCCTGTGCCACAATGAGCCCACCTTCCCTTGCATGGCCCTTTGTAGAGCTGAAGAACAATGGTAATAAGTGGAGACCAGCTCATTTTAAAGGTTGAAGAATATTACCAATTTTTCTTCACTTTCTGGGTCCTACTGTGGGCCCATCCTACTCCATACCCACCTTCCCAGTATCCACCCCCCCAACAACTTAACAAGAGTGATAACTCTTTACAAGAAAACTCACCATCCCATTTCAAAGACGGAACAGCTTTAAAATACAATTTTGATTTGCCGAAGAGATCTATATTCAAATTTCCAGGTGATAAGGTCCCTCCAAACTCTGAAGGTCTATGAATGTGCCATATGATCCCATCTCCTCCTTCCCTCTCTATAGGCTCCTGTAGAAGTCCCAGGCTAGGCCGGGCGCAGTGGCTCACGCCTGTAATCCCAGCACTTTGGGAGGTCAAGAGATGGAGACCATTCTCGTCATGATGAAACCCCGTCTCTACTAAAAAATACAAAAATTAGCCGGGTGTGGTGGCACGCACCTGTAGTCCCAGCTACTCGGGAGGCTGAGGCAGAAGAATCGCTTGAACCCAGGAGGCGGAGGTTGCAGTGAGCCGGGATTGCACCACTGCACTCCAGCCTGGCGACAGAGCAAGACTCCGTCTCAAAAAAAAAAAAAAAAAAAAAAAAAAAAAGTCCTAGGCTCCTGACAGCCCTATGGCACTGGGCTGACAGAGCCATTATAGAGTATGACTCACCGTCCACCTGCTGACTACTCCTGTAGCTGAGAAACCATAGGATAAAGGGGGACAAAGTGGCGTCACTCACCTACTCAGAGTATAGAGGCATAACTTAAACTTCTCAAAGGGCACATTTTTTTAAAGAAAGCATTTCAGGGCTGCTTTTATCATCGAGTGGTATCTTTGCTAAATTATCCCCTCGTGGTCAGTGAGAAAGGCCAATGTTCAGCTTGCCAGGGTTGTAGATTCCAGCCTGGTTCACTTTCCCTTCTAGAGCCTGTTATCTCTCTCCAACACCCAGACACTGAGTGGCTGTCAGTAGCAGAGGTACTGCAGAGCTGCGATATAAATGATGATTATTATATTATCAAACAACACTGCCAAGTCTGGCCAGATCCCTACAACGGTAGTGATAGAGGTGAGCTACAAAATTCAGTATTTGATAAACTGTATATTGTCTTCTGGAACCATCATTCTGCCTGACAGCCACTCTCCAAGCCTCCCACCATTAGCAGCAAAGAAGCCAGAGAGACTACTCAGTGGTGGCCCTTGGGGATGAAGAGGCTATGCAGAAGGAAAACCAGAGGCCAGGAAACCTTGAGGAAGATGGAAAGTCCTCAGCAACTACCACTTCTACATTCCCCCTGCAACCCGAACCAGCCTACTCCAACCTTTCAACTGAGATATGGTCTGCATCTAGGGTCGCTGCACTAGCTGGCCCCTGTTCTTGGTATTCATTTCCCTGGATAACTGGGTGGCAAGCTCCCTGTCCTCCACCTGCTTTTTGCTCACTGCGAATATGCCAATCAGGAGATCCTGGATGTTTCAGTGGGATGTTTTCTGGAACTCTAAGCACCTTCCCAACTTGCACTCAATGTGGTTGCTTAGTCCTCCTCCACAAACTTCAGTCCCCTACTCTGGGCTATCCCAGACTAAAATACAGACTTCTAGAGCCATGGTTTTCCAACTTGAGTAAGCATAGGAATAACCTGATAAGCTTGCTGACAATGCTTATTCCCAGACCACATTTCAGAGACTCTGATTCAATAGGGCAAAGAGAAGACCCAGAAATATGCATTCTAATAACTCTCCTCACCCACAAGGCATTTGTTGTAACAAGTATTGTTTGGGAATAGGGAAGACTGGGTCACTCAGATATGATACAGCTAGATCAGACCCTAAGACTAGGGGTTGTAAAGGAGCCCTGGGTTCCCTCTCCCTCTACTAGGTTAAGGTCATGTCACCTGGTCTCCAAAGGCTAACTTTATTTCCTTCAACAATACCAATAACAATGTTTACTCGGCATTTCCTTTATATCAGGTGCTATATTAACTCATCTAATTTAACAGCTCTGTGAAACAGGGTCTATTATTACACCTATTAACTGAGGCAAGGAGAGACTAACTAGTGAAGGGAACAGCTGAGATTCTAACCAGGCAGACTGGGCTCCAGAGCCTACTCTTTTTAAAAATTTTACTTATTTGACAAATAAAAATTGTATATATTTATTGTGTACAACATGATGTTTTAAAATATGTATACATTATGGAATAGCTCAATTGAGCTAATTAATATATGTATTACTTCACGTACTTACCATTTTTTCTGGTAAGAACATTACATCTTTTTTGAGATGGAGTCTTGCTCTGTCACCCAGGCTGGAGTGCAGTGGCACCATCTCGGCTTGCTGCAACTGCTGCCTCCCAGGTTCAAGCGATTCTCCTGCCTCGGCGTCCGAGTAGCTGGGATTACAGGTGCCCACCACCACGCCTGGCTTTTTGTGTATTTTTAGTAGAGACGGAGTTTCACCATGTTGGCCAGGCTAGTCTCAAACTCCTGATCTCAGGTGATCTGCCCACCTTGGCCTCCCAAAGTGCTGGAATTACAGGTGTGAGCCACTACACCCAGCCTTTATTTTCAATACAATACATTGTTATTAACTATAGTCATCATTTTTTACAATAGATCTCTTGAAATTATTCCAAAAACTAAATTCTTGATTTTACCCCTAAACCTACTCCCCTCAGTTTTCTCAAGTAAATACAGAGCCTACTCTTAACTACATTGCAAATTCACTGATTCTGGGCCCACAGATGGCCAGTTAGTTGCTCCAAGTGACAGATCCAACACTAGGTCTAAGTCTCCCAAATTCCAGGACAGTGATGGGACATCAGTCCCTCACCATAGAATCAAGAGCAGAAATGAATTTTATGTCATTAAGGTCCACATATTCCCACAGTTCAGGAAATTTTAAGCTCTCTAGGTAAGTTGGTTCCCTAGTATCCTATTCTAGAAGCTCTGAACCTGGAATACTTCTAGTCCATGCGATCTCACATTTATATATTTCACTATCAATCAACATGTAACTATGAGTATCTACTCAATAGGTACTCATAGTTACTCACAGTTCCTAGCCAGGAACTGTGCTAGGCCTGTGAAAGCACAAAGGTGAACACAAGGAACTACAAGTAGATTACTGCTGTGCAGCAAAAAGTATAAGGTGAAGGGCCAGGCACTGTGGCTCATGCCTGTTAATCTCAGCACTTTAGGAGGCCAAGGCAGGAGAACTGCTTGAGGCCATGAGTTTAAGACCAGCCTGCGCAATATTGTAAGATCCTGTCTTTACAAAAAATAAAAATAAAAAATAAGCCAGGCGTGGTGATATGCACCCGTAGTCTGGGCTACTCAGGAGGCTGAGGCATAAGGATTGCTTGGGCTCAGGATTTCTCAGGCTGCAGTGAGCTATGACTGTACCACTGCACTCCTGCCTGAGCAACAGAGTGAGATCTTCTCTCTTTAAGAAAAAAAAAAAGTTTAAAGCAAAGATATGCAGAAGACAGCTCAGAAAGGGCTTTCTGTGTATGCTACATTAAGAAATTTAAATGTTATTCTGAAGCTACTAAGAAAAATTGAAGGATTTTAAGCAAAGGAGTAATGGTAAGATTTATGCTTCAGATAGATTACTTTGGTGGCTCATTGGAGAAGAGATTTGAATAGGAATAATACCAGAGGCAGGGTAAGAGGAGGTTGTGGGTGGTTCAGGTTAGAGGTAATTAGAAACTAAACAAAAACAGGGGTAATAGGTAATAGGAAGTAATATTAGCTTTCCTTAACTGATGGTGATAGGGACGAGTGGAGGAAAAAATCCAGAATAATGCTCAGATAATGAGCTTGGGTGATCAGGAAGATGGTGGAACCACCAACTGGAAAGTGACTAAAAGAACTAAATGCTGGGAACTAAGCTATGATGATGAAAAGGCATAAGAATGACATAATAGACTTTGGGGACTCAGGAAAAAGGGTAAGAGAGGAGTGAGGGATAAAAGACTACACACTGGTTGCAGTATACACTACTCAGGTGATGGTTGCACCAAAATCTCAGAAATCACCACTAAAGAACTTATTCATGTAACGAAACACCACCACCTGTTCCTCAAAAACCTATTGAAATGAAAAAAAAAATTTGTAATAAAAAGTTTCTGCTCTGATGCCGGGCGCGGTGGCTCAAGCCTGTAATCCCAGCACTTTGGGAGGCCGAGGCGGGTGGATCACGAGGTCAAGAGATCGAGACCATCCTGG
>NW_016107485.1:2002192-2003836 GCF_001604975.1 Cebus imitator | reverse complement strand
AAAAAAAAAAAAAAAAAAAAAAATACACACATGGCAAGTAAGTATATAAAAAGATGTTCAACATCATATGTCATCAGAGAATTGGAAATAAAAATAACAATGAGATACCACTACACATCATTAGAATGGCTAAAAACAAAATACAACATCAACTGCTATTAAAGATGTAGAGTAACAGGTACACTCATTCATTGCTGATGGGAATGAAAAGTGATACAGCCACTTTGGAAGACAGTTTAGCAGTTTCTTAAAAAAAATGAACATACTGGCCTGGCATGGTGGCTCACACCTGTAATCCCCAGCACTTTGGGAGGCCAAGGCGGGCAGATGACGAGGTCAAGAGTTGAAGACCAGCCTGGCCAAGACACTGAAACCCTGTCTCGACTAAAAATACAAAAATTAGCTGGGCATAGTGGCAGGCGCCTATAATCCTAGCTACTCGGGAAGCTGAGGCAGAGAATTGCTTGAACCCAGGAGGTGGAGGTTGCAGTGGGCCGAGATCAAACCACTGCACTCCAGCCTGGGCGACAGAGCTAGACTCCATCTCAAAAAAAAAAAAAAGAACATACTTTTACCATACAGTTCAGCAACTATGCTCCTTGGTATTTACCCAAAAAAGTTAAAAACTTATACACGCACAAAAAACTCAAAATAAATATTTATAGAAGATTTATTCACATTTGCCAAAACTTGGAAGCAACCAAGATGTACTTCAGTGAGTGACTAGATAAACAAACTGTGGTACATGTAATAGTATTTAGCACTAAAAATAAAAAAGGTTTCAAGCCATAAAAAGACATGGAGAAAATTTAAATGGATATCACTAAGTGAAAAATGCCATTCTGAAAAGGCTACACATACTACAGGATTCCAACCAAATGACATTCTGGAAAAGGCAGAATTATGGAGATAGTAAAAAGATCAGTGGTTGCTAGGGGTCAGGAGATGAAAGGGGTGGAGAGACAGCACACAGAGGACATTTAAGTCAGTGAAACTATTCTGTATGATACTATAATACTGAATACATGTCAGTCTACATTTGACAAAATCCATAGAATGTACAACACCAAGAGCAAATCCTACTATAAACTATGGACTTTAGGTGATGATAGGTTAATATAGGTTTGTCAACTGTAACAAATGTACCATTGTGAGGCTGGGCGTGGTGGCTCACACCAGTAATCCCAGTACTTTGGGAAGCTGAGGTAGAAGGATTGCTTGAGCTCCTCAAAGCAAAACAAAAAACCAAAAAACAACCACCACCAAAAACTCCAAATGTACCACTGAGGTGCAGGGTGTTGATAATGGGGGAGGTTGTGCATGTGTGGACATAGAGGTTACAAGGGACATGGGAACTCTGTAATTTTCAGTCAATTTTTCTGTAAACCAAAAATTTCTCTAAAAAATAAAGTTTAAGAAAAAAGGAAGTTAATGTGGTAGAGAAATAACATAGTGGCTTCAGAAATGTTAAGCTAAGGCTGGGCACAACGGCTCACACCTGTAATACCAACACTTTGGGAGGCTGAGGCTAGAGGACTGCTTGAGGCCAGGAGTTTGAGACTAGTGTGGGCAACATGGTGAGACACCATCTCTACCAAAAACTAAAAAAATCCCCTAAAATTAAATGTAAAGTCTGGTTTTACA
>NW_016107485.1:1988682-2002161 GCF_001604975.1 Cebus imitator | reverse complement strand
AAAAAAAAAAAAAGGAAAGAAAACAAAGAAAGAAAAGAGCCACAGCAATCAGACAAGAGAAAGTAATAAATGGCATCCAAATCGGTAAAGAGGAAGTCAAACTGTCACTGTTCACTGACAATTTGACTGTATACCTAGAAAACCCCAAAAGACTTATCCAAAAAGCTCCTATATCTGACAAATGAATTCAGTAAAGTTTCAGGATACAAAATCAATGTACACAAATCAGTAGTACTGCTATACACCAACAGCCACCAAGCTAAGAATCAAATCAAGAACTCAGGCCCTTTTATAATAGCTGCAAAAAATAAAATACTTAGGAATATACCTAATCAAGGAGTTGAAGGACCTCTCCAAGGAAAACTACAAAACACTGCTGAAAGAAATCATAGGTGACACAAACAAATGGAAACACATCCCATGCTCATGGATGAGTAGAATCAATATTGTGAAAATAACCATATTGCCAAAAGCAATCTAAAAATTAAATGCAATTCCCATCAAAATACCATCATCAGCCAGGCACGGTGGCTCACATTTGTAATCCCAGCACTTTGGGAAGCCAAGATGGATGGATCACTTAAGGCCAGGAGCTCCAGATCAGCCTTGCCAATATGGTGAAACCCCATCTCTACTAAAAAGAAAATACAAAAATTAGCTGAGTGTGGCAGCACACATCTGAAATCCCAGCTACTAGGGAGGCTAAGGCATGAGAATTGCTGGACCTTGGTTGGCGGAGGTTGCAGTGAGCCAAGATCGTGCCACTGTCCTCTAGCCTGGGCAACAGAGTGAAACTATCTCAAAAAGAAAAACAAAAAAGGCTGGGCATGGTGGCCCACACCTGTAATCCCAGCACTTTGGGAGGCCGAGGCAGGCAGATCACCTGAGATCAGAAATTCAAGCCCAGCCTGACCAACATGGTGAAATCCTGTCTCTACTAATAATACAAAATTAGCGGGGCATGGTGGGCACCTGTAATCCCAGCTACTCGGGAGACTGAGGCAAACGAATCCCTTGAACCCAGAAGGCAGAGGTTGCAGTGAGCAGAGATTGCACCACTGCACTCCAGCCTGGGCAACAGAGCAAGACTCCGTCTCAAAAAGAAAGAAAGAAAGAAAACAACAAAATACCATCATCATTCTTCACAGAATTAGAAAAAAACAATCCTAAAACTCACATGGAACCAAAAAAGAGCCCCATAGCCAAAGCAAGACTAAGCAAAAAGAACAAATCTAGAGGCATCACATTTCCCCTCTTCAAACTGTACAAGCTATAGTCACAAAAACAGCCTATTACTGGTATAAAGTAGACACATAGACCAATGGAACAGAATAGAGAACCCAGAAACAAAGCCAAATACTTAGAGCCAACTGATACTCAACAAAGCAAACAAAAGCATAAAGTGGGGAAAAGACACTCTTTTCAACAAATGGTGCTGGGATAATTGGCAAGGCAAACGTAGAAGAATGAAACGGGCTCCTCATCTTTCACCTTATACAAAAATCAACTCAAGATGGATCAAAGAGCTAAATCTAAGATGTAAAACCATACAAATTTTAGAAGATAATCACTACCAAACACTGGCTTAGGCAAAGAGTTCATGACCAAGAACCCAAAAGCAAAAACAAATAGATGGGACTTAATTAAACTAAAAAGGTTCTACACAGCAAAATAAATAATCAGCAAACAGATAACCCACAGAGTGAGAGAAAATTTTTGGAAACTATGCATCTGACAAAGAACTAATATCCAGAATCTACAAGGAACTCAAGCAAATCAGCAAGAAGAAAACAAATAATCCCATTAAAAAATGGCTAAAAACATGAATGGATAATGCCCAAAAGAAGATATACAAATTGCCAAACATATGAAAAAATGTTCAACATCACTAATTATCAGAGAAATGCAAATCGAAACCACAATGTGACACCACCTCACTCCTGCAACAATGGCCATAATTTAAAAATCAAAACATAATAGATGTTGGCATGGATACAGTGAAAAGGGAACACTTTTACGCTGCTGGTGGGAATGTGAACTAGTACAGCCACTATGGGAAACAGTATGGAGATTCCTTAAAGAATTAAAAGTAGATCTACCATTTGATCCAGCAATCCTGCTACTGAGTATCTACCCAAAGGAAAAGAAGTAATTATATGAAAAAGACACTTGCACAAGCATGTTTATAGCAGCGCAATTCACAATTGCAAAAATACAGAACCAGTCCAAATGGCCATCAATCAACGAGTGGACAAAGAAAATGTAGTGTATATATACTGTGGAATACTACTCAGCCATAAAAAGGAACCAAATAATGGCATTTGCAGCAATCTGGATGGAGTTGGAGACCATTATTCTAAGTGAAGTAACTCAGGAATGGAAAACTAAACATTATATATTCTCACTTATAAGTGGGAGCTAAACTATGAGGAATCAAAGATATAAGAATGACAGAATAGGCCTTGGGAACCTGAGGGGAAGGCTTGTGGGGGGTGAGTGATAAAAGACTACATACTGGTTGCAGCGTACACTGCTCAGGTGATGGGTGCACCAAAATCTCAGAAATCACCACTAAAGAACTTATTCATGTAACCAAATACCACCTGTTTCCCAAAAAAAATTGAAAAAAAAAAAAAAAAAAAAAAAGAAAAAGAAATGTTAAACTAAAGTTTGTTTAGATCATCCAGGTGAAAGTACCCATCAAGTAATGAATACAGGAGTTAGAAGCTGAAGATAAGAGACTTAGGAATTATTAGGAAATTGATGTAGTTGAAACCATGGGAGTGAATGACATCACCTAGTGAGAAAATGCTGAGTGACAAGCAGAGAAGAGGACATACTCTTAAGATGTCTAAGGAGTGAGAGAAGGCTCTGGAGCCAAAGAGACCAAGAAGGAATAGAGAGATACAAAGATCAATTGGAATGTACATCACAGAAACCAAGGAAGAAGAGTTTTAAGAAGAAAACTTCAATAGGTCAAATGGTGAGGCCCACTGGGTTTAGGCAAAGCCAAAGATCTTGTGGCCATGCTAATCTGTCCCATCCAGGCTACTGCCATGGAACACTGCTTAGGACTGTTTTGTTTGATGAGTCCCACTTTAACACCACTGAGTAACTATTTATATATTCATGCTGAAGCTCAGCAAAGAAGCATGCCAGGACAACAGCAGTGCTCCAAGGAGGCAGCTAAGCAGCATCCTGAGGACCAAGATCCACATCCAAGAAAGCAGCTCATGTAATAAATCTGGAACCCTGGAAAAATTTTTTACTCTATCAGGACAAATCCCCAAAAGCCTCAGTTTCCTCATCTGTAAGATGATTGTAAAACAGCCCAGTGATTGTGAAGATTAAATGAGCTACTTTTCCTAATGAAAAGCCCTTAACCTGTGGTTGGCATTTAGGAGTCACCCAATAAATGTTAATACATATTTATTTCCTTCTTTCCTTTATAAGCTTTAAAAACTTTTATTTTTACAATAAATAAGTCTTGCTCTGTGGCTTAGGCTGGAGTACAGTGGCACGATCTAAGCTCACTGCAACCCCCACCTCCCAGGTTCAATCTATTCTCCTGCCTCAGCCTCCCAAGTGTACTGCCACCTCAATCTCCCAGGCTCAGGTGATCCTCCCACCTCAGCTTCCTGAGTAGCTAGAACTATAGGCGTGCACTACACACCCAGCTAATTTTTGTATTTTTTGTAGAGATGGAGTTTTGCCATATTGCCCAGGCTGGTCTCAAACTCCTAGTCTCAAGCAATCTTCCCATCTCAGCCTCCCAAAGTGCTGGGATTACAGGTCTTAGTTACTGTGCCCAGCCCAGAACTGCTAAGTCTTAGTCCAAGGTTTTGTCATCTACAGCACATAAATGTCCCAAATCTTTTTGTAAGTAATACCTTTTTCACTAATCATTATATTTGCATAAATCTGAGGGTTTTTTTTTTTTGTTTTTTTTTTTTGAGATGGAGTCTTGCTCTGTTGCCCAGGCTGGAGTGCAGTGGTACGATCTGAGCTCACTGCANTTTCAGTCAACTAAGACTTGTTTGTTTGTTTGTTTGTTTGTTTGGCTGGTTGGTTGGTTGGTTTTTTTTGAGATGGAGTCTTGCTCTGTTGCCCAGGCTGGAGTGCAGTGGTACGATCTGAGCTCACTGCAACCTCCACCTCCCAGGTTTGAGCTATTCTCCTGCCTCACCCTTCTGAGTTGCTGGGACTACAGGTGTGCATCACCACGCCCAGCTAATTTTTTTGATTTTTAGTAGAGACGGGGTTTCACTATGTTGGCCAGGCTGATCTCAAACTCCTGACCTCAAGTGATCCACCTGCCTCGGCCTCCCAAATTGCTGGGATTACAGGCATGAGCCATCATAAATCTGAATTTTTAATATGGTAACCTCATTAGTAACTGCGCCAATCTACAGGGAATTCACTCTAGGGAACCTGAGCCCTCTGAACCCTCCTGGCCATCCCCAACAGGACAATGCCTATGACCAAGCTCAAGAGCAAAGGAACACAATACTTCTATTTCCTAGATTTCTTCTTCTGAATATTATTTACTACCAGTTTTATCCTTGACCTAGAAGCTGAACCCAGTTAAACAGATTATCAAGATCCTTTCACTTGGCAGGATCCCTTTTTAACCAGAAGACAAGACCCAAGATGCAAAATGTCCAGGGCTCACTCTAGTCACTACATTCCTCTGCTCCTGAAACGCCAGCAGAAATTGTACCATAAGGCAATGTTCAGTAGGTAAGCCATCTCTAAGTATATGTAGTATATTGGTTGGTGAAAATGCCACAAAGAAAAATAAAGCAGGGAAGGGGCACAGGGGTTTGTACAGAGAGAGAGATTGGGCCAGTTTAAATAGAGTGGTCATACAGAAGGGGACATTTGAATAAAGATCATTCCCTGAAACAAAGACAAGATCAGTTCAAAACATAACCTTTGCAGGCCTCAGTTACTTCATCTGTAAAGCAGGGTTACTTTAGGACCTACCTGAAGGCAGGAGACTTAATGCCTCTGAGGAAGGTGTTTTTGTGGGTAACAGCACATTCTACTTTAAGCTTTGCTTTGGAAATTTCCTGTTCTCTATATCAACACAGCGGATATTACTTTCTCCTTACAAATGAGGCAACTGAAAGGCTGACTCCCTCAAACTTACCCTGTTGGTAAGTAGCAGAGGTGAGAGTAGAACCTAGGTTTTCTGACTCATAATCCAGGGCACTTTTCTCTATAACATGTGGCCTGGACTGAAGCTACAGGCAGCTCACTTCTCATAACGTGACAAGAGTTTCCCAACGGCATGCATCAGACTAATGATGGCATTCTGCATTTAGTTCAATATCTCCCTCCAAGGATCTTAAAGCACTGTATATAATTTAAGAGCTGGGCAGGGCATGGTGGCTCACGCCTGTAATCCTAGCACTTTGGGAGGCCAAGGCGGGTGAATCACAAGGTCAGGAGTTCGAGACTAGCCTGACCAACGTGGTGAAACCCCATCTCTACTAAAAATACAAAAATTAGCCGGGCATGGTGGTACGTGCCTGTAATCCCAGCTACTCAGGAGGCTGAGGCAGGAGAAGTGCTTGAACCCAGGAGGCAGAGGTTGCAATGAGCCAAGATTGTCACTGCACTCCAGCCTGAGCAATACAGTGAGACTCCATCTCAAAAAAAAAAAAAAAAAAAGAGCTAAGGGAGTTTTATTTTGTCAACTGATATAACACTATTTCACCAAAGCCCTCAGAAATGGCTTTTCATTGCCAAATCTGAGTCAGTCAACTAATATTTACCAAGGGCTTTGCTAAGTACTCTAGCTCCAATCTTTTTTAAGAAGAGAGGGAGATGTAATTATGAGTATCCTAATTTCTGCCATTACATTGTTTTAATAGTAGTTACTAAATAGCTTAATTCTTCCTCCTTTTCAATCCTTGTAAGCTTTGCCTTGAAACTTCATTACAGGCTCTTGGGATCAGGAAAGAAGTTCTATATGCCCAATTCTTATATCCCCTTTGCATATGGGAGGTAATCAACTTATGGATTATGAACCAGCTCTAGGGAAGAGAATTGGGACTTGAACCTAGGTCTTCTTATTCCCAGTTAGGGTTCTTGCCACTTTACCATACCAGATTGCATGTGAAGAGTGTCCCTAGCCCCAGGTGTGACCCAATGATGCTATCAAGGTTTCTGCTCTAATAAACTCTTCTCAAAAGAAGGGAATGCCTCTACCATTGTACCAGGTTTCCATATGACCTTGAGTTTACGGACAGCTAAAGTACAGCCCCAGCCCCAATACCACAATCCTGGACCAAGGCCCCCAAATCTCTCTGGCATGTCTTATGGATCCACTCTGTTGATCTTACGTAGTACTTTAAACAGACGGTCCACTCTAGAGCATACCCTATATTGTAATAACTATTCAAACATACCCAACTCTCTTCCAAATTGTGAACTTCTCTGTGAGAGGGCTCTTGTCTTAGCCCAGCACCTAGCACAGTGCTTAATACAAAAAGCAGTGCTCCGAAAGAGTTATTGTATGCCTAGCAAATGTGACTTGTTGCAGATATCATGTTGCCCAAATTACCCATGTCTAGGGTCATTTCCTTAAAATCCTCTGAAGACAGATGTGCTACTCTTACCTAAGTTAAGGCATTATGTCACCTGGGAACGATACCATGAGCAATCAAACTCATTAGCAGCACTTGGCTAACATCACTATTCACTGTCTCCTAACAGAAAATAAGGCCCGTTGGGAATGGAAGTAGGAAAAGATAAAATAGGTCAAGAAAAGCAGATAACGGTCCAGACCTCAAGGTACCACAGTGAAGACAGCAGCTGTGGTAGTTAGCACAGGGCACACAGTCCCCTGAAGTTAGCTCTAAAAGGACAGTGGGTAAGTGTTGTCAACTTAATCCATCCAGGACAATCTCTGTACAGAATTTAGCAATATGGGAGCCAATGATTCCCAAAGACACTTGCATATTTTTGCTGAGGCAAGTTTCTCAGCCTTGGACCTTCCAATTTCACATCCTCCTCCCTTCTTCTCTCTGCAGAATGCAGGGAAAAAAAAAAAAAAAAAAAAAAAAAAACCGAAGGCCAACCAGCTATTTTCCTCTCTCAGCTGCTCCTGGTTAGGAGGAAACAGAGTTGGCCAATAGGATACCGGCACAAATCAGCCTCATCCATTTGGAAGTCACAGCCAACCAGAGGCTGTGAGCACAGTAGGAAAAAAGGGGGAGGAGACTGGAGGAGCTCAAAGTACATTCCTCACTGCTTAATGCCAGAGATGGATCCAAGATGACTGCTTTACTGCCAGCAAGGCCTTCTGATAAGCTAGTCAATTAAATCTCCCCAACTGAGCATTTCTTCCTATCTTGTACCTTTGTGGGTTTCCCATTCCAATTATCTCCCTATACACAAAGAAAGACAGAGAAGGATGAAGGTGCATGCACATTGTGGGGTGGGGGTGGTGACAGCAGCATGTTTTTGGTTTTTTTCTTTTTAAACTAAAGAATAAATGAGAGAAGGTTGTATTGTAGTGTGGTAGAAAGGAAACTGGACTAAAAGTCAAGAAATCTAGATTCTGGGCCTGCCTCTGCTACTCACAAGGTCTGTGACCTTAAGCTGACTACTTCATTTCTCTGAACCAGTTTCCTCATCCAAATGAGGGTGCTGGCCCATATGAGAACCACATGTACATGTAGAAGTATGTACCTTCTACATACTAGGCACTTTGCGAAACGCTTTTTACTTATTTCTATTTCTCACAAAAATGCTATGAAGTGGCTGGGCACAGTGGCTCATGCCTGTAATCCCAGCACTTTGGAGGGCCAAGGCAGGTGGATCACCTGAGGTCAGGAGTTCGAGACCTGGCCAACATGGTGAAACCCTGTCTCTACTAAAAGTGCAAAAATTAGCTGAGCATGGTGGTGTGCACCTGTAATCCCAGCTACTGTGGGGAGAGGGGGCTGAGGCAGGAGAACTGCTTGAACTCAGGAGGTGGAGGTTGTAGTGAGCTGAGATTGTGCCATTGCACTCCAGCCTGGGTGACAAACAAACAAAATCCTATGAAGTAGCTATTATCTTTATTTTGCAAATCAAGAAATTGTGGCTCAGAGAGGACAGGCAACTTGCCAAAAGCTATGCAGCTAGGATGTGGTTGAGTTTCAAGATCAGTTTTTTCAGATCCCAAACCCTATTAAGCCATATGCCATGGTAAATGACTTCTGAATTCCCTCTCTGTTTTAATGCTCTGAAGTTTCTTAAATTATCCCTCAATGTCAGTTTTTCTTCATTGATTTGTTCATAGCATCAAGATCTAGAAGCTAAATAGCCCAACTTGAACTTTTTATGGCCACAGTGGCAACATTCCTAATTACTCAAGGATCCTAGATCCCTGGGTCTGGAAGAGGCCTCTTCCTCCCTCCCTCCAGACATTTACTGCTCTATTACTCACACAGGAAGAAAATCAAAAAAGGCTTTCAAGAATAGAAGCCTCCTGAATTCATCTATCCCCTTTAATTTTTCTGTAGTAACTACTAAGGCAACAGAACTTGTCAAAGTAGCAAACAATATTCATTATTTCTCATTTATTTTTAGTTATTTGTTCCTGTGTGTAATCCAAAAGTCAGTAGGGCTTGAAGGTGACTGTACTCCTTCTCATTAGGGCAAGTCCATTTTCACTGTGCACTAGCCAATGCTGCCCTATAATCAAGGGACCTCTTGCTGAACTGATGAGCACACACAAGCACTCTGATCCCACCCTTTAGTGGCTTCTGTTTGAAAGCAGCCTGACTCACACATTCTAACCAGATCACAAATAGGACAAAATAATATTTAACAAACAAATAAACTGTTAAAACAGAAAATAAGCAATGTGTTAAAGTGTTATGTAATTCCTCACCCTCACCCCCACTGGTGCTGATAGGTAGTTAAGAGAAAGCATTCTGACTGTAAGCAGAGTTTTACTTCAACCATTTCAGGCATAATAGTGACTAAAAAAGGGAAATGCAGACAGGGACAAGGATGTTCAGAAAAGACATAAAATCTAGACACTTGACTCAAAAAGAAAAAAAAAGACTATGTATCTCAGAGAACAGGTGCAGACAGAGGTCAGAAATAATAGGGGAAAAGTTACCCTAGAGTTTAATCAAAAGAGATCTGTCAATATTTGGCTTTTTCTGCAGGAGACTATCCAGTAGAAGCAATTAACATAAAGCAAATTCAGGTGAAGAGCTACCGTTTGTCCCAGGCTAGCAAGGGAAATGGTACTCTCAGACTTCTACTAGCAGTGTATGAGAGTACCATTTCCCATGCTAGCACGGCTTAGCCTTTTTGGAGGGCAACTTCTGTCTCCATTAACATTTAAAACTTCTCCCCAGCAATTCTATGCATTTATGACAAAATAATTCAAGATTTTTTCTAATAGTACTGTTTATAATAACTCCCACCATTAGGGAAATAGTTACATGAACTGGAGACATTAGTTCTTTAGAATAATACTACATTTTTAGGTACAAATATTGCAAGATTTTCAAGGTATACTATTAAGAGAAAAAAAGCAAGTATGGTATAACCCTCTGTATAGTGTGCTCCCAGTTATGTAAAAATGAAATAACAACTTCAAAACACTCACAAAACCATGTAATATTCCTCTACATAAGTGCACAGAAGGGGATCCAGAAAGACATATACTAATTTGATAACAGTGGTTACAAGAATTTGGGGAGGATGAAAGGGGTATTCTCTGATCTATATTATTAATCTCGCAGTTGGAGACAGGGAAAGAGTGAGGATGAACATTAGCCTAGATTAAGAGACATGAGTTCAGATCTTCACTCTGCCACTTACTAGTCCCATAATCACTGGCAAGCTGCTTAATCTTCCCAAAGCCTTTAGAATTACCTAGCTGGCTCATGGGGTGCTGTGAGGTTTAAGTGAGAATGTATACAGCACTTTCCACAGAGTTCACCACAAATAAGCACTCAACAGATGGTAGCCATTATTTGTATTATTATTAATAAATTCAGTATCAAAAACTTGATCCGTGAGATCATTTCAAAGAGAATCTTTATGACACTTGAATACGACTTATTCTTTAGTCATCACTCTTTTTAAAATTATGAATTCTGTGAGTTTCAGTCACTAAATTTTAGAGCTGGAAAGGATCCTTCAAGTTCATCTCACCTAGTGGTTCCCAAATTTGACTACACAGTAGAATTAGCTAGAAAGCTTTCTGGGTGGGGGAATATTCCAATGTTCGATCTCAGATTGAATTAGAATTTCTGGCAGATAGGATCAAAATGATCTCTATTTTTTTTGTACAGAGCTTCAATATCTTCACAAATACTCATACACGCACAGAACAAGTTTATGGAGGGGGAATAAGGGACAAAAGTGGAAGAAAATTTCATTGCATTCCATTTTATAGCATTTAAATTTTTTACCTAATCAAAAAATAAGTCCTTAAAAATTTTAAATAATAAGCTTCCCCAGGTGAATCTAACAAAATCTACACATTAGAATGAGGGTCTTTATGCTTTGTGCCAGAAATTCCTCTTCCAAAAACCACAGAGATTTATGTATAAAGATGTGTGTGTCATCATAAAAGGAAGAAAACCTAACCAAACAACAAAAACCTGGAAACATTCTAAATATATAACAAGAAATGGTTTTACAAATTTTGGTATATCCACAATGGACTATGACATGTTCATTAAGAATGTTTTTGTTTTGAGACAGGATATCGCTCTATAGCCCAGGCTGGAGTGCAGTGGCACAATCACAGCTCACTGCAGACTTGATCTCCTGGGCTTAAGCGATCCTCCCACCTAAGCCTCCCAAGTACCTGGCTCTAGAGGCACAAGCCACCATGCCTAATTTTTTGTATTTTTTTCTGTAGAGATGGACTCTCCCTATGTTGCCAGGCTGGTATTGAACTCCTGGGCTCAAGCAATCCTTCTGTCTCAGCCTTCTAAAGTGCTGGGATCACAGGCATGAGCCACTGCACTTGGCCAAGTACATTTTTAATATGATATTTAGATAGTATAGGAAAATATGACACAATGTTAAGGGAACAAAACAATATAAATGTGTATAAATTGCCTAATCGTAATTTTGGAGTAGGAAGGTGGTGGGAAATACCTATGAAAAAATGAAAGGAAATATTTTACATACAAACACAGGCCTGTGCCCTTTTCTTTTTTTTTTTTTTAATTTTTTTGAGACGGAATCCTGCTCTGTCACCAGGCTGGAGTTCAGTGGCGTGATCTCAGCTCACTGCAACCTCTGCCTCCCAGGTTCAAGAGATTCCCCTGCTCAGCCTCCCGAGTAACTGGGACTACAGGTGCGTGTCACCACGTCCAGCTAATGTTTGCATTTTAGTAGAGATGGGGTTTCATCATGTTGGCCAGGATGGTCTCAATCTCCTGACCTCGTGATCCACCCACTTCAGCCTCCCAAAGTGCTGGTATTACAGGCGTGAGCCACCGCGCCTGGCCCACCTATGCCCTTTTCTCTATACTCTCCACTGCGTCTCTTCAGACCTGCCCCTATTTAGCCACCCAGGCTGGCTTCAACTCCCATTTAGGAACCTACGCAATTTATCCTATTATCTATCTTATTTATCACATAATTATATCTTACTCACCATCATACTTTTTGCAACTTTCAAAAAATAAGAACTCCCTTCTGAGGACAAATACCTGCCACAACTAGGAATGTCACAGACTCTAAAGCCACAATTCTACCTTGATAAATGGTTGTATATTAATTAACACATTTACTTAATAGCTGATAACATGTAAGACTTTAGTGCTACTTGGACCTCACTCTAAAGACCTGTGTTTCTTCCATCAAAAAGGGCCCCATCTCTGTGGACAGATAAGACACATATATATATAAGAAAGAATAAGTAACAATATATAAAAAAGGAGTACAGATATTAAGTGCTACAGGAGTTCACATTTGTATGCATATGTATATGCAGAATGAGTTACTGCACTTTGTTGAGTTTTTTAAGGCAGGGTCTCACTCTGTTACCCAGGCTGGAGTGCAGTGGCACAAACCATAGCTCACTGCAGGCTCGAACCTCCTGAACTCAGCAATCCTCCAACCTCAGCCTCACAAGTAGCAGAGATCATAGGTGCATGCTACCATGCCTGGCTAATTTTTTTTTTTTTTTAATTTTTAACAGAGACAGGGTCTCCCTATGTTGCCCAGGCTGGTCTCAAACTCCTAAGCTCAAGCAATCTTCACACCCCAGCCTCCCAGAATGCTGAAATTATAGGTGTGAGTCACCATGCCTGGCCAAGTTACTGCACTTCCCTGTGTACATCTTTTCCCTACCCCACTAAACTGTAAACCCCTCAGATGTTGTAGTTCTACCTCATTCCTTATTTTTGTATCTAACCCTAATACTTAATATGTCTGACAGATAGTGGGTGCTTAAATATGCAAATATTTTGAGTGAATTGATTATTATAGCAGGAATAATGGTAGTGGGCAATGCCATCTAATTAAATGAATGATGGTAAGACGGATATAAGATACTACTTGCCCCTGATGCATTTCAGACTGAAAAAGGTTGGGTTAAGGGCCATCAGAAGGATCTGCCAACCTGCTGGATACCTTACAGACATCATTTCTTGGTGAGTGAGCAGGGGAGGCAAGGGAGAGTTTAGATCTGTACTAAGCATAGTTTTCTTTACCTTTCAGAGGAAAAAAGCAATGACAAGCAAGATGTCCCTACTTTTTCTCAGGCTAGGCCACACCTCACAGGGGAGTCCTCTGTGGCAGCCATACCCTTATCAATCCATACCCTCCCATCCCCACTTCTTCTGGCCCCATAAAGAACTAGTCATTCTCCTATCTGTTAACTCCTCAGCCAAGAAGAGAATTCATGGTAGCCATCAGACAGCTAACTCAATCAACTAGGAATCAGTGCCCTAAACCTCCCAGGGAAGCAATTATCTAATTTAAAGAGAAGGTTCATCCCTAAAAAGTTGATAGGACCACAGAGAGCAAGGTCAAAGTTCACCCTGGATGCAATGAGAAAAGAGAACTGAAAGTGAATCCTGAATTTCCCCATCCTGGATTTTCTTGGTTCTCCAGGACACAGTACACACTACAGGACTAGTATTTAAAAAGTCTTCAAAGTGCATCACCTCCCCCAGCTTTGGGCAAACTTTAACTATTCTGAACAGATAAGAATATACCTTCTAGAGTTGCTTTAGCAGAGTGTTCCACTGCCTTGAAATAAGGAAGTTCTCCTTCATTTCTAACCTAACGTACTCCTGTTAAAATTGAAATTTATTTCTTTAGAAGACATTCAAGGCAGCAAATTAGCATCCTGTGTCATTATTTTTCAGGTTATTCACTCATACTAACGCTTTAGACTCAGAGCTCCACTTCCTAACCTTTAGAGACTTCGAGACACTTTCACTCCTCCAGTGCTAATAATTCTCATTTTTTTCTTTTCTTTTTTTTTTTTTA
>NW_016107485.1:1932787-1988531 GCF_001604975.1 Cebus imitator | reverse complement strand
TTTTTAGTAGAGACGGGGTTTCACCATGCTGACCAGGATGGTCTCGAACTCTTGACCTCGTGATCCACCCGCCTCGGCCTCCCAAAGTGCTGGGATTACAGGCTTGAGCCACCGCACCCGGCCCATTTTTTTCTTTTTTTAATAGGTTCCATATTTCTCTTCTCCATCTCTTCACACCTATCTCAGGTTTCTTTCCACCCTTATTCTTTCTACCTCACCTCTATTCTTCTTCTCCCTACTTTCCCATCCCTTAATCTCCTCTCCTAAATGGACAAAAGCCTTGTTTTACCACCCCCTATTTTTCTGACCTGGCATTCTTCCCTGTAGGAATGTTAATTAGCATGTGGGATTTAATTAATTCAGCACCTAATTAAAAATGAGAGAGGAAGAGTGGGAGAGGAGGAGGGCGGGACAGACAGAGCCTGCTTCAGTGCAGAAGGCACCGCAGATGGTTCTGGGTTGGCTGGCACCATGCCACTGCCCTCCAAACCCCCTCCTTTGCCCCCCGCCCCGCCAACTGCATGTACAACAAGAGGAGAGAGACAAAAGTGAGGGGCATAGGCTGACAGAGTCTCTAGACAAGCTCATTCAGTCCTGCCGCTGCTTTGTGCTGGGGAGAGACAGAGAACAAGAGAAAGGGAGGGAGAGACATGGACATACCCACACTCAGAAGCCAAAGAATGGGGCATCTGAACTGAATAATTCCTCTCCTCTTCAACACTGGAAGAAGCCAAGAGCTTGTTCATTCCAAGAGAGAGTCAGCATCTTGGGGTTCCCTGGCTCTTAAGGATCACTGAGGACAAGATGGGAAAACATAGGCACTGATCTTCTGGAGAAAAGGGATAGCTTGCTTTGGCAACCAGGGACCCACTCTGCTGCCATTCTTCCCATAGCATGCTGTTTGCTCAGCAGGAGCAGGTGATGAGGAAGATAGCTATTCAAAATGAAAGACAGGATGGGGGGAGTGGGCACAGATGGGCAATGGGGAGCAAATGGACAAGGAGATTTAAAGGAAGAGGAATGCAGGGTGTCCACGAACAAAAGGGAGAAGGTGAGGGAAAGTGAAGAATAAATGATGGGGGAGAAGGAAGAGGAGGAAGTTAGGAACACAGTGATGCTTTGTTTGCCAAGATGGATAAAGAGGGATGGAATGTCTATGCAGAGGACTCCACATACTGATCCCGTACAGCCTAGGCCAGGCAGAGGGCAATGGAAGAACTGGGAGAATACAGGAGCAGATCTTTCTGAGGGTCAACCAAGCTGCCGGAGACAGGGATCCCAACCCACAGGATCTTCCTAAAAACTGGATATTTCTACCAAACCAGGAATTTACCAAAGGCAATGGGGAAAATCTTCCAAATGAACAGAAAAGGAGGCTAGAATGACAGGAAACTGCAAAATCTGATTCCAGGAGCTCCAGCAGGGAGATGGGTGAGGAATGGGATTTGCAGCAGTACCTAGTGGCTCTCCAGGAGTGTCCCCGGATACTCTCAAGGGAAATGTGTCCAGTAGGGGGTTGATGTGAGTATATGAGGGCTGAGAAAGTTCAGAATGCAACACTTTGGTGGGAGGCATCTAGGAAGCTTTTAGGCTTGAAGCCTAGAGAGGACTACCTAAGAAGGGTAAGAAGAAGTCTGCCATCAGTGACAGATTACATAAGACTTGACTGAAGGAAACTAAGAAGGAAGGTGTAAAGCCAGATGAAGGTTTTCTGGTGTTAACTGTCACAGAGCTGAATGCAGTGACAGAGAATGGTCATTGTAACTAAGAGACAGGGTTTTCCTGGTTAGGAATTCTGATTTGATCTCTTTACCACCTAGGGCTTCCTATAAGAGTCAGCAGCGAGTAAATCAAAATTGGGAGAGAGGAAGTAGAAACTCAGGGGCTTTCTGTTCTCCAGAGCCCGCCCATGGGGCTAAACCCAAGGTTGGAAAACGAAATAAAGCAGTTCTTAAGGTAAGGTACCATAGGTTCAGTTAAAGTGGTACATATGAATGCTTTCTAAGCCAATTTTCTATGCTAAGCTTTAATTAACAATAAAAATAAGAAAATGTATTAATATAGCCACCATGACAGTTTTACACTACAGAGAAATGCTTAAGATTTAGTTATCCACACCAGTGGAAGGAGTGGTCCATAGAGCCTTTTGTTACTTAAGTGATCCTGGGACTGATGAGTTTGCTGCAAATGAGCAGCACAGAAGGAACAGAGCTTCCAGAGTTTGAGCATCCACCACCAAATGCCATCCAGACCCAAGCTATTTAGCAGCAGGGGTATACTAGCCAGCGCTAAGGTCAAATTAAATCTGGAATGGGAATCCATTCCCTGCCTGGGTACTCTGGAGGCTCCTGTAGTAGTAGACTAGCCTGTGTAAGGCCTGTGGGAATGCTAACTCCTTCCCAGAGAGTGAGGTCCCTCAACCAGTCAGCCAAGCCCACACACCCTGGCTGTCTTGCTGCTGATGCTCTCTTAGCAGGCCAACCAAGGCCAGCTTTTGACACAAAACCAGGCCACAGCTTCAAGGCTGTCAGGGGATGAATTAGACATAGGTTTCCAAGGGGTAGTAAGGGAAAAGTTAGACCTGAATGTCAGAGAAAACAGATTCTAATACCAGCCCAGCTAGTAATTTATTTGAATAGTCTTAGATAAATCATTTTCCCCTATAGGGCCTGTAAGCAAAAGAAAACAAAAATCAAACAATTTTAGCCACAGCAATGTAAGTACCTAGAAAAGAAAGAGTTAAACCTCCATTTATTACTCACCCAAAGGATGCTAAAACAAAAAAGTCTCTACCGTTCACTGCAACAAATATTTATTGGGCCTTGCTTTTAGAAGAGGGACCTAAACAGAGATCACTGTCTACCTTACATGAAACCACAACCCTAACTAGAGTCCCCCGAATAGAGTGAGAAAGATCTCTAAGAAAGGAAACAGGACAATCAGCTGAGAAAATGAAGAGGTCACCAGCCTCTGCCTCCACCAACATATATATATACACCTTAGGAAGGCAGGAGAGGTGGGCGAGGATACAGGGCTCCACAGGCACTTACATGGCTTGGACAGTAAGGTGAGGGGGTGGTGTTCTAGTCCTTGCTTTTTACTGTGGCTCTGGCAAACTCTGCCTCTCCCCATAATCCAGGAGTCAGTTTTGACTGACACATGCTGAGAAAAAGGAAGCCAGCCATTCTAGGACTACCACTTACGCTAAGGAAGATTTCCTCTCACCAGGGAAACAAGGAAAGAGGCCATACTGTCCGTATTGTGGACTATTCCTAGGATATACAGAAGTCAGACTCAGCACTACTATTCAGGGAATAACCAGGATGCTATTAATTCACAAAGAATAATCCAATAAGAGAAAAGTCAGCCATCCTAGAAATTGGGTAACTTTATAATCAAAAGCACTGCTGAATTAGCTGGTTCTAGGGTACTGGTCTCACAGTGAAAGGTCTTCAAAATAAAGTTAAAAAATGAGAGCTGAGATAACAGTCTAGAGTTCGGGCTATATTCTGGAAAAGTTAAACAATACAGAGCACTGTGGGCTAAATGAGGCAACCATGTAAATTCAGCTGTGACAAAGGAGAAGCATGGAATGACAAAAAGAGGAAGCAGACTACAAGAGTAAGCCAAGGTCCTGCAGCCAAAATTGTGCTCAGCAGTGACCAGAAAGCCAGGATGCTCAGTGTCACAGCTGTCCTGGCAAGAACCTTGTGAGGACACAAAAGATCAGTAACAGGACATCTCCTCGTCTTCAAAATATAGGATAACAAAAGTAGAGGTATCTTAGCAATCTAATTCAAAAGTCTCTGGATGAAGCCATTATTATCTGAATTCTTGCTATTCCCTAGCTCCCATTTTCCCAGCATGTAGAACCCAAATCTGTAGATTCAGATAATGCAGGATCGATCCCTTGCCAACTGAACTCTCATTATCCAAATCCAGGAACTGAATAGATGCAGACAGCAAAGGATATCTTCTCGCTCCCATCATGTTTTCCTTACAGAGCCTCATGATTATCCCCACCTAGTCTTCAGTACTGACCCCTCAGTTCTCCTCACCCTGTTCTCTTCTAAACCACTCTCATCTATAGCCCTTTTTCACTGGGAGAGTCAACTGTAAGATGTCAAGGGTAGAACAGACAACGAAAAAGAAAGGGAGTAAGGAACAGTGTAGATTTCAGATAGGGGAGTGAGATGGAGATCCTGCAGACAGACAGAGAGTAAGAAAGAGACAGAAAGCAAGAGAGCTGGAGCTGGGGGAGGGGAAGAAGATGGCACTGCGGAAAAAAGAGCGCCACAAAATTAATTTGAGGAAGGGAACAGTAGAGGAGACGCTGGTGGAATAACAATCAGGCAGTAGAGGGCTGGGGAAAGGGGGAGGAGGAATGATGCTGTTGGGGAGGGCCCCGTCTGCAGAGCAACAGCAGCACCACCTATGGGTATGATGAAGGGCTACAGACTGCAACAAAAGAGGTCACTGCCTGGGCACAGGAGTCTGGGTGCAGGTGGGGAGGAAGAAGCCATGGCTTTTGCCCTTCAAACCTCAGTTACACAACATGCAGGCTAGAAGAATAAATTGTATATGGCTCTCCTGGAAAGAAAAGGACTTAACAAGGTAAGGGAGGGAAGACAGAGAACTCCTGGCTTTTACCATTGCAAGGGGGTTTCCCCTTCAGAACTCAGGCAATAGAAAAGAGAAGAATATGAAAAAGGAGGAACACAAGGTACTGAAAGGAATATGAGCACCTGCATATTTCATTACCTGGAAAGAGGATTTTTATCTTTATTTTATTTCCAAGTGATTTCCTTTCCCCACTGGATATAGGAGAATACAGTTGCCTCCCTTGGGCCATGAATGCCCCTCACTCAGGTTTTCCTCCCAGCACTGCCTCAAAACTCCCAACCACCATTAGAAACCCCCAGGGAGCCACCAAGCTCTAAGAAGGAAAGAAAGGAAGGGTTCCCCCCACCAAGCAGACCAAGTAGGGGAGGACAGGGTAGAATGAAAGAGAGAATGCAAAAGGTCTGCAGAGGGAGGAGAGAGAGAGAAATGTGATCAGTAGTATTTGTTGTGCTTCCAGGGAGGAAGGATCTGTCACATTTTTAATAATAATAAATACATGAAGACAGATTTGCCAGCACTCCTCTGGCTCCTTGGGAAGTGTGGGGGAGGGGAAGCAATGCAGCTGCAGCACAGACCAATATCACGCCCTCCCCTCCCCCATTAGATAGGTTCAGTATTGCAGCAGCCTCCCCCTCCCCCTCTAACTGCAGTTCTCCCGTTCACAGCCCACCCTTTCCATGGTTCCTTCACACAGTTCTGCCCCTCCTCCCCAACCTCCATCTCTACTCCCTCCAACCCCACTCTATCCTTTCAGTGCTGGTCCTCATTTAACACAGCCTTATACTAGCTGGAAGAAGCCTTAGCACCTACATCTTAGATGAATGAATCTGCTCCCCCAATCCCGAGGCTCTCCTCTTTCCAATCAGTGTCCTTCATTAGCTGACAGCTATCTTTCCCCCACACCCCACACAACACTTCCACAGATGTAATCCAGCACATTTCAGCATTTCCTGGATTCCACCAAAAGGGATTTTCTCCCCATTTTAATCTCAATGTGACCTCCTTTCTCACATCCTTCCTTAAATATAATGGCCATCAAATGTGTTTGTGTTTAGGGGGTGTCGGGGCCTCCGGACTCGGTGACTACTGCCACCTATTGACCCAAATTTGTTTAAGATAGACCTTTAATACACTTCCTACACAGCAACACTCTGTTATTTCAAAAGCATCAATAGCTTAAACATGCAAAGGCATGGCTCTTGGGGCTTCTCTGAGACCCTCTGAACAATGAGATCAAAGAAATACAAAAGTAAGACTGGGCAGAGAGCCAGAGCATTGATGCCTCTCCTCATGCAGAGGAAGAAAACAAGGCCCAAGGAATGAAAAAGCAACTTTAAGTCCCCTCAAGGTTCTCTAAGCAAAGACGAGTAGGGAACAGAGTTTTTCTTAAGGGCTGGTAAAAATCTCACGTACCATAATATACATGATATTACCAATGGAGCAGGAGGCAGGATTCCACTCACATACTTCCAACAAGTTAGCCAAATCCTTGGCACGAATCTGGGATTTATAGACCTAAAAGATTCCAGGGAGGATGGGGGACACTCAGGAGTGTTTGACTCTCACCCAATCTGTACCAATCAGAACTGGAGATTGGACAGATAAACTGGGCTCTGAAAAAGGTCAGGTCTACACCATATAGCTCTATGGTTTAGCTATGTATGGTCCATCAACCCAAGCAATGAGGAGAGTTTGAACTCTCTGTAGTGCTGAAAATTGACACACTAACAATCTCCCTTGTAAATAAAATGCATTTTTCCTAATAAGGTATCTAAAAAGACTGTTGTGAATTACCAATAGACATTTTCGCAAGCCTTCATAAAATCCTAACAAAACAATGCTTTTAAGGCAAAGACAGGCCTTGGTCAAACTCTTTTCCCTGTCCCCTAAGATGAAAACAAAGCAGAGATGTAAACTACTTGTACAGAATAAAGCCATCACGTGATAAAACCAAACAGGTAAGGTGCTCACGTGTGCATTGACAGATATTACTTAGTGAACACCAGAAATGATCTGCTGTCAGCAATACACTGAGGAAATCTGATATTCATGTGATCTGGAATTGATCAGAGAACTGAATCTATGAGTAGGAATAAGGGAAAGAAAAAAAGTGAACAGCTATAACAAAATCCTAAAATTCTAATTCTTAGTTCCCTTGTTTTACTACCCTAACAGTTGTTCTCAAACAATATTCTAAAGAATTCTAAAGGTTCCTTAGGGGATCCTCAAGAATCTTGGGGAAAAGGGGTCATAAGAACATGGAACTTTAGGATTCCTCATCCCCACTTCAACCAAAGTAACCCCACTTATTCTTGTTTTACATATTGAGAATCCATGTAATACTCTGTCAAACAATACACTCTACAGTGTTTAAGGACTCTGGTACAATTATTCTCAGAAACAGTTCAACTTTTTACCAGAAACTTCTTTCAAATAATGCCTGAAGTTCAGGGAAAACAAAATGTCCTGGGATTAAAGACTTGATTGAATTAATATAAGATCCACAAAGGCAGGGATTTTGTCTGCTGTGTTCATTGGTATACCACCAAGAGACCAGAATCGTGGAACTTGGGGTTTCTTTGAAGATGAGGCCTCTAACAGAAATGGGGCAGTAGGGTAGGAGAGCCAGATTAAAAACCACCTACAAATTAAAAAAGATTTTTTAACCCTGAAGATTTTCATGAAACATAGGATACTTGAAGTCCTCCATCCTCAGTGTTCCCCCAGTATTGGTTCTCCAACTTAGGAAAAATTGCTTGCCCTAAGTGTCTCAGCTTCCTCACTAGTAAAATGGAAATAACATAGATTTTATAAGGATTAAGTATAAAGCACTTAGCTCAGCATGTAACACAAGATTTTTTTTTTTTTTTTAAGATAAGTCTTGCTGTCATTCAGTCTGGAATACAGTGGTAAGATCATAGTTCACTGCAACCTCAAACTCAAGGGCTCAAGCAAACCCCTGCCTCAGCCTCCCGAGCAGCTGAGACTATAGGTGCACACCACTATACCTGGCTAATTTTTTTTTAGAGACAGGGTCTTGTTGTGTTAAACATGCCGGTGTTAAACTTCTAGCCTCAAACAATCCTCCTGCCCCAGCCTCCCAAAGTGCCCAGATTACAGGTGTCAGCCACCACATATGGCCAGAAAGTAGGGTTTTTTTTTGTTTTTTTTTTTTATAAGAGCACTGCCCTTCCCCTGGCAGTTCCCATAATCCACAAATCTTAATAAATTAGAAACACAGTGGTCCTAACCAGCAAATGAAGTGGTTTTAACTAAAGTATTTTTGAACCAAATCACTCATCTAGTTAGTTCAGCCATAAAGGGAAAAAAAGTCTCTAAATCTGTGCTTGTGGCTTTGTTTAGATTCCCTTGAGGAAATGGAAGTATGAGAGCCCAGGGCATGTCAGACTCCCTCAGATCTACCAGGGACTAAAAGTTAGTGGCCCCAGACATAAGCCCAACTTAGTGTCATTGACAAAAGCTCTAGGCTTTAACTTAAAGGGAATCTCAGAAATGAAGTGTAATACATTCATTTCTTAGCTGAGGAAACTTAAAGGCCAGAGATGTTAAGTGATTTGCTCGAGATCACAGAATTAACAGAAGACTGCCATCTCCTATCTACTTTCTACCAGGCAGCAGCTGACTGAAAGTAGAATTTACACTATTCTGCCCAATCAGGCAGAATAGTATAAATCCAGATTCCTATATTCAGAATCAACAAGGTTTTAGTCATATAAAAA
Source organism: Cebus imitator (assembly GCF_001604975.1). Taxonomy (NCBI): domain Eukaryota; kingdom Metazoa; phylum Chordata; class Mammalia; order Primates; family Cebidae; genus Cebus; species Cebus imitator. The sequence goes on along the minus strand of NW_016107485.1, from coordinate 1,980,168 downwards.
CCCAAATTAATTTGTCAATACTACCGAGGAATACTAGACACAAAATCAAATGTTCATGAGACCCAAAGCCTTTTTAAAAAACTCCAATGAATTAGTTCTACAGACCCAACTTCTTTTTTTTAATCCCTTTTTTCACTTTCTGTATTATCCAAGGCCTGTGGGATATCTCACTAACAGAGTAGAATACAAGATCTCAGATGTGTAACTGCCACCAGTCTCCTGATTTGAGTTTGGCTGATTATTTCTGTGGGATTTTCATTTCTTTGGCTGTTAAGCTAGGACTGTTCTGCTTGTCTGCTGGCTTTTTTCGAGGGGAGGAGGGGCAAGCTCTTTAGAGAAGGGTTAGCCTTTACTGACTCTGGTAAAACAACCCTCAGTTGAAGGGAGGTCAAAGACTGAAAAACACAAAACTATACTGACTCTTCACTCCAGCCTTCTTACTCACTGTACTATTTTCTACAAACTATCTCAGTAACTAACCAAAGATCAGCCCTATGTTCATGCCATTTCAGAAAGAAATGAAAAACATTCAGAGAGGTTGAGACAAGAATAATTCTTGCTGATGTGGAAAGGTTCTATCTTGCTTTTGATTACAGCCAAGCTTCACAAGTTTCTTGAACCACAAATGCCACCTGGTGGCCAGCCCAGATAACAATAATAAAACCTAAAATTCATGTATTGATATCTCAAATCTGTACTGCATTATAACAAATCATACAGGAACTTGGGGCAACATGGGTTGAAAGAGTTGATTATTCCACCCTCATCTCTCAGTATTTTTTGTGAAACAACCAATTTTTAGTTTCCAGGAAAAACATATTATCAAAGGAAATAGCCAAATGTTTCGCACTTCCAAAAAAATCTTTCCCTTTTCACCAACCACTCACCAAAAATACCCCAAACCCAGCGACTCCAGTCACACAATACATGTGCAAAAGGGGCTTTTAATTCATAAGTAAAATAAATTTTATTAGTAAGGCTCTTTCCACATGTCCAAAACAAACAATAAATTCCAGGGAAAACAACCTATATACAATGATATTAGAAGTATCTCAGGATGACAAAAAATATACAAATATGTACACCCATAATCACCGCCGCCTCCGAAAACCTGAAAGGAAGGGAAACCAAGAATGAGGCAAAGGACAGTTGGAAAAGCTAAAGGGACAGGAAAAGAGGACATCTAGAGAGAAGGGCTCACAGGGATAGGGTCTCCTAGCAATACTTTGCATATCTTCCCAGGACGAAAGACGAGAAGACAGAATAAAATTGAAATGGGATAATGGTTCCTTCAAGTGACACTTTAACAGCTCTATTTAGGGCCTGAACAGGAGCTGTGGAACCTTAGATGTGGAATCCAGAGTTTCATTTTGTGAATGATGCTGATATCCAGCTTAGGAAAGAAAAAAATAAAAGCCCATCTAAGGAGATTATTGTCCAGTATGGAAGAGATACTACAGGGGTTGTTGAGACCCAGAATGGCAAATCCAAATAGTCTCAACTTGTACTCCCCACCTTGCACCTGATCACCTAAGTCCTAGCAGTTCACTGACCTTTTTTCTTCCGACCTTTCTTAGATATCTTCTTCCGCTTTTTAGCAGGATTCTGATCCTGGAGACAGATGGAGAAGCGAAGGAATGGTACTGTGGTTCTGAGAACTAGCATCCCTTCCCAAGTTCCTCATGGTAATAAGCCCTACATACATTTGGCTGAAAGCATGAAAGTCATCTCCTACAATGGTTATCTCAACCTCACCTCATCAAGATGAGCAGTTCCTCCTGTCAAAGCACTGATGTCACTGAAGTGTGTAAGGGAATGAAGTTGTGAGCTCATGACATTTGCTCGTTTTCGCCGTCCTTTCTCTTTTTTACTGACGCTCAAACGCACCATCATGCTCTCCTCATAGTTAATCCTGCCAGAGAAAGACAGTTTCCAGCAAGCTCAGACCATGAAGATTGAAAGCTCCAGCCCAGAACCTGGGCCCAAGTATTTACTCATCCCTTGTTCAGGGAGTTCTCAAGAAGTTTCAGAGCAGATCAACACAGGATTTAGTAAGGACATATTGAATGCTCAACACTGAGCTTCCTCAACGAAATGTGCTCTATGCTAGAACTTCCCTCATCCTAGATATGAGTCCATAGCCTATCCATACATAATAGTATTTAAAAATTATACCAAAAATTTTTTTTATTTCAGCATCTCAGCTCTATAAACAGGTTTCCCTAAATTTGTCTTTTCATGCAAATCCATCAACTGTGAAGACTGCACCTGAGCAAAGTTGATGAGTCTGTATTCAATTACACTGCTTTTTTACTTTCCTTGACTGAACTCATCTAACTCACAATAATAAAAGCCTGCCTTTATTGCTTTCTGCACATAAGTGAGAACTGTGACAGTAAAACACAGAATTTTAAAGTTGTAATATATGGAACTGCATGTATTCCTCTTTGTACTGCTTTTTTTTCTTTTTTCCCCCTCAAATCTCATGTCGAGTTGCAATGTACTGCTTTTGCTTTGGACTAAACGGGGGAAAAAAAATTCTACTTCCTATCCTGTACTCCAAACTCCTGACTCTTAGAAACTATCATCCCAAATTTTTCACTATATTTTCTATATAACGTTAATTCTCTTGGTATCAAACTTAGTCACAATTGTCTAAAGCACGAGGACAGGACTCCAGAGTAGGAATAAATTTCCAATGCAAGGGCTCACACCTGTGCTGGTCCTCCTGACTCTGGCGGGTAACATGGGGATGCCGAGCATCATGGATTTCCTCTGGAGCATCTGAGTACTGCTCCTTAAGTTCACGAATGACAGAGCTGCTCAATGCCCGTCTCTTAGCTCGTTCTAGACGCTTCTTCTCCCGCTCAGCTTCTGTTTCATCTACTTGATGAAAATAAGCAGAAGTTATCCAAGAACAGAGAAAAGAAGAGAAACATTCATGCTGAGGAGGCAGCAGCCAAGACACATACCATAATGTACTGGAACCAAGCGTGGCGGAACATATTTCTTAGACACTCCTTTCACAGATTTCTTCCCTGACACCTCAGACTGGCCATCTTCTGCTTCATCCTCATCCTCAGAATTCAACTAAAAAAGAAACAATGTCTGCAAATTTAGGAAGCATTCATAAGTGAGAAGAAAACCCAAAGCTGGAGTACCCTGGGGAGGTGGGAATATAAAAAGGGAGAAAAGGGAATCTCATACTCAGCATTCTAACACACAAGTTATAAAATCAAGTCCTAAGAGAATCCCAGGGGATCCAGGATCACCACAAGGCTCATCTAGGTATAGATCCTTCAGAAAAAAATCAGAATAATACAACCCAATAATATAACCCCTTACCTTGCTCATCATATTGCTGGGATGAGGCTTAAAACGAAGTGGGTCATTCTCACCTGAAATAAATAACCCAAGGGATTTCACAAAATTTGGAACTTTACAATGGTTCCCACAACTTCATGATGGTCTCCTCACTTACTAAGGCTGCCTGTCACTGCAGTCTTGACCAGTTTGTCAATTTGATATTTCAGTTTTTGGTCCAAGGGACGAAGCTTTTCCAAAACCTACAATATGGTAGTTAAACAGGATTATATTCCCCTCCCAAAATGAAGCACATACCAAAGTCTTTATATTAAGATGCCACATAAGGCACCTAAAATATATACAAAGTAGAGCAAATGAACAGAAAAATACCTTTTTTTTATTTGTTTTCCTTAAACATGAGAAAACTCATTTAAATGAGAGTTACTATGTAACAGCCCTGGAGTTCAAGATTTAGAAACCTAAAACTCCAAGATGCCAAATGCTTCATACCGTGCGAATCTCCACCAGTCTCAAAACTGCATCATGTCCCTGAAGAGACCCTCCTGAGGCTTTGTCCAGAATGAGGTGTGTCAAATCCATAAGGTACATGAGCAGCAGCTGGTCTTTCACTTCCAAGAAGCTGAGACCCTGAGTTGAAAAAAACATAAAGAGATGCAGATTTGGTTGTAGCCACAAAACCAGGAAGAAAGTCTAGGGTAAACAGGATGTTCTTCCAAGTTCAAGATCTTCCCAATCAGTACATATTAGGTATCTGGAGTAGTCTCAAGAAGTAGCTATGCCTAAGATGGCCAATGAGAAAATTATGGTAATACAAGAGAAACATCGCTCAGAGAATTAATGAAAGACAATGAGAAGACGAAAATCAATAAACTACCCCCAAGAAAAGACTATAACAGGGTTTCTCAATTTCAGAGCTGTTGACATTTGAGGCCAAAATATTTTTTGTGAAGGGCTGTCCTGGGCATTGTAGGTTTTCAGCAGCATTCTTGGCCTCTACCCATTCTTGGCCCCTCCAAGCTGCAACAATCAAAAATGTCTCCATACACTGCCAATTTTTAAATGAATTTAATCAAAGCAATTACCAACTTCCCCCAATACAATGGAATATGATATAGGTAAAAACAATGATTTACATAAAATGGCATAGAATTAAATCCATGTCAGCACAAGTTGTAGAAAGTATAATATGACTTTAATTGTGAAACTGTGTGTGGCGGGGGGGCGGGGAGTATGATGTATACATTTTATACACATAGAAAACTGTCTACAAGATAACACACAATTAACCGCTACCCCAGGGAGAGATGAGGAAAAGGAAGAAATGGTGTATTTTAGACTGCGAAAAAGTGTTGCATATATTACTCTTATAATTTAAAAAATCTCCAAAAAAATATACCACAGTGGTTATCTCAGAGTGGTGATTATACATATTTTTCATTTTTTTCTTTGTGCTTTTAAGTATCTTCCAAACTTCACACCCTGAGAAAACCTATTTCAGAGACGTTAAGTACTTTGGCCAAGATTACACAGTAATACAAGTAGAGCTAAGATTCAAACGAAATCTGACTCTAACACCTATCCTTGGATGTCTTTAAGCCAAACATGCTAAGCTCTTGAGATCAACACAAGTGTGGTACAGAAAGAAAGCAAAGGGTTGAGAGTCATAAAAACAGTTTAAGTTCTGAGTTACGTATTTGGTAGTCAAATATTGAGTAAGTCATTTAACCTTGTGACCTCAGTCGTTGTCTTCTTTTTTTGAGAAGGAGTTTCGCTCTTGTTGTCCAGGCTGGAATGCAATGGCACAATCTCGGCTCACTGCAACCTCCGCCTCCCAGGTTCAAGCGATTCTCATGTCTCAGCCTCCCAAGTAGCTGAGATTACAGGCATGCGTCACCATGCCTGGCTAATTTTTTGTATTCAGCAGAGATGGAGTTTCACCATGCTGGTCAAACCGGTCTCCAACTCCTGACCTTAGGTAATCCACCCACCTCAGCCTCCCAAAATGCTGATATTACAGGTATGCACTACCACGCCTCGCCTTTTTTGAGATGGAGTCTCGCTGTGTTGCCCAGGCTAAAGTGCAATGGCACAGTCTCGGCTCACTGCAACTTCTGCCTCCCAGGTTCAAGCGATTCTCCTGCCTCAGTCTCCTGAGTAGCTGGGATTACAGGTGCCTGCCACTACACCTGGCTAATTTTTTGTAGAGACGGGGTTTCACCATGTTGGCCAGGCTGGTCTCGAATTCCTGACCTCGTGATCTGCCTGCCTCATCCTCCCAAAGTGCTGGGATTACAGGTGTGAGCCACCGTGCCTGGCCAACCTCAGTCTTATAAAAGATAAGTTAATATATTTGTTCAACAAACAAATATATAGTGATCTAAGAAGGATGCTGGCAACTCATCCATCTCCAAAAGGCAGTAAAATGATTCAAAGCATGGTACCCAGGGCTGGGCACAGTGGCTCACACCTGCAATCCCAGTACTTTGAAAGGCTGAGGAAGGCAGATCACCTGAGGTTGAGAGTTCAAGATCAGCCTGGCTAACATGGTGAAACCCCATCTCTACTAAAAATACGAAATTAGCTGGACGTGGCGGCTGGTGCCTGTAATCCTAGCCACTCAGGAGGCAGAGGCAGGAAAATCACTTGAACCCAGGAAGCAGAGGTTGCAATGAGCCAAGATCATGCCACTGCACTCCAGCCTGGGTGACAGAGTGAGACATCGTCTCAACAAACAAAACAAAAAACCATGGTACCCAGGACGAAAACAGGTAAGAATTTGAGAAGTAGGCTCTTCTGACGTGCTTGGGCACTGTCAAATTCAAACTGAGTTACAAGCATAAGAGAAAAACAAAGATTCAAAATTTTTCGAATAAAAATGGACAATAAGAACATAAATGAATGATAAAGGCAAGAATATATTTTAAATGCTGTTAGTCATCTTTCTGTAAGTACAAATCTCCTGCAACTCCTGTGCTTAAAAATCCTTCATTGATTCTTAATGGTTTTCATACTTGTGTTTATCCATAGAATATTTGGCATAAGTATCTTAGGACAAAAGCTCAATATATAAAAGAATATAATATCAGTTTTCCAGTTAAGTAGGCATGAGAGGTCCAGAGTTATTCTTCCATATTGCCCCCAGCCAATAATCCCTGAGAAGGTTCTACCAGACCTTAATTTGAAAACTACCATATTTCAATTGTTGGTTTTTTTTTTTTTTTTTTTTCCCTGAGATGGAGTCTTGGTCTGTGGCCCAGAGTGAAGTGCAGTGGCGTAATTTCCGCTAATTGCAACCTCCACCTCCTGGGTTCAAGCGATTCTCCTGCCTCAGCCTCCTGAATAACTGGGGTTACACACAGGGACGTACCACAATGCCTGGTTAATTTTTGTATTTTTAGTAGAGATGGGGTTTTGCCATGTTGGCCAGGCTGGTCTCAGAACTCCTGATCTCAGGTGATCTGTCCACCACAGTCTCCCAAAGTGCTAGGATTATAGGAGTGAGCCACCTTTCTTCCTAGCCTGGTCTTAAGACTGTCTCAGTCTGTAGCCCAGGCTGGAGTGCAATGGTGCAACTGTGGCTGATGATAGCCTCAATCTCCTGGGTTCAAGTGATCCACTCACCTCAGCCTCCCAAGTAGGTAGGATTATGGGCACACACCACTGAGCCTAGCTCATTTTTTATTTTTTGTAGAGACAGGTCTCATCATGTTGCCCAGGCTGGTCTCAAACACATAGGTTCAAGCAATTCTCCCACTTTGGCCTCCCCAAGTGCTGGGATTACAGGGACATATTTCAAGTTTAAGATGCACATCGTTTTCATATTTTAACATCTCTGAAATCAGGATGCATGTTTCAGTCCCTGGCATCTTAGTATTATGTCATAAGACAGGGGCTCATTCTGTCACCTAGGCTGAATGCAGTGGCACAATCACAGCTCACTGCAGCCTCAACCTCCCAGGCTCAAGTGATCCTCCAGCCTCAGCCTCCCAAGTGGCTGGGACTACAGACACATGCCATCATGCCTGGCTGATTTTTAATTTTTGTACAGACAGGGTCTCACTATGTTACCCAGGTTGGTCCCAAACTCCTTAGCTCAAGCAATCCTCCAGCCTCAGCCTCCGCCTCCTGATGTGCTCAGATTACAGGCATGAGCCATCACACCCAGCCTGCAAACATTTTTTCTTTGTATATACAATAAGTGGTATGTCCCATTTAATAAGTGTCTTAGATTAGATGAAATTTGAAAGTAACTCCTCAAATGGCCTACAATAATCTTCAGAGACTATCTTTCCAGTCTTATTTTCTACCCCCACCACACATAACACAGAATGTACATCCAACCACAAAAATGACTTCCTCCTTACCCATAATATCACCATGCTTTCAGGCCTTTGTGCCTTTGCACATTGCTTCTTTCCATCCCTCCTGTTTATTCCTCAAAATCTTATCACCTCCTCTGGGAAGCCTGTCCTGAATCTCTCTGCTCTTCTGGCAGTTAATTAATCCCTGGAGACTCCTCATAACTCTGTAATGTGACTGCTACTATTAATACTCATATCTGTTGCTTTGCTTTGTCTTCACACTAGACTTCAACACAGAAACTGGATCTCATTTATGTTTGAAGCTCGAGCACTTAGGATATATAAAACACAATAAACATACAATGAAAGAACTACTGAGACCATTAAGTCAGGGGATGCTTAATGTTTGAGTACATCTTACCTTTTCTGTAGGATAGGCACCAGCTTGAACTTTTTTTGTCAGTGATTGCACCTGTGCAGTTACAGCCATCACCTGAAATTAGCCCAAATAAAACAACTGACTACACTTATCAAATCATGTCTGCAAATTGTGAAGAGTAAAAGCTAAACAATGCCACCTAAAAATTATCTGAAACACTGTCTAAAGTATAAATACCATCTTCTCACTTCTGGGGAGAGATGGTTCTTCAAACGTAAAGTAAAAAAAAACAAAAGTAAAAAACAACAAAAAATCTTTACACTTCTTAAAGAGCAGACTATCTTTTATTAAACCAAAGGGAGGGGAAAACGACAGAGACAGTAGTGATGGGAGGGCTGTAATTCTGTCTGTGCTGGTTGAACTTACAATAAACAGAACTACATAGCTCCCTGACTTATGATTTGAATTTCCACTTTACGAGGGTCCAAAAGCAACATGCATTCAGTAGAAGCAATATGCATTCAATACGCATTCAGTAGTACTTTTCTCATGATGCTGGGCAGCAGCATCAAGCCTAAATTTCGACTTACGATATTTTCGTATTACAATGGGTTTATCAGGCCATAACCTCCATCGTTACGTCGAGGAGTATCTATCTGTATATAAGTGTGTACTACCTGGGCACCCAAAGGGCAAATCATGTTACTATTTCAAGCACTGGTTTCCTTAACTACATGAATAAAGGAAAACTACTCAGATAATTTTTTTTGGAGTCTCCTGTATTCTCTTAGGTGCGGAATCAATTACTTCGAATTCTGGCCTGAAAGGATTTTCATTACATCATTTTCCTCCTATGGTTTTGGGGAGCATTCATATATCTCAACCACCAAAGTTTGGGGTGAAACACGTAAAGTCAAAACCAATCCATGACTAATTTATTCCAGAGGCGACACTACTCACTTGCTCCTGGAGATTTTTCAGAAGTGTCACGGCACTTGGCAGGTCTGACTCCAGCACCTCCTACAGAAGGGAGACGAGGTAAGAAAAGTCATTTCTCAGGATTATAAGAAGGCGGAACGTCTAGGTTGAAAAACTGCTCTCTCTCCGCCAGACACCCCAGACTTGGGGCCTTCACACTCTGGGTCACAGACTCGTCTTAAAGCCAGCCCCTTGGGTTACTAGACAGGAACAGTAACTCTAGCGAGGCAACCTCCCTGAAGCACTTTCATCACCACCCTTCCCTGGTATCAACAGTTTGCCTCCAGCCGCTGAAGGGAAAGGAAAACTCCACAACAGCTACGCAAGGAAGCAACCACACTATACTCACCAGTGCCGCCATCTTCGCATGGCCCACCCCTTCCGGTTTCGTACTTCCTGAGCGCTAAGGGCGCCTATATAGATTTGATAGACAACTACCGCTTGTAAATCTAAGCCAATACGAATAAAGGCTTTCTCACTTCCGCCCCCAACAGGGTAAACGAGAGGAGGAGTTTCATCTGGCCAATGGAGTAAAGGAACCAGCTGAATTCGTCAGACTCCGAAAGAGATGTCATGACGAAAACAAGTACTTGGCAAAGAGCGTATGATTGGTAGACTGAATAAAATGATTGATGGCAAACCAATAAGAGACGGGAAGGTGTTTGTTTGACAGTTAGAAATACCAATAGAAAAAAGGAATTAGCAGAGCGAACTTAGTGCGTATTGGCTCCCGCCTGCCGCAGAACCCAGTGTCTTTTTCACGGCGCTTTTTTTGTAGTGCCTAAACCGGCCGCTAGGTGACGGGCCTCGTCTTCGCTTTGCGGTGCTGACGTTATAAAGCCGCCATCGCTGGCTGCTAATCCAACGCCGACCACGCCAAATTCCTCACAGACCCCGTGGTCCTAGGATCGATACTGTGACAGTACTCCTTGTGTGACCGTGGACAAGTCACTCGGTCTCTGAGCCTTTTTCATCTGTAAATAATAGAGCGGGGCCAGAGAATCCCAGAGCCAGAGTTTAGAAACCGACTGAGACAACTGCCCTCTTGGGGCGCTGAGGAACGTCTCCAATAACGCGACACTCTTCGCTCCTACCAGTTTGGAGACATGAAAAAGAATAACCGTTCATATTTACATGACTTGCCCCTGGTGACAGGTCTTCAGCAGAACTTGGTTCAAACCTAAGGCAGTGCACGTTTCAATATGGCCTGCCTCATCATTACCCAGTACTTTCAGATGTGTCCGCTCGCTGGCCTGCCTCATTACCCAGTACTTTCAGATGTGTCCGCTCACTCTGGTTTTTCACCAGCTGGTGCAGTAGGTTGGATGGATACTCATTGTTTCCATCGAATGCCTCAGGAAATAAAGCACCAAAAGGATGAATGGTGGTCTTTATTTTTTGCCCACAACAGTCCAGCAGAGCTGGGTCTAGAAATCAGATCTCCTGACTTGAAGCTGTCTTTTGGAATTAAGAATCACACACGTATCTGGGCAGCTGGGGTGGGGAAAACTTGGTATCTAGGTCTTGCTGGACTCAAGAAGGCAGGAAGGTGTTCAGTCCCCGCTCCTCTGACATTTATTTGCTGCTTCAGGCCCAGCATGGAAGCTCAGGATGCTGTTGCTGCATACTTAGTCAATTACCCAGTCTTCCCTCTTTTTCTGCCTTCTCTGGTTTTAATCGACCATTTTATAGGATTCCATTTTTCTCTCCACTCAGCATATCTAAAGGAAAACTGTTTCTCAGTTCTCTGCAGATGCCAACTGAGTGTGCTACAATTTATTTTTATTGTTGTTTGTTTTGTGACAGGGTCTCACTCTTGTCACTCAGGCTGGAGTGCAGTGATGCCATCATAGCTCCCTGTAGCCTTGAACTCCTGGGCTCAAGTAATTCTCCTGCCTTAGCCTCATGAGTAGTTAGGACTACAGGCAGGCACCACCATGACAGTTCATTGTTTTATTTATTTATTTATTTTTTGTGGAGACGTGGGTCTTGCTATATTGCCTAGGCAATATATTGCCTAGGCTGGTCTCAAACTCTTCAACCTCAAGTGATCCTTCCGCCTTGGCCTCCCAAAGTGCTGGGATTACTGGTGTGAGCCACCATGCCAAGCTAAGTGTGCTACAATTTAATCCATTCTGATACTAACCACCCGGAGTTAGCACAAACCCCTCAGGTTAAAGACTTAGTCCCACAAGACTGCCCCACTCCCACATCAGATGCCAGTTACAAGTAACGAATCCCCAGGTTACCCACACTTCTCTCTCACTGGACTACAAATTGAGGATTCCCATGACTCCTTCCTCAGACTCAGAAATTTGTTTTAATGGCTCACAGAATGCAGAGAAACTCTTATTTAATTTTATCAGTTTATTATGAAGGCTATCATAAAGGATACAGATGAATCACTGAAGCATGCAGAGCAAGGTCTGGAAAGGTCCTGTGCACAGGAGCTTCAGTCCCCATGGAGTAGAGTTGCACCATCCTCCCAGCACATGGATGTGTTTACCAACCTGGAAATTTTCTCAACCCCATCATTTAAGGTTTTTATGGAGGTCCCATTACATAGGCATGATTGAGTAAATCATTGTCCATTGTGATTAATTCAACCTCTAGCCCCTCTTCTCTCTCTGGAAGTTGGGCAGAGGGGTGGATACTAAAAGTTCCCACCTGTTTAGTCCATTCTGCCACTGTAACAAAAACATCACAGACTGGGTAATTTGTAAATAACAGAAATTTATTTCTCACTGTTTTGGAAGCTAGGAAGTCCAAGATGAAGGCACCAGCCAACTTGGTGTTTGCTTTCTGCTTCCAAGAAGGTGCTTTGTGGCGCATCCTTGTTTTCTCACTTGGCGAAAGAGCAGAAGGGTGGAAGGGAGGAACTCTCTCCCTCAGGCTGTTTTATAAGGGTACTAATCCCATCCACAAGGAGGAGCTCTCGTAGCCTGATCACTCCCAAGATCCCCAACTCTTACTACTGTCATCTTGTGGGAGCCACAGTCCAACGCATGAATTTTGCAGGGACACATACATTCAAACCATAGCATTCTAATCACATAGTTGGTTCCTCTGCCAGTCAGCCCCCATCCTTCAAGGGTCACTTCATTAACATAAGATCAAGTATGGTTGTAAGGGGCTTGCTGTGAATAATAGTAGCTACCACCTCTAACACCCTGGATATTCCAAGGGTCTGAGATACTCTGTGAGGAACTGGGGACAAAAATAAAATGTTAATTTATTGTATTACACTAGGAGATCTGTGTCAGAAACCAGGGATAAAGACCAAATATATATTTCTTATCATATCACTATATCACTTATACTTCTGGGTTTTGTTTCTTTCTTTCTTTGTTGAGATAGAGTTTCATTCTTGTCTCCCAGGCTGGAGTGCAATGGCGTGGTCTCAACTCCCTGCAGCCTCTGCCTCCCAGGTTCAAGCAGTTCTCCTGTCTCAGCCTCCCAAGTAGCTGGGATTACTGGCGTGCGCCACTACGCCCAGCTAATTTTTGTTTTTTTAGTAGAGATGGGTTTTTCCATGTTGCCCAGGCTGGTCTTGAACTCCGGACCTTAGGTTATCCACCTGCCTCAGCCTCCCAAAATGCTGGGATTACAGGCGTGAGCCACCCCACCTGGCCCCAATTACACTTCTTACAAAAATTTTTTAGTGGTTGCCTTAGGGTTTACAATATACATTTACAACGAATCTAGGTCCACTTTCAAATAATATTCTGTCTCATGGTTAATGCAGTTACCTTATAACAGAGTATTTCTAATTCCTCCCTCCTTCTCTAATAACATCGCCATAATTCATCCAACAACTTGTTCGTGTGCTCTAATCACCCAATCATTTGCTATTATTACTTTGAACAGTTATCTATTAGATCAGATAGGATTAAGAAAAATAAAGATTTATTTTATCTTTATCTTTTGCCTTCTCTATTGCTTTTTTTTCTCTATGTAGATGCAAGTTTCTGATTTATGTAATCTTCTTTTAGCATTTCTTGAGAGGCAGGTCTACTGGTGACAGATTCCCTTACTTGTGTTTGTTTGAGATGGCTAAATCATTTGGCACATGTATGTTAAGCTTTTAAGAAATGTTCAAACAATTTTCCAAAGTAGCTGTGCCATTTTACATTCTCACCAGCAATGTTTGAGGGTTTTGGTTCCTCCACATCTTAGCCACAACTTATTATTGGCTGTCTTTTTTATTATAGTCACACTAATGGGTGTGAAGTGGTATCTCACTGAGGTTTTAATTAGAATTTCTATAAGGATTGATGATATTGAGCGATATTTTCATGTCCTTATTATACATTTGCATATCTTTGTTGAGATGTCTATAAATCTTTTCTTTCTTTAACCTTGCTAATTAGCGGACTTTAAGTCTATAAATCTTTTGACTATTTTAAAATTCAGTGGTCTTATTATTGATTTGTAATAATTCTTTATCTATTCTTAACACAAGTCCTTTATTAGAAATATGATTTGCAAGTATTTTCTTACAGTTTGTGGCTTGGATTTTAATTTTCTTTTTAAAATTTTAATCTTCTTAATAGTATCTTTTGAAGCACAAAATCTTTCAACTTTGATGAAGTCCAACTTATCAATTTTATCTTTTATGAATTATGCTTTTGGCATTGTATGTAAGAACTTTTTTCTCAACCAAAGACCTTTCCTATGTTTTCTTCCAAAAATTGTAAGTTTTAGATCTTGCATGTAAGTCTATTGCTGTGTATAGTGTAGAGTGTGGTCTAAATGTATCTTTTTGCATGTGTGTATCCAGCACCATTTCCTCAATGAATTGGTTTGGAATCATTGTTGAAAATAAATTGATCTGCCTTAGTTTTAAATTTTAATTAAATGAAAAATTCAGCATGTCTGTTGCACTAGACAGATTTCAAGTACCCAACGGCCACGTTGGGCTAGTGACTACCACACTCAATAGTGCAACCCTGGGGGACACAAAGATGAAAATATTACAGTTCTCAGCCCCAAGGACCTCACATTCTGGTGACATAAACTTAAGAAAACTGAAGCAGCATTAAGAATAAGCAATATGCTAACAATAAAAAGCAACAGCAGGAAAAAACCCAGAATGTTTGTAAATTAATGCATTCAAAGAGTGGCTGTATGTATACGTATTCATAATCTTTGACTAAGGAATCCATCACCTAGAATTTTTCTATTGAAATCATTCAAAAGAAGAAGAAGCCGTGTGTACTTATGTTTAGAGATACATTATTTATAAGTTAAAAAAAAACTACAAACAGAATCAGTGGGAATGAGGAGTAACTGCTAATAGGTATGGCATTTTTGCTGGGGTAATGAAAATGTTAAAAAATTTGATAGTGGTGATGCTCACAACTCTGAATATACTAAAAACTACCAAGCTATACATTGTAAAAAGGTAATTTCTATGGCATATGAATTATATCTCAATAACGATGTTATTTAAAACTACAAATGATCTAAATATCAAACAAGTAAATGTTAATATTTTAACTCAGAAATAGCAAATAAGTATCTCTGTAGCTCCATTTATTGGGCATTTATAACATGCCAGGCACTATTCTGAGCACTTTACATGCATTAATTCGGTGGTTCTCAAAGAGCAACCCTCAAACCGGTAGCATCCAGTATGCAAATTCAGGCATCCCAGGCTGGAGTGCGGTGGCATGATCTTGGCTTACTGCAACCTCCACCTCCCAGGCTCAAGTGATTCTCCTGCTTCAGTTTCCTAAGTAGCTGGAATTAGGAAACTGCACACCACGTTGGCTAATTTGTGTGTGTGTGTGTGTGTGTTTTTAGTAGAGACGGGGTTTCACCATATTGGTCAGGCTGGTCTCTAACTCCTGATCTCAAATGATCCGCCTGCCTCAATCTCCAGGGATTACAGGCATGGGTCACTGCACCCAGCCAAGAAAATGAGTCCTAACAAGCTTCTGTGTGATTCTGCAGCATGAACAAGTTTGAGAATCTCTGTATGTATTGGGCCATTCTTGCATTGCTATGAAGAATTTACAAAGAAAGGAGGTTTAATTGGCTCACAGTTGTGCAGGCTTTACAGGAAGCACAGCACCAGTATCTGTTCAGTTTCTGGGGAGGTCTCAAGGAACTTTTACTCATGGCAGAAAGCAAAGTGGGAGAAGGCACGTCACATGGCAGGAGCAGGAGCAAGAGAGGGAGAGGGTGCCACACACTTTTAAACAACCAGATCTTGAGAGAACATACTCACTATAGTGAGGACAGCACCAAGGGGATGGAGCTAACCCATTCATGAGAAATCTACTCCCAGGACCTAAGCACCTCCACCAGGCCCCACCTCCAACATTGAGGATTACATTTCAACATGAGATTTGGGGGGACACATATCAAAACTATATCACTGTACTAAGTTATCTAATTCTGACAGCAAACCCATAGGTTAGCAATATTAACCCCATTTATAAAATCAAAGATTGTAAAAATATGAAATGCTAATTGCTATTTTATAAGATTGTATACAGTCATACAACAGCCATACAAAAAGTATATATTATACACATATACCCACCTCTTAGAACTGAACAAAGAGAATAATGTGATTGGGTAGGCGATCTTGGGTGTCATTTTTGTACTTGTAAAGTTTCAGCAAAGTTTGTTTTGTGTGTTTCAGGGGTAGCTGTGTTGGACCAGCAAGTGTTTTCATAGCAGAGCCACTGAGCTGTGCCTAGAAGGGCAGGCAGAAAATGTCCCGACAAGGTCAGGGCCTGGGAAAGCCCAGCCTGGGGTGAGGGTGCTGTCCGTAGACCAGTCAGACCTGTGGGGAGACTGGAAAGGGATAAGGTGGGGCAATTGGGCCAGTTTATGGAGCGCCCTTATATGCCAGCCAGAGGAGTCCAGGCTTCATCTTAAAGACAACAGGAAGCCCTGAAAGTTTCTATGAATGTCAGCTATGTAAGAAGTAGTGCTTTAGAAAATCAAGTCTGCTAGTCATCTGGTGAAATGAGCAGCTAGAAGACTAGTTAAGGTGCTGTTGCAATTATCCAGACATGAAAAGGGATTTTGCCTAGCGTTTTTAGAGAATGGGAAAGAAGGGAGGAGGCAGGACATTTCTATAGAATAGTATAAACGTAACTGAGCACTTTTCTCCTGGATCCCTTCCCCTTTCTCTTCTCTGGTTCCCAGTTTCTCAGGGCAGTTTTCTTCATTCTCTACCTGTGACCACAAATCTAGAATCTCTCATGCAAATAAATCAGAAACTAAATATTGCTTTCTCCAAAAATGACAAATTATGCCACCTATTCTATAAAATCAGATAATATCATGATCTCTCTTAAAACATATTAACAGTGCTAAGTGCCTGTGTTAAAGTCCAAACTTCCTTAAGTTGGTTCAGAAGGTACTTCATGAGCAGCTGAACCTGCCCTCTAGGCTCTTCTCTTGTCACATTCCCCTGATTACTCCCATACTTTAGCCATTCTGAATCAATTTCAGTTTCTCTCAGGGCTTTGGACATTCTGACCTCTCTGCCCAGCTCTTTCTTGACATATTCTGATATCATTTAGATCTGTGTCCCCACCCAAATCTCACGCTGAAATGTAATCCCGATGTTGAAGGTGGGCCTGAGAGAGGTGACTGGATCATGGGAGCAGATTTCTTATGGATGGTTTAGCTGCATTTCCCTTGGTACTGTCCTCATGGTAGCAAGTGACTTCTGGTGCAATCTGGTCATTTGAAACTGTGCAGCACCTTCCCCTTAACCTGCCTGCTCCCTCTTCACCTTCCACCATGATTGGAAGCTTCCTGAGGCCTCCCCAGAAGCAGATGCCACTATGCTTCCT
Source organism: Cebus imitator (assembly GCF_001604975.1). NCBI lineage: Eukaryota > Metazoa > Chordata > Mammalia > Primates > Cebidae > Cebus > Cebus imitator. The sequence continues at coordinate 1,963,363 of NW_016107485.1, read as the reverse complement.
GTACAGCCTACAGAACTGTGAGCCAATTGAACTTCTTTTATTTATAAATTACCCAGTCTCAGGGATTTCTTTATAGCAATGTTAGAATGAATGAATACATATTCCAATTTATCCTTTAAGTCTCACCTAAAATGATATTTCTTCCAGAGAGCCTTCTCCTGATCTCCAGTGCAAATCATGTGGCCTTGCTTCATGATCCGATGGCATCTGGTACTTTGCCCTGCATACCACCTGGTACTTCCTCCATCATAGTACCTGTTCCATTATATTGTAACCACCTCTATGCTTGTCTGCCCCTCTACATGTTAAAGTCATTGAAATGGACCCTGGGCCTGAGGAATCCCTGAGCAGGAAAAGCCAGTTAGGCCTCAGAAGTGATCTTAACCTTGATTTTCAAACATAAGTGAAATTTAACTTGGGCTATTTTTTTGTAAATCCCTATATTAAAGAAAAAAGAACTTAAGCTTAAGAAATCAGAAGCAACCAACAAACTTATAATTGTGTGACTAGGGACTTTCCAACAGCATAGACCAAATAAGACAGCTGTATTACTGTAACCAATCAAATGTTTTCTTTGCCTTACTTCCATGTTCCTCCTGTAAAAGCCTCCCACTGGTGTACCCTCAGTGGAGTCCCCCAGCCACTCCTGCTTTGGAGCTGCCTGATTCATGAATAGCTGTTTGCTCAAGTAAAATCTTTCAAATCTTATGTGCCTCAGTTTATATTTTTAACAACATTATTCTGTGAGCTCCCAAAGTCAAGACTATGCCTGCCACAAAGCTGGTGCTAATCCATGTTGGTGGAATGAAATTCCTGGGGTGTGATAAGCTGTGTTCCCGTTAACTGCAGTGGAAGAGTCGGCCTGGAAGGAGCTGGGATCTGAAGTCAGATAGGGTCCAGTGAGATGGGGCAGATCCCAGAGAACATTCTCATTGCAGAGGCTGGAAGGATGTCCAGACCAGCCTGGCAGCAGATAAAAGGAGGTAGTCTATTAAAGCAGTCAGACTCAGGAAGATGTTCTAACAAGAGGGCAGTGGAACAGGTTTGGAAAGTCTAGCAGGCAATACATAGTCATAGACACCACTTAGGAAGCATTCACTCTTTGTTAGAACCTGTGCCTATAACTTCATATATGTAATCCTCAAAATAAGTATATGGAGTAGTTATTGCCATCCACATTTTATAGATAAGACTAAGGTTTAGAGCTGGGATTCAGAGCAAGATCTTCTTGGTTCCAAAGCCTATACTCTTTCCTCTACATTAGTGCTTCTCAAACTTGAATGTGCACGAAATCACCTTGGGGTCTTGTTAAAATGCTAATGTCTTAATAGATCTAGGCTGGAGCCTAAGGTTCTGCAATTCTGAAAAACTCCCACTGATGCTGATGCTGATGCTGCCAGTCTACGGATTATATTTTGGATCATAAGACTGCACATGATACTGCATGTTTTTCTCAGAGAGGTTAAATAACTCAGTCAGGTCACATAGCTGGTTTGTGGTAGAGCCAGGATTTCTTAACCTACGTCTGACTCCAAAATCTATGTTTTCAGTTATCAAAATATGCTGTCTCCTTCTATAAGCAGGAAACAGTGCCCCCAGCTTCTTGGCTAGGGCTTAAGAGAAAAATCTAATCCCTGAGACGTAGATAGGGACCAGAAAAACTAAGAGGGTTACCAAGGCAAGGCCTCTGGCAGAGGGAACCAGAGCTCAGTTACCAGCCTGCGGCACAGGGTGGGGCCCAAGTCTTAAGAACAAGATAGAAGCTGACTTTCTAGAACTAGGGCACAGCAGTGAGGGTGATGATGCTGAGACTCCAAGTGTGGGCCAGAGCCCATGCAGGTCCTCCTTCTGGGTCCTCACATGCATCTGGGGACAGGGGTGGGACTGACCCTGCAGGTGTAATGAAGCATGAGAGAGGGAAGAAGGACACAAGGGCTGGGAGCCAGACCACTCCTCATATTCTGTGTCCCAGGATTCTTGGCATTGCCTAGAGAGACGAGGCCTTCTTGAGGATCACCTTTGGGGCTGTAGACCCCACTCCCTGCACTTCCCTTTCTCACCCTCCATTCTCTTGATTTCAAGCCTTCCTCCCACCCTTGGTCCTCCACATGCATGCTCCCAGTTTGCAAGAGAGGATGGTTCCATATCTCAGGCCCTTATTCCACTGACAGAGCTCTGTCAGGAGCCATAATAATTACCTTATATTTTTCTTCCCTTTTTTCCATCCCACCTTTTCCCTTTGATAGGCCAGAACACACGGTGGGTCTCTGAAAAGGCAGAAACTGGGAAATTAGTATGGGCTTAGTGTGGGACCTGCAGTGGGGAGGAGGGGGAGCAGCACAGAGCAGAATGAGAGTAGAGAGTTGGGCATTTCAGATGCTTCTGGTCTCATGCTTTCACATCAGGAATCCAGCCATCCATGCTACACCAGCTGTCAGCTCAAGGGCTGCATCAGAGTCATCAACTATATTAGGATCTTGCTCAGAACTTTTGATTGACTTTTGGCTAAAGGCCACTTTAGAGCTTCCACAACAAAGAACAGGTACAAATGTGACCTTCAGGATAAGTTCCAGAGTTGAAAACAGAAAAACGACCAGATAAAATGACCACCTTTTTCAGAGCATGAACAATGTGGCATTTCAGAACCAGCCTTGCAAAAGAAATTATCAGGCATCATTATGTCACTGCTACCATTGTGGGGGGAAAAAAAAGTCTTTTTCGCAAGCAGAGAGAGGTAATAACCTCTATGCCATGAGGATAATCTCGCATGACCTGAGAGTCTGCCATGTGCTACTGTCACTTCTGACCCCAGACAGATCTCGTCTAAGTGACCCCTCCTGAGAAAAGGATGTCCAGGACAAAGAAGGGGTGAGGCTAAAAGGAGTTGCCATCCTCTTACTTATCCTTCCTTGGCCTCTTTGATTCATTTCTCAAAATTCGCTTTGATTCATTTTTGAGCACCGATTACTGTGTAGCCTCTGAAGACTCTGGTAACTGTCCACATGTGTCACTTAAAGAGGGATCCTGGAATAATTCATGACTTGAGACACTTCCAAAAACTACACACATTTTTTAAAAAAGTCAGCTTCCCCTAGTTGAATATACACATTTTATTTTTTATATCCCAGTTGAAAAAAGTTCCCATGTGGCCAGGCATGGCGGCTCATGCCAGTAATTCCAGCACTTTGGAAGGCTGAGGTAGGAAGACTGTTTGAGTCCAGGAGTTTGAAACCAGCCTGGGCAACATAGGAAGACTCTGTCTCTATTTTTAAAAAAAATTCACCTGGGGCAGTGGCTCATGCCTGTAATACCAGCACTTTGGGAGGCCAAGGTGGGTGGACCACCTAAGCTCAGGAGTTCAAGACTAGCCTGGGCAACATGGTGAAACTCCATCTCTACTAAAAAAATTAGCTGGGCATGGTGGTATGTACCTGTAATCCCAACTACTGGGGAGGCTGAGACATGAGAATCACTTGAACCTGGAAGGCAGAGGTCGCAGTGAGCAGAGATCGCACCACTGCATTCCAGCCTGAGTGACAGAGTGAGACTCTGTCAAAATGAATAAATAAATAAAAAGCCCAACGTGCATTTTATACATATACATAAAAGGTTCCAAATAGATACACTCTGACCATTAACCTTTGGGGATGGGATTGTGAATAGTGGAAGGGACTTCACTTCTTTTGCCTTATAGAAGATTTTATTGTTTGAATTTTTTTTTTTTTTTTGAGACGGAGTTTCGCTCTTGTTGCCCAGGCTGGAGTGCAATGGCGCGATCTCGGCTCACCGCAACCTCCGCCTCCTGGGTTCAGGCAATTCTCCTGCCTCAGCCTCCTGAGTAGCTGGGATTACAGGCATGCGCCACCATGCCCAGCTGATTTTTTGTATTTTTAGTAGAGATGGGTTTTCACCATGTTGACCGGGATGGTCTCGATCTCTTGACCTCATGATCCACCCGCCTCGGCCTCCCAAAGTGCTGGGATTACAGGCGTGAGCCACCGCGCCCGGCCCTATTGTTTGAATTTTTAAAGTAATGAGCATTACTTTTATAATTTGGGAGAAAGGAAAGAAGGAAAGAAGGAAAGAAGGAGGGAGGAAGGGAGAGAGGAAGAAAAAAGCAAGTTGAGAGTGAGAAGGAACAGAAAGAAAAAGAGAGAGAGAGAGAATGCAAGCTACCTCCACCCTCCTCCACCCTCTCCCTGAATATGATCCAGAGAATCTCATCTATGCACCTCATCCTGCAAGAGCAATTGGAGCCCTCATAGGAACAGAGGACAGCAGCTGCTCACTCTCTTTGGTACATTATTCATCATGTATTTATTTTATTTCGATTTGTCAGAGTCAAAAGAGCTCAAAATAAAAATATGCATAATAACTTTTGGCCATTTTAAGTATCAAAATGATAAATAATATTTAGGGAGACCAGAGGCAAGAAGGAGGCTAAAGGGAAAACATAAAAGGAACACATTGGACAAGAAAGCAACAGCAGTCTCAAGTGAATAGCAACAAATACCAGCGTGCTTGAAAACCCAGGAGTCTGCTACTAAGCTTTTAACTACCTTGCCTCTAGAGGCTGGGCCAGAAAAGTAGACATAGAAGACACTGTCTCCTTGATTCCCTTCTTTCCTCCAAATGCCCACAGCATTGGCCAGCAGCTGCGGATGTGGTTCCTCAAGATTCATCCTCTCAAGATCCACCTCCAAGCTCGCCTTCCCCAGAAACCCTCCCCTCTCTGCCCTGCCTTTCCATGACAGCGCTCTTGCATCCCCCGGCTACGGCCTTGACTTTCCAGTTATTCTGCAAGTGTTAACGATGTTGCTTGTGTATTTATTCTAATGATCTGAAAACTCTATGAGCACAAAGGCCCCTGGTGCACCTTTTCACCCCTCTCTGTGTCTAGCTGCTGCCTTGTCCACGGAGGGTGTCCAGTGACCTTCCATCCCCTTCCCGCCACCTCTCCATGCTCTTCTCCAGTGACATTGCCTAGAAGCCCAGAGGACCGTGGTTAGCAGATGACCATGCAGGCACGTCTATCTAATTCTAGCCAGGGGCATGGGGGAAAGGACAGAGCCCAGGGACCTGTGGCCTATTCTCTGAGAGGACGCTGGGCTAATAATAGGAGGGGAGATTAGGGAGGGATTTGACTGCATTGTTATCTCACAGGAATGGCGTTTGAGAGCCTTGTTTCCAAGCTCTTACAAGAGTCATGCCACCCCCCCAACCCTGAATCTCTGTGGAAGTACCCACTGCCTTTCCCCCTTCGTTCTCGTCTTTCCTTCCATCTGCTCTTCTCTGTCAATCCATCCATCCTGCTCCCCTTCCCCCAGCCCATTCCTCATTCTTTTGCTTTCCACATTCTGGCCTCCTGCACCTATTCTCTCTCCTCCTCTGTGTCCCATAAGTCTTTCCCATGTGTCCATCCCTGTGCTGGCCTCTTCTGACTGCTGTTCCTCAACCCCTACCCTTCCTAGAACCCTCCCTGTCTTCACTTTCAGGCATCAAATTTGTTTTCCAGGCTTGTAGGCTTTGTCTCGTCTCCCTTAACACCTGGGGGCCACTCTGTGTCTGCCCCTCCACTGTCCCTGGGCCTGCACCTTCTCCCAAAGCTGAGCTGGACAAGCACAGGTAACAGAGGCTAAGGTGGGCCGACAGCCTCCACTCCCCCAGCAACTAGCAATCAGCCCTGACAACACCAGGCATTTGAACACCTCTGAGAACAAGACCCGGGACAGGCAGGCCACAGACACCTCCCTACACACAGCCAAGCTATTCTTAGGAACCCAGAAGCACAAAAGGGCCCTTTGCTTTGTGTCACACCGCCCCCATGGAGCTGCTCTTAGCAGCCAAGGCTATAATCTCAGAGACAAGGGGCCCAGGCACGGGGAGGCCAGGCTGGAACCTGTGCCCCCTGCCCTGGCTTCTCAGAGCCACAAGGCTCTGCCCTTGGGCAAGGTCACCTCCCCCACCATGCACAGACACACAGCTCTGCACCCTTTCTGCACTCTTGGCCTCGGCACTCCACTGTCTTTGTTCCCACTGGCAGACCTCAGCTCCCCCAGCCCCGCTACTCTGCTGTATGTCTGCATATCTCCCCCTCTGCCCCTCTCCAGCCTCCCCATGGACCCCTTTCTTGACTCTTCCCCATTCCCAGCAAACCAACTACTGTCCCATCTTGCTTTCTTCCCAATCTTCCTGCTTAGAATAATTTAGCTCTTTTAATCTAGTAAACTCCCAGACTTTTGATAAAGGTCCTTCTTTCCTTGCTACAGGTAGGGAAACTAAACCTCTGCACTGGTCCCTTAAGACAGCCAGGAGCCTGACCAGCTCTCAGCCTCCAGTCTGATTTGTGGGCCCAAGAGGCAGTCTGGAACTCATACTGCTAGCTGCCCTGGAAAAGTTCCCTTGGGGAAATGCAGCAACCAGCTCCCCAGGCCCCTCCGTTCCAAATCTGACTTTGTGAGTCTCAGACCCAGGGAAGTCACTTACCACCCTCTCCCAAGGCCGGAAGTACCTGCATAATGTGTGTATCTGTTGCCTACTTAGTTTCTAATTCTTGTGGAGAACTTTGGGGCATGTATAGCAAAGGACTGGAATTAAGCTTCTGCACTAAAGTGGGCTTGCACACCCAGCAAGTACTGCTGTACTCTCAAACGCCTGCTACAGCACAGAACACCCCAGAAGGGTCAGCATTCCACCATCCTCTCGGAGCACCAGCAAAAGCCCTGCCCTAAGAGACTAGGATGTTCTCCTGGGGATGTGTTATAGGTTGGGGCCAGTAGAGGCACCTGTACCTTCACACCAGCAACACTGTCTTTCTAGGTAAAGTAAAAATCTGAAGCAAAAACAAGCAGAAGACAGTGAACTACCCAGCACTACTTATGTTTCCACATCATTCACTAAGGCTACTCCCTGCCCTCCAGCCCCACTTTAGTCTTCATACGATGGAACTCAGGAAGCTGAGACCCTTCTCAAGCCAGTGAGTGGATCCAACATTGAGAGCCGGGGCTGCATCAAGCTCTGCCTTGAGCTCCCTACGTGCATATCTGAAGATGAGGAGGGAGCCAGCTGAGCCTCACGTTTGCAAGCCCACTTTCTGGTGGTGGGCGCCCAAACTCTCCAGGCATTCCCAAAGCACCCCCAGGCTTCCAAAAAGAGAGATGAGAATAAGAAAACCACCAGAAAGTGTGAAAGAAAATGGTGAACAAAACAGGGCATCTTTTATTAGCCCTTCTTCACATATTCTGGACTACCCTATCTTAAAAACAAACTGTGCTACTTGGCCCTCTTCCCTTGAGTTGTTGTCTAATCTCATTTGTTTCACTGCCAAACTGCTCAAATGCATGGTGTACACCCACTGCCTCCACTTCCTGTCCACTCAGCTTTTTCCGCGTTAACTCCCTGTGGCCTGGCTTTGCCTGTGACTGCACACAAGCTGCTTGCTCCAAGATAATCCAAGTTCTTTTCTCTGTCTTCCTGACACACAGCCTTTCTTTGGCATCTGACATTGCTGGCCACCTGCTCTTCTTGAAGTGCTTCTTTTGGCTTCTAGGAAACTGCCCATTTCTCATTCTCCTTGACTCTCTTTGAATCTCCCTCTCTTCTCTGGGCTTCTCTTCCTTCTCCCATTGCGGTGTTGTGGGTATCTCCCAGGTCCTTCCTCTCCACTCCAACCTCACAGCTTATTTTACATCCCCTGAGGTAGTCAGCCCTCTTTTTCCAGCTCTGCCCACTGGTCTCATAGTTCCAGCTTCCTTCAGGAAAGCGAAACATCTCCCATCGGTTGTCCCCCTGTTACTTCCAGTTCCTCCAAACGAAACACTCCCCTTCCTCCCATGTGTCCCTTTTGCCATCATCCCCATCCCTGCCAACATCATGGAGTCATGCCTCTCCCTTCCTCATTTCTTGTTTCCAGGCTGCCAGCAAGGCATTTTATTCCTCCTTCAGAAAGGCCTACCAGCCTTACCTTTCCTCTTTATGCTGCCGGCCTCGCTCTCTTGCCAACTTTGATGGCTACTGTATCCTCCTCTTGGGTCTCCCTGCCTCCAGCCTCTCTTCTGCAAACTACTCAATAATACCCCAGCTAGGCCCATCAAACTCTGGTTTCAAGACATCACAATGACTGCCATGGTTTAGAACTTTAGTCATTCCTCATTGCTTCCAGAGTATTGTCCATTTTGCTTCCTGGGAAACATGGCAGAGTCCATAGAAAGCAATTAAGCAAGACAGACCTGGGTCTGAATCCCAATGCCACATTTGCTACTTACCTTGAGCAAATGTCTTAGCCTCTCTGAACCCCATTGCTCTTTCATAAAATGCAATTTAAGTGACACATGTGCAAGATTATGTGTATACAACACTGTGCACCTGGCACAGGTGGTCACTCAACACATATATAGCCCTTTCCCCTCAACAGTATGGCCCTACCTTTTTTCCTTCCACCTGTGTCTCCAGATACCCCATAGCATAGCCTGACCAGGTGTGTATCCTCTGAGTCCTTATGAACTCACCACACCATTCCCCCACAATGCCTTTGGTCACTCTGTGATTCTCATTGCCTAGAACATATCCTGATACTCAGTGCTTCTCAAAGCCCTCCCCTCCCCTCAAGCCCAAATGTCATGTCCCCATCTTGAAAGCGTATTTTATTTAGTTTTTTTTTTTTGAGACAGAGTCTTACTCTGTCACCCAGACTGGAGTGCAGTGGCACGATCTCAGCTCACTGCAACCTCCAATTCCCAGATTCAAGTGATTCTCATGCTTCAGTGATTCTCATGTCTCCTGAGTAGCTGGGACTACAGGCATGCACCTCCACGCCCAGCTAATTTTTGTATTTTTTTTTGTAGAGATGGTGTTTCACTATGTTGGCCAGGCTAGTCTCGAACTCCTGGCCTCAAGTGACCTGCCTGCCTCAGCCTTCCAAAGTGCTGCAATTACAGGCATAAGCCACCAACGCCCAGCCTGCTCCCATCCAGTGGCCTGACCAATGTCACCACTTGGCCCCGGCCTAACTCCTGGTGGGCCCCAGGACACACACCGGCTTGTCAGGAGGGAAGCTCAGTGGGTAGCAGTTGGGCAGTGATGCCTGTCCCAGCTCAGGGCTGGGCTGTGGGTCTGGACTGAGTCTAGGACAGTCTGAGAACCTTGACCTCCTGGCATGATGTTCCCAAGGGCAGTCACAGTCTGGGTAGAACAGACCCCAGGCCTGCAGGATTTCTGATCCACTCTGGCCCAGACCATCCCTTCAATCAAGTTCACTTAATGGCGCTGAAGGAGGTGTGGGGACAAAGAACCTATGGCAGGGCATCTGGCCCTCCTGTCTACAGCCTGGCTTCCTCAATTCTGTGTTCCTAACCAAACAGCTGCCATTCAGTGAGGGCCCACAGTGTGTCTGCTGTGTGTAGACTCTTTACTTGTGCAATCCTAATGGCCTGAGTAGTCCTGGAAACAAAATGTGACTATCCCCATGTTATAGATGTCAAAACTGGCTCAAGGGAATTATATGACTGACACAGCCACATAGCTAGAAAATGGAATCTCTGGGTTTCAAGGTGGATTTTTGTGACTGACTCCAAAGCTCACCAGGCTGTTCATCCCATATGCTTCCGAGGCCTCTGGCCCTCCAGACTGGCCACTCCCCACAAAGCCTCCCTTCTGGTGAGCCCCTCCAAACACTTCCTGAAGGCTGGATCAACCTGCCCAAAACACCCCAAACTGAATGAGACCAGCCCCAAGCCTGTCCCCAGCCTCCATCTCTCCTGCTGCCCACGTCTATCGGAAAGCAGAGACCTGGAGCAGGGAATGGGAGGGGGTGCACAAGTACAAAAGATGTTGAAGCCAGCAGGAAGACAAAAGAATGACAAGAAGGAGCAGCTGTTTGTAAAGAGAAACCTGAGACAGGCACAAAGCTCAGCTCCCTAATCCTAGGCTCGTGTAGAGCCAGGGCAGGGTCCCCCCAAGGTCAGGGATTCTGGGGGCAGGCGGATGGGAGAGTCAGCCTCCACTCCTGGTGAGTCCCCTCTCCCCTGTGCACAAACAACAAGTGCCTCGTTCCTCCCCTGTGCCAAGTGCCCTGCCTCCTTCTACCTGGTTTCTTCTTTCCCTGTGGGTACCGGGGTTTCTTTCTGATTCCCCTCTCTCCATGCCGACATTGCTTCTAATTCATCCCCGTCTCCCTCCCTCACAATTCCTGGGAGTAATTTTAGCAACTTTTCCTCTGAACTACCGCTGGCATGTTCACAGCAAATGGCCCCTGTTTTGGCTTGACACTTGATCAGGGTGGTGACAGAGCACAGACAAAGCTGGCACAATGCGGGGAGGGAGGATGGGGGACAGATCACCTTCCTTCCACTCCAGGCCTTATTTGGTCTACCTTGCTGAAGCGGCCCTCCCTCCAGCCTCTCTTTATTTATAGCATTTTGCTTTCCTCTCCTTTATCTTGCTATCACTTTGTAGCATACTCTGCACAATCCCCACTCACCCCTGCCTGGTGGGGCCCCTAGCCCCTCACTGTCCCCCTGAGGAATGTGCATGTGTGCAAAGCATAGGCCTGGATTCCATTTCTACAAACAGTTGACTAGAGAGGTCCAGAGGAAGGATCTTTCTTTTGGTCATTGTTATGTCCTTATTGACCAGAATAATACCTTGCACATGGTAGGCACTCAATAAATACTAATTGAATGGCAGAATCTGCAAAGTTACTCAGTCTTTAGACAGCAGCAAGCAGCAGAAAGAGAATCATGATGTAGCCAAGAGCAGGTGCTGGAGGGGCTAGGGAGTGAGTGAGGATCTTTCAGGACAGCAGGCGCTCTGATCTCTCTGAGCTGCGAAGCAGAGCCTAGAGTTAAGGAGGTGAGTTCTATTCTGCAATGGGGTGGGGGCACAGGGGTGGAGAACAGTAACACCCAAACACCAATAGACCAGAGCCTCCCAAATCCGAAAGGAGGGAAACAATGTATGATTGATTTCCCAAATGTAGAAAAGACTTCCCAAGTCCCCAGCCAAGGAAGGAGGCTGGCCCATGGTGAAGACACTGGCTTTGAAATGGCTCAACCACGTCCCAAGAACCCTTTGTGCATCTCAATTGCTGGCGGCATCTGTGCCTGAGCCCTGGGAAATCAGGGAGGGGTGGCAGTTTGGAGCTTGGAAAGCTGGAAGGTGGGGACAAAGGGAGTTTTTGCCCTTCATTGCCAATCCTTGAGGTTCCTTCAGGGAACCTCAGACAACAGCTGTCTTAGGGGTCTCCTTCCAGCTCCAAGCAGCTGTATTATCTATAGCTCTGAGAAGGTCTGTCTCTGTCAATAGAGCTGATTCCTTGGCACCTGGCCAGGCCTGGTGGGGACTGCCAGAGTCTGTCCTGCCGGGCATGTTAGTAGCAGAGCCTATTGGGATCACCTCGGCACTGCAGAGCTGAGGCAGTGTCAGACAGCCCCTGCAGTTCATGGTCTCCCCCACTCGCCTGCACCCCCCTCACAGCTGCTCAGTGTCCTCAGACTGTACCTTAGTGCCTCGTTACCAAGCAACCCCACAGAGGCCTCCTCCTGGATTTTCCCTTCCCTGCTATGCCCACCCCACCTTCAAAATGTACCTGCTGCACCCAACCCCCAGGCCTGCCTCTCTCCTTCCAAGCTGACAGCTAATCAGATGGACTAATCTGCATGCGCCGAAGAGCTGTGTTCGGGAAGTAGGGGGGATTTCACACCAAATCTTGCAGTGGTTGCCTAGACACAGAGCCAGTCAAGCTTGCACACCCGTTGCTGGAAGAGCATGGCATCGACTGTGTTCTGTACTCATAGGCCGGGCCCCAGCTCCCTTTCCTCCCCTCCTTTGTGGCTGTTCCTCAGGCCTTCAAAGGGGAAGATTTTTCCTGTCCTGTCATTCTGCCTCACTTGCCAGAACACTAGTCACCTCTAGCTCTGGACAAAGGTCACCCCACCTGAGGCTGAGTGGGCCAGACAACAGCTGTCTTAGGGGTCTCCTTACAGCTCCAAGCAGCTGTATTATCTATAGCTCTGAGAGGGTCTATCTCTGGGATCAGGCCTTTAGTACCTGCAGGGCAAAGCTAGGAACATGAGTCAGGCAAAGGTCTCCAGACCATTGCAGCTGGGTCCTGCCCTCTGCACATAGGGGGTCCTCACATCTTTGTAATCCCAGCCCTCCTTTCCAGGCTACCTTCCACAGGCTTAGCTCCATTCCCCTCTGCTGAGGTTTTCCACCTTGAATTCTGCTGCCCCAATTAGCTGTCTAACCATAAAGAATGTACTGTCCCTCTCCATAAAGTGAAGGGCTTGGAGGCTCACTGACCTCAACACATTGCCTGCTGGTCCAAGGAAATCAGTGCCTGAGCCAGAGTCCCCATCTCTAAACTCCATGGTCATTGTTCTTGCCACCTGGCTAGGAAACCTCCTTCCAGCTGCCCCAGTCTAGCCCCACCCTGGGGCCATGCCCCCAACTCTGCCCTACCCGTCTCTGCTGCTGACACTCAGCTCCTTCCCAGCTTACAGTTGGATATAGGACCTGGGCCAGAAGAGCGGGGAGAACACTGTGGAAATGGGGCCAGGCCAGCAGGGGCCCCGGGGCGGGGGACTGCAGGGGCAGCAGTGTCCAGGACCAGGAGTGCCCCAGGCCAGGAGTGACCCAAGGGAGAGCCAGGATGCTGGCTGCCTGTGGTCTTGGTGGTCATGGTCAGTTCCCTCTCCTGCCAGCTGTGGAATGTGAGGCCTGGCCTGGGAGATATTTTTGCTGCACTTTGAGCCACCCCGCCCCCTGGAACTCAGACCCTGCACACTCCATGCCATAACAATGACGACCACTTCCAATTGTTTCCTAGCTGGAAGGGGGGGAGGGGAGCCCTGTTTGGGAAGGGGGGGAGCCTGGGGGAAATGCTTCTAGTGACAACAGCCCTTTCTAAATCCGTCTAGGGACTGGGTGCAGGTGGGGGTGGGGGCACCCTGCTGCCCCATATATACAGCTCCCGAGACCAGGTCTGGCTCCACAGCTCTGTCCTGCTCTGTGTCTTTCCTTGCTGCTCTCAGGTAGGAGTGGGAGCTGGAGGCCTTCCTCTGGGATAAGGGAGCTCCAGGCTTAGGAAGGGATTCCTCTAGGAATAGCAAGCTTCATGCAGGACTTCATGCAGAGTATCAAGTCCAGTGACTGGGCACACATATGCAGGTCTAAACATAGGTGTATGTGCCACAGGAGTTCCCAGGGGAAGATATCTGTATCTGAGCATGTGAGACCAGTATGCATTACAGGGTGTGCGTGTGTGTGTATGTGTGTACAAGCCTGCAGAATCTGAATGTGAGAGAGGGTTATGCACCTCACTGTCTCATACAGAAATATCAAGTGGGAGATGTGGGTGTATGATCATGCCTGTGAACGAGGAGGTCCCTTGGCAAGGAGGGAAAAATGATGGCAGAGAAGGATTCTAGGAAGTGTGTATGCCTTCATATGATTCTGTGAGGCCTGGAATGTGTAGCTACCCCTATCCATGCAGGCATAGGTGCTTGTATGCCTCCAGGAGTCATGACTGTTATAGCGTGCGTACCCTCTGCAGAAGGAACTCACAGGCACAGGGGTGTAGGATGTTTCAGGTCTCTGTGTACTGAAGAACATGCAGCAATGTGAGTCTACTTACACAGCACTCATCCTGAAATGTGCACATTTGCTGTTGAGGCATATATGGCACCATGGGGATGGGGTGCAGACTGAGGTATGGGAAGGAAGCTTGTCTTCATGTGAGATGCGTGCCCAAGCAGCAGCCGTGGGTGTTCATCAGAGGGCTTGTGGAAGGGGTTTGGCTATGTAATGGGTGTGTCTATGAGAGGAAGCCCATAGTATCTTCTGAGAATGTCCACAGTGTGACAACAAAATGGGGACAGGATGGAAAAGAACTGTCTTTAGAGTCGTCAGACTTGCATTCAAGTTTTGGCGCTCCCACTTATTGTCATGTGCTCTTAGATAAGCGAGATACTTAACTTCGATTTCCTTATCTGTTAAATGGGGTGAGGACTGAGTAAGAGAATGTGCACTGGAGTGCTTTTAGACTGGAAAGTGCTGAACAAATGTGACCATTAGTTGTCTCTCAGGTGGCTCAAAGAAAGCTACCACTAGATGGGTGCAAGCAGGAATGGGACCATCTTGCAGGAGTGAGGAGCATTAGGGTTCGGGGTGAACTAGCTGTTAGAATTGGTTCTCGAGGAAAAAGGAAGTAAGGTTTGAAAACAGGAAGAATGGGACCAGAGAAGCTGACCGCCCCTTCCACCTGGTATTCAGGTCTGGAAGTGGGTGGATGCTGAAGGACAGAGCCAGGGAGAGGCAGGGAGGTGGGACTGGCCAGGTTGGGCATAGCCTTCCCTGACACAGCCACTTCCCTCTCTTCAGGTCCCCTGCAGGCCTTGGCCCCTTTCCTCGTCGGTAGACACACTTGAGCAGCCCAGGTAAGAAAAGCTGAAGCTAAGGCATTGAGAATCCAGTGAGACTGGGCATTATAGCACCAAAGCCAGCCTATGAAACTCTAGTTTCTGCCCTGTGCTGGAGAGAACATCTTGGCTACCAGGAGCTCCTTACCTATGACCAGAGGTCCAGGGACAGATGATGGTTAGAGATGGAAATAATCAGATTTCTGCTCCTACAAGGAGCTCAGGACACTCTTCCTTCCCTAGGAGAGCCCCAGCTTGAACAATCATTAGTTGCTTCTTTTACCCTGGAAGGTTTGCTAGGCTGTTCTTCTGGTTAAGGAGTAAGCTCAAAGAAGGGACTCACTGGTGACTCCTCTTGACTCTTGAGCATGGTGCTAGGTTTTGGGGCTCCCACCAAAGGGGAGAGCCCAGGGAGGGAAGGGAAGAGTGGGCAGACAGGAAGGAAGCCAGCTTCTGCTCACTCCAGGCACAGCCATGGGAGATTCTGAGATGGCTGCCTTTGGGGCTGCCGCCCCCTACCTGCGCAAGTCAGAGAAGGAGCGGCTGGAAGCCCAGACCCGGCCTTTTGACCTCAAGAAGGATGTCTTCGTGCCTGATGACAAAGAGGAATTTGTCAAGGCCAAGATCGTGTCTCGAGAGGGTGGCAAAGTCACTGCTGAGACCGAGAGAGGCAAGGTGGGTGTCAGGCTGACGTGAGAGTCCACTCTAGCCACCTGCACACCTGGGTGGACAGAGAGGGGTACACCCATGCCCCACCCCATGTGGACCTAAGGATGGTTCCATTCTCTTTCCCTTTGGGGAAGCATCCAGACCCTCCAAAGAGCCCTCTCCTTCCCAATATCCCTTCTGTCTTCCCTGTGAGATCCTGGTTCCTTCTCTCTCTTGAGCATTACTGTCACTCAGCAACTCCTAACACTCTTGAGGGAGGAGGGAAAGCCCAGGCTGACAGGAGGGCCTGTTGGGTGTGGCTGTTGCAGACGGTGACCGTGAAGGAGGACCAGGTGATGCAGCAGAACCCACCCAAGTTCGACAAAATCGAGGACATGGCCATGTTGACCTTCCTGCATGAGCCCGCGGTGCTCTACAACCTCAAGGAGCGCTATGGCTCCTGGATGATCTATGTGAGTGGTGCACGTGGCCCCACCTCGGAATCTTTTCTTGCTCTGTCCAGTGTCTACCCCAGGAGCCAAGAGTGTCTTCTGTTCACGTCTAGGCAGGGTTACACTCTAACCTCGTCCCAACACCCTTGGTTCAATTCCAACACCCTGGGGACTGGCATTACTCAGACTGAGTGCATGCAGAAGTTTTCCTTTCTCTTCTTTCTCTCCTATGATCTTTCTCTAACTCCCAAAATCACCAGCCCTCCCGCTTCACAACTGGCAAGTCATAGCTAGTTTTTCTACCCCTAGACCTACTCTGGCCTCTTCTGTGTCACCGTGAATCCCTACAAGTGGCTGCCGGTGTACAATGCCGAGGTGGTGGCCGCCTACCGGGGCAAGAAGAGGAGCGAGGCCCCACCCCACATCTTCTCCATCTCCGACAACGCCTATCAGTACATGCTGACAGGTGAGAGGTCCCAGAAGGGTCTTCCTGAAGGGAACAGGGACAGGCCAGGAAGGAGAGGGAGAAGGAAGGGAGAAGACCCATCGAGCATCCGGTGCAGCTCCTGACCTTTCCTCCCCACCTTCTCCCCACAGACAGAGAAAACCAGTCCATCCTGATCACGTGAGTGTAGCTGCTACCTGGTTCCCTTCCAGAATCTCCCTGATCCCAGCCTTCAGTCCCACCAGGGATCCCAGGCCCCTAGGCATAAACTCACAGCTCTTTCCCCTCCATCTCATGCCCATCTCTTTCTCCTCCGACCCTTACCCTGACCCCGCTCTTCTTTGCTTTCCCTCTTCCTTTCTTTCCATCCCCTTCATGCTTTTCCTCTCCTACTCCTTCACCCACTCTCCTCCGACTCATCACTCATTTATCCAGAAGCCCGTTATTGCCATGTCTTCACCTCTTCATTTCTTTCCCTTCAGAAACACTTTCCATTTTTCCAGCCCCACCCACTTTTTCCAAAACAGCCCAGGCCCATCTCCTCCATTTACTTTTCCCAGCCAAGCACCTCAGCCTGCCCAAACCAGGGCCTTCTGGTGGCACCAGGAAGGATGGTGGATTTTGGGTGCAGATTACCTGGCAGCTTCTTGCCCAGGGCTCCTACTCTCGGGCAGGCCTAGGCATTCTCTTCTGATTTGAGGCTTGCTGGTCTCCAGCAGCGTTGTTCACTGCCCAATAAGCCCCGACTGTCTCCACAGTGGAGAATCCGGAGCAGGAAAGACGGTCAACACCAAGAGGGTCATCCAGTACTTTGCTGTTATTGCAGCCATTGGTGACCGCAGCAAGAAGGACCAGAACCCGGGCAAGGTAGGCCTGCTGCCCTCCAAGGTCTTGCGCCATAGACAGGGAGGAGGAAGAGCTTTCACCTGCCTCCTTCTCAACCTCAGCAGGGCACCCTGGAGGACCAGATCATCCAGGCCAACCCTGCTCTGGAGGCCTTTGGCAATGCCAAGACTGTCCGGAATGACAACTCCTCCCGCTTCGTGAGTGGTCCCTGAACTTGGGCTTGAGACTTGGACTGGTGGAGGGATGGCCTCAAATATGAGCCTTCCCCAGACTCATCACCACCCTCTTCCATCTCTCCAGGGGAAATTCATTCGAATCCATTTTGGGGCAACAGGAAAGTTGGCATCTGCAGACATAGAAACCTGTGAGTGCTGTGAATCTGCTAGCCTCAGCTTAAGATCACCTTGCTCTAGACCATCTGGTCTTGACCTCTCTCTCTCTCCCCTCCCTCCCTCCCTCTGTTTTTCTCTTCTTTCGATCTCTGTCTGTAGGTGTCTCTCTCTGAGACTTCCTCTGAGTTCTTTCTCCATCTCTGTTTCCACATGGCTAGGTGTCTTTCTCTGGGACTTCTCTCTGAGACTATTTCTCTCTCTCTGGGTCTCTATCTTCATCTCTCAGTGTGATCTCTTTGTGTCTGTCCAACCAGTATCTCCGGCTCTTCCTCTCCCTCTGCTTTTTGCTTGTTACATTTATCGTTAATTTTCCTTGTGCCCAAATCCTAACTTCTTTCTCTCCTTCTTCCTCCCACCTGTTTATAGATCTTCTGGAAAAATCCAGAGTTATTTTCCAGCTGAAAGCAGAGAGAGATTATCACATTTTCTACCAAATCCTGTCTAACAAAAAGCCTGAGTTGCTGGGTGAGTCAGAGCCACCGACTGAGACCAACTATCTCCATGGCAACCTGGTCCCCTCTGCTTGCGGCTGGATTCAGCTGGCATGCCCTGGGCTTCAGGGCACTGCTGGATTCAGTTCAGTGGGATATGGGGCTAAGCCAAGCCCTGCCCTGTGCTCCTCCTCCAGCTATGTGCTGTGGTGAGCAGCCCACATGTGAGCCAGGGGCTTGTGTCCTACTCTAATCATGTTTTTCCCCCTAGACATGCTGCTGATCACCAACAACCCCTACGATTATGCATTCATCTCCCAAGGAGAGACTACCGTGGCCTCCATTGATGACTCTGAGGAGCTCATGGCCACTGATGTGAGTGTGTGAGAACCCAGCCAGGGGGTGGGACGATTGGCAGTGAGAGGCAAACAGGGGTCCAGAAGCAGAGCTAAGACACTGGCCGTCAGTTGTTTAAAGTGGTATGGACCTCCTGAGTGCCAGAATGTGCCCTGTGATCAGGGTGTACTGGGGTATGGATGAGGCGAGACAGGACTGGCCAGTATTTGGTGTTCTATCAAACCAGGAAGGGCTGAAAGCCATGAGACAGAAAGGTACATAAGCCAAGAAACACGCATCACCAAGGCAGCAGGACGGGGAGGGAAGGCCATGCAGACGGCATAGGGCTGGGCAGGATGTTCAGGGAACAGAGGCAGACAGGTAGGGAAGGCCAGGCAGGAAGCAAGTGTAGGATCTAGAAGCATAAGTGGGTAACTCAGAAAAGCCATAGCCACTGACATTGGGGCTGGGGCTGGCTGACATTGGCTCTGCTCTTGCATCTCTCATCCTTTGTTTTGGAGTTCCCCACTGAGTACGGGAGTCTCAGAACCCACAGGGATTAAGGAGACAAGTTTTCTCTACAACTTACAAGAGATCTCACTTACCCAACATACTTCTTTTTCTGGGGTCCACCAATACGGGGCCTGCCTACAGAATGCCTTCGACGTGCTGGGCTTCACTCCAGAGGAGAAAAACTCCATGTACAAGCTGACAGGCGCCATCATGCACTTTGGAAACATGAAGTTCAAGCAGAAGCAGCGGGAGGAGCAGGCGGAGCCGGACGGCACGGAAGGTGGGAGGCAGGGATACTGGGGGCAGCCGTCAAGTCACTAAGGGCCATATCTACTCTTTTTTTTTTTTTTTTTTGAGATGGAGTCTTGCTCTGTTGCCCAGGCTGGAGTGCAGTGGCATGATCTTGGCTCACTGCAACCTCCACATCATGGATTCAGGCGATTCTCCTGCCTCAGCCTCCCAAGTAGCTGGGATTACAGGTTTATGCCACCATGCCTGGCTAATTTTTATATTTTTAGTAGAGGTGGGGTTTCATCATGTAGGCCAGGCTGGTCTCAAACTCCTGACCTCAAGTGATCCACCCACCTTAGCTTCCCAAAGTACTGGGATTATAGGCATGAGCAATCGTGCCCAGCCAGCAGTCATCTCTTTACCAACTTTGCTGCCTGCCTTTTCCTTCCAGAGGCTGACAAGTCTGCCTACCTCATGGGGCTGAACTCAGCTGACCTGCTCAAGGGGCTGTGCCACCCTCGGGTGAAAGTGGGCAATGAGTACGTCACCAAGGGGCAGAATGTCCAGCAGGTGGGTCCATCTTCAGATGATAATGGGTAGGCAGGGTAGGGAGACTGGCATGGTGTGGTGGGAGTTTTCAAGTTCACTCTTCCCAACAACCTCGCTCAATATGGGTGTCCCCCCTACCTTGCAGGTGGCATATGCCACTGGGGCACTGGCCAAGGCAGTGTACGAGAAGATGTTCAACTGGATGGTGACGCGCATCAACGCCACCCTGGAGACCAAACAGCCACGCCAGTACTTCATAGGAGTCCTGGACATCGCTGGCTTCGAGATCTTTGACGTGAGTCGGGGACCCCTGGGAGGAGAACAATCGCTCGCCTGCTCCCACATTCAACAGCCATTTGCTGAGAGCCAGCTGTGGACCAGGCATGGGAAGGCAGTGGGGACTGTGTGGTGACAGAGGCAGTCGTTGTCCCTATCTTCAGGGGAAGCCCTCCTGCACTGCCCTGACATGGAGGGGACCAGCCACGCCCTGCTGGGCTCGGGCACAGTGCACGGGCACAGCCCCAATGGCCACTCACACCCACTCCCTGACTGCACCCACCCCTCATGCCCCCTGCAGTTCAACAGCTTTGAGCAGCTCTGCATCAACTTCACCAACGAGAAGCTGCAGCAGTTCTTCAACCATCACATGTTCGTGCTGGAGCAGGAGGAGTACAAGAAGGAGGGCATCGAGTGGACGTTCATTGACTTTGGCATGGACCTGCAGGCCTGCATCGACCTCATCGAGAAGGTGCCTCCTTGGCCTCACAACCTGAACTCTCCCTGCACACCCAACATGAACACCATAGACAAAATAGCAGCCCCTCTCCCTTCTGGGGAGTATGATCTGGAAAATAGAAGGGGCTGAAGGACCCTGAGCCCTTGGTTCCAGAGCCTATGTTGTGCTGAGAACCCAGGACAGGCTGGCACCAGGGACAGCTGAGCTCCTAGGGGCTTGAGAGTGGACACATGGAGGATGGACATCTGCATGATGACCTCCAATACCTGCATGTTTTTTGTGCCTGGTTTATGCATCCAAGGATTAGGAAGTATGAGAGTGGTGTGGAGGGATCATAAGAGTATCATAAGAGTGTACCTATTTTCAACCCTAGCATCTCAGGAATCTGGGTGGTGGAGTGGTGTATAGAGCACCAATAGCAGCCACATTCCTAGACTTTCACAAAGGTTCTTCTGTCATCAGACAAAATCCTCTACCTTGAACTTGTGCCAGTCAGTAGATAACTATACTCAGAGCTGAGCCTACTACCTTAACATCCAATGGGGCACCTCCATAAACAAGTATTGACCATAGAGCAGAATCCATGTCCACCTGTGTGAAGGACACTCAGTGACACTCTCCCCTGCTTCCTCAGCCCATGGGCATCATGTCAATCCTGGAGGAGGAGTGCATGTTCCCCAAGGCCACTGACATGACCTTCAAGGCCAAGCTGTTTGACAACCACCTGGGCAAATCCGCCAACTTCCAGAAGCCACGCAACATCAAGGGGAAGCCGGAAGCCCACTTCTCCCTGATCCACTATGCCGGCATCGTGGACTACAACATCATTGGCTGGCTGCAGAAGAACAAGGATCCTCTCAATGAGACTGTCGTGGCCTTGTACCAGAAATCCTCCCTCAAGCTGCTCAGCAACCTGTTTGCCAACTATGCTGGAGCTGATGCACGTAAGTAGGGACTGAGGCCGCCGGGATGGAGGAGCAGGGATTCTGCTAAGGTTCTGAGCCAGGTCAATTGCTACACCCCACCACTTCCATGTCAGGTTGTACCCCAAGGTTTACAGACTCAGTGGGATGAAACTGGGTGGAGAAACTGAGGCAGCCATATTGAAGGCCCTCACCCAGGGGCCAAATGCCAGCAAGGATGTAAAGAAGGGCTGTGATTTTTTTCTTGTGTCCTTACCTCCCCACACTGATGCTTCTTTTGTTGACTCTCCTTCCTGCAGCTGTAGAGAAAGGCAAAGGCAAGGCCAAGAAAGGCTCGTCCTTTCAGACTGTGTCAGCTTTGCACAGGGTGAGTGAGACCCAGCCCCAGCCAGCCAGCACAGCTCCCCATCAATCCAACCCCACCCAGCCCCACCCTTCCCTGCCTCATTCTTCCCCTACTCCTCCTGCCCCTTATCTCTTTGGTGCATTCGTGACTGTTTTCACTCTGTCTTCTCTTCCTGTCATCTCCTGGCCTCCTCGCTTATTCACTTCCCCCTCACTTCTCTCCCCTTTCTCTCCTCTCTCCCACCCTCTCTCCTCATCTGTGTCTTCCCCCAGTGCTCCTTCATCTCTGTGGCTCCTCAAATTCTCTCCATCTCTCTTTTCCTTCCTTCTTCTCCTGTCTCCTTCCTGCATCTCTTTCTTGCATTGACTTTTCTCTCTTTTTTGACCACAGGAAAATCTGAACAAGCTGATGACCAACTTGCGCTCCACCCATCCTCACTTTGTGCGTTGCATCATCCCCAATGAGACAAAGTCTCCAGGTGAGGCCACAAACTTGGCCCAGCCCACTTGTGGGCATACACTGCCCTGGGATCTGCACTGCTGATAATCCAGTGGAACTTTCCTAGGGCATCTGCCCATCTACCACCACAGTGGTTTCCAAACCATGTTCTTTCCGCATCCCCCATGAGACCTCCCAGGCTACCTCCATCCCAGTGCTGCCTTACACCTCGAGTGTGTAACCCGGGTAATGTGTAAGGCACTGTGGCATACATTACCTCATCAGTGACCCTACAGACCCCAGTGAGACATATACAAATTGTTTATCCATTTTTGGCTGATTAGGAGACAGAGGCTCAGGGACCTGGGTTCAAGACCTGGCTCTGTTCTTGATAGGTTTAGTGACGTTGAGCCAGTCCCATAACCCCTCTGGGCTTAATTTACTCATCTAGAAAATGGGATATATCTGTTCTGGCCACCACCTATGATAATACTTATAAATCATATAAAAAAGAAATGTGAAAGACTTTTGGTTAAAAAAGTGGCTAGATAAAAATGAAACAAATAAAGGATCAATACTAACTGACTTGCTGAGATTACAAGCTAATCAGTGACAGAGCCAGGATCAGAACCCAAAACTTTAGTCCAGTGTTCTCACAGACTCCTCCCTCTTCCCTCCTGGCACAGGGGTGATGGACAACCCCCTGGTCATGCACCAGCTGCGCTGCAATGGTGTGCTGGAGGGCATCCGCATCTGCAGGAAAGGCTTCCCCAACCGCATCCTCTATGGGGACTTCCGGCAGAGGTGGGTATAAGGGCGCCCCAGGGCTCAGAGAACAGGGGGAGCCAGGGCTGCCCTAGTGGGAACAGGAGTCTGCAGGTGGCTCTGGAATTCTGTGGGCAGAGCAGATCAGTGCAGAGCACGACTGACTCTGGACACTTCCCTCCTCAGGTATCGCATCCTGAACCCAGCGGCCATCCCTGAGGGACAGTTCATTGATAGCAGGAAGGGGGCAGAGAAGCTGCTCAGCTCCCTGGACATCGATCACAACCAGTACAAGTTTGGCCACACCAAGGTGAGGAAAGGAGACTAATTAATTAAAGGAAGACATCTCTTGTCCATTGACTCCTCTCCTCATAATGCTTTTCCTTTTATAATTGTCTTAGCAAAATCTCTTACCTGTATGCTACCCCTCCCAGTGGAGCATCTAACACCACTCCCCTCATCCCAGCTCCAGCTGCCATTGACCTCCTCCCTACAATCCTTTTCTAAGCTGTTACCCTTCCTAAGGTAATCTCTACCACCTCTTTCCCTCGTGCCCCTCCCGAGTCATGCCCAACACACACCTTGCCTGCAGGTGTTCTTCAAGGCTGGGCTGCTGGGGCTGCTGGAGGAGATGCGGGACGAGAGGCTGAGCCGCATCATCACACGCATCCAGGCCCAGTCCCGGGGTGTGCTTTCCAGAATGGAGTACAAGAAGCTGCTGGAACGTAGGTGAGAGATCTCAAGAGGAGGTTTCTTGCTTCTCCGAGGCCCAGGCTGGTTCAAGGCAGTGTTAAGAAAAACAGCTCAGGGGGTCTTCAAACAGAGAGACCTGCAGGAGGGGCTCAGTGCAGTCATAGGGTCAGAGGGCCTCAGAGACGATGGGAGGGATGAAAGAAAGGGGACATTCCCAAGGTTTCGGGACCTCAGGTAGGAAGGAGTCAGGTGGCTCAGCACTCCTCTCAATGGGCCCCTGCAGAGACTCCCTGCTGATAATCCAGTGGAACATTCGAGCCTTCATGGGGGTCAAGAATTGGCCCTGGATGAAGCTCTACTTCAAGATCAAGCCACTGCTGAAGAGCGCAGAGACGGAGAAGGAGATGGCCACCATGAAGGAGGAGTTCGCACGCCTCAAAGAGGCGCTGGAGAAGTCCGAGGCTCGCCGCAAGGAGCTGGAGGAGAAGATGGTGTCCCTGCTGCAGGAGAAGAACGACCTGCAGCTCCAAGTGCAGGCGGTGAGGGTCCTGGGCTACTGTTGGCTCTTCTATCCTGCTCTGCCTTCGCTTCCCACAACCCTGCACCTCCCTGCACAGGGACTTACTGTCTTGTTCCTTCAGTCAGAGGACTCTGGGATCAGTACTTCCAAAGACCTCCAAAGAGGTCACTCAGGAGGAGGAAAGGGAAGAGGGAAAAGAGCTGACTTAAAAGCACAGGCTTTCTACTTGGGTTCAACCTAGATCCATAGCTTAATAATTTTGTGTCCTTGGACAAACCATCCAGCATCTTTGAGCCTCAGTTTCCTCTAGACAGGGAATAAATCTGTCCATTTCATTGGGCCATCATATATAAGTGCTTGGTGTCAGCAAATGCAGTTCCCTCTCTTCGATGGAGGAGACTAGAGGAAGAGGTCCAGATGAAGACTTCTGGTTCCTTTCCTCTCTGCTCCCCTCCCCAATGTTCCCAAGTCACACTGCCCTAAGAATCTTCTCCCCACACTTCTGAAGCTCTTGGCAACTGGGGATATCCTAGAGTTCCCCTCCTATTTGAGGGATGTGCCTCTCCCTCCCTCTACTTCCAAAAATGAGGACCTTGACCCCCGAACAGCCTCCCCTCTGTTTCTTGCCCTCAGGAACAAGATAACCTGGCAGATGCTGAGGAGCGCTGTGACCAGCTGATCAAAAACAAAATTCAGCTGGAGGCCAAGGTGAAGGAGATGAATGAGAGGCTGGAGGACGAGGAGGAGATGAATGCTGAGCTCACTGCCAAGAAGCGCAAGCTGGAAGACGAGTGCTCAGAGCTCAAAAGGGACATTGATGACCTGGAGCTGACACTGGCCAAGGTGGAGAAGGAGAAACATGCAACGGAGAACAAGGTGAGCGCAGCTCCCTGTGGCTGGCCCAGGTCTCCTCAGGACTCCCCGACCATACTGACCTTGACCCAGGCTGGCCACTTGGCATCCAGAGAGCAACATGGTCCTTGGCATGGAGCTCCCCATAGATGGTGCCAAGCTGGTGACCTTTGAACCTAAAGGAGACGGGATTCTTGGTCGGCAGGTGAAAAACCTGACAGAGGAGATGGCTGGGCTGGATGAGATCATCGCCAAGCTGACTAAGGAGAAGAAAGCTCTACAAGAGGCCCACCAGCAGGCCCTGGATGACCTTCAGGCCGAGGAGGACAAGGTCAACACCCTGACTAAGGCCAAAGTCAAGCTGGAGCAGCAAGTGGATGATGTGAGTACATTGACAGTTGTAGGGCCTAGATATGCCATGTCCATCTGCGCCCAGAGGGTGTGTGTGTGTGTGTGTGTGTGTGTGTGTGTGTGTGTGTGTGGAGGGGGGTGGGGTTAGAGGATGTTAACTTTCCTGGTATCTTCCTAGAAGGGAGTTGGGGAATGAAAAGTCAGAGGTGGTGATCAATTCTGAATTATGTATCTAATTTTACTGGTATGATCAATAGTACAGATAAGTTTTCTTTTTAAATTCAATCCCAGATACCTCTGCCTTTGACATAGGATTTAGAGAATTATCTCAAAAGAACATGACATATTTATTTGGAAATTTTGTGATGCTCCCCAAGAAGGATCTTTGAACTTCCAATATTTAAGGCAAAATTTGATCATTGTTCCCTCTGATGCACATATGTCTGTTGACTCACTTATCACTCTCTATTATAATTATTTAAGCATCTATCTCAGCCACAAGACTATAAGCTTCCTTTAGACAGAAACTTGGATCTATTCAATTTGGGAACTGCAGTGCTTAGCACAGAGCCTGATGCCCAGTAGGTGTTTACAGGATACTGAAAGAATGAATACGGCTTTGGGGTTTTATCCCACAATCATTCATTCCTTTGTCTGTCAAATATTGACTGAGCATCCCCTATATCTAGGCAATCTCATAGTCCCCTGGCAACATTTGGCCCACTCTGGGGAAGATTTCCCAAGTCCTCACCACCAGGACTTACCAAGTCCTGGGGTAACTGAACAACAGAATCACCAAGTCAGGATGCTTTGCCTCACTGGGCCTGGCTCCTTCTATCCACCAGCTGGAGGGATCCCTGGAGCAAGAGAAGAAGGTGCGCATGGACCTGGAGCGAGCGAAGCGGAAGCTCGAGGGTGACCTGAAGCTGACACAGGAGAGCATCATGGACCTGGAGAATGACAAGCAGCAGCTGGATGAGCGGCTGAAAAAGTACTGTGTCCCTTCCCTGCTACCCTTCCTCCTCCCAGCCCATAACAGTACAAGCAGACCCAAGAGAGCC
Organism: Cebus imitator; assembly: GCF_001604975.1. Lineage (NCBI taxonomy): Eukaryota > Metazoa > Chordata > Mammalia > Primates > Cebidae > Cebus > Cebus imitator. The sequence continues at coordinate 1,937,418 of NW_016107485.1, read as the reverse complement.
ATCCTCTGAGGCAACAACCTCATGCAGCCTCCACAAGCAGAGGTGCAAACCATGGGAAAAGGCCTCCCACACAAGGGCTTTCCTCCCCCAGACCTAGATATCAGGGTTAGTTAGACAGTCCTCCCTGGCAAAAGGTCCATTTTATGCCTTGAGTCTTTTCTTTGTGTTAGGCACTCAGTGGGAAGGAAAATAACAGCCTTCCCCCTTTACACACACTCTCTTTGAAAACCAGTTCCTTGACATGGAGGAAGGTGCCACACAAGCGCCTCTTAGGAAAGTCCCTTTGTGGCTTTTCACAGAGAGCCCACAGGGCAGCAAGAAATGCCCTCATGCTCAAGAAGTCAGGGGATCAGGGCCATTTCTTTGTTTTGCTTAACTTGTGGTTCTAATTCTTAGTGCAAGTTCTTCCAAAATGTATAGACTTTCCAGACTTGGTAAACAGTGAGCTTGCAGAACATATTTTGGTAATTGAAGATCTTATGGTGTTTCAGGCTCAGGACTTTGAAAGGCTCTGAGAATCATCATAATCTACATCCTCATCAAGTTTGTGTTTGCACAGGAATCTTCATACCTTCCTGGGTACAGAATGTGTTGAATAAATGAATGAATACACGATCCCATTTGATTCTCAAAACACCTTTTAAGGATGGTATATTTAATTTTACTTTACCAAAGAGGAAAATAAGTTTCAGAAAGGTTAGCTGAGTTACCCAAAGCAACAGTGACAAAATTAGGGACTATCAGAGCTAAAAGGGATCTTTGAAGCAATCTAGTCCAGTCCCCTCATTTTACAGATGAGAAAACAGGGACCAAAGATGGGAATATCCTGCAGAGCCCAGAACCATCAGCCTGTCTACAGCACTCTTCCCATTACATTCTTGTTGGATTTCAATCCTATGGCAGGTGTTACACCTCCAGAGATCCTACATCACCCCCAGAAGCTGTTTTTCTGATGAAATCCTACTCTTTACCTGTTTCATTACCATTTCCAACCATTAGTGGACCTTCCTGAGGACCCACGAGCCTCCCTTGCCTCACCATCCCTCCTTCCCCACAGAAAAGACTTTGAGCTGAATGCTCTCAATGCAAGGATTGAGGATGAACAGGCCCTGGGCAGCCAGCTGCAAAAGAAGCTCAAGGAGCTCCAGGTAAGGTCTGGAAACCCACATGGAGTGCTGGGTCCCTGGGCTGGTTCTGTTTCCCCTGCCCCCTCCTCTAGGGTGTTCTGTTCACAGCATTACAGGGGCTAATTATTGCCCATGGAGGCAGACATGCAGCTATCACAGTGTCCCCATGGGTACACCCAGAAGGGCCCAGGTGATACACAGAGACCCTGAAAAGGTCACAGTCCTGGAGGGCAGAAATCCCAGCTTCCTGTCTCAGCTCTGCTTTAGTTGGGTGACCACTGGGAGCCCACTCCAGATCTCTGGGTCTCCATGCCCTCCCTGTTACCTGGAGGGTTTTAAGGGCCCTTCAACTCTGATGGCATGTCTTCAGTTCTTACCTCTGGAGCAGAAGCTGTGTTAGGTCTTTAGTTGTCAGGTCAGACAAATATGGCTCTCTCATTTTCAACTTTTCTTATTTTCTTTTGTGACTAAACTGCTTAAAATATCCCCAGAACACAGGTCTCGTTGTCCATCTTTAAGAGCAGGTTTCAACCACTTTCCTTCCAATAAAGAGCGTGCAGACTGTCATGCCCTAGCCAAAAGGAAGGCCAGCTCAGCTCTTCAAAGCATCTTCCCCAAATCCTTCAATTTTCACCTCTCCACTGGAAGAGCTAAACTGTCTTGCTGTTCCAGAGAAGCCGAGAGCCTTTTAGAGCCCGGGGGGAGGGGGAGATCCAGCAGCAGGGTCCAGGCGGTAGGTCTGAGCCCTTTGTGTCTGGCCCAGGCGCGCATCGAGGAGCTGGAGGAGGAGCTGGAGGCCGAGCGCACCGCCAGGGCCAAGGTGGAGAAGCTGCGCTCAGACCTGTCCCGGGAGCTGGAGGAGATCAGCGAGCGGCTGGAAGAGGCTGGTGGGGCCACATCCGTGCAGATCGAGATGAACAAGAAGCGTGAGGCTGAGTTCCAGAAGATGCGGCGGGACCTGGAGGAGGCCACGCTGCAGCACGAGGCCACTGCTGCGGCTCTGCGCAAGAAACACGCCGACAGCGTGGCCGAGCTGGGCGAGCAGATCGACAACCTGCAGCGGGTGAAGCAGAAGCTGGAGAAGGAGAAGAGCGAGTTCAAGCTGGAGCTGGACGATGTCACCTCCAACATGGAACAGATCATCAAGGCCAAGGCAGGCTCTGCTCAGCCTCTCCTCCTCCAACTTCCTCCTCCCATCTCCACTTTCTCCCCATGTCTTCTCTCTTCCTTCATGGTTCATTTTCCCACTTCCCTTCCTCTGCCTGGTTCTCAGATGCCCTCCTTGCCTCCACACCTTCCCTCTTTTCTCCTTTAGTTGTACCCCTTACACCTCCTTCAGTTCCCCCCACCATCCATCATATAACTCTCCTTCCCTTCTCAGGCTAACCTGGAGAAGATGTGCCGGACCTTGGAAGACCAGATGAATGAGCACCGGAGCAAGGCGGAGGAAACCCAGCGTTCTGTCAACGACCTCACCAGCCAGCGGGCCAAGCTACAAACCGAGAATGGTGAGCCTACAGCAGGGGCTCCATGGACCCCACCTGTCTCCCCAACCTCCTGAGCCACTCCAGCCTTGGTTGCTCACACACACAGACACAGAGTCTCTCCAGAGAATGGGGCCTGAGTACTAGGGGAGGAGGTAGGGATAGAGAGGAGTGGCTGATCTCAAACGGTGCTTCCCCAGGTGAGCTGTCCCGGCAGCTGGATGAGAAGGAGGCACTGATCTCCCAGCTGACTCGAGGCAAGCTCACCTACACCCAGCAGCTGGAGGACCTCAAGAGGCAGCTGGAGGAGGAGGTTAAGGTAAGGGCTAGCCTCGGGCCACCTGGCCCAAGCAAGGAGCACACTGACTAGCCTTGCATTGACATCACTCCCCTTCTCAGGAATAAGGCTTATGTGTACCCACAGTTCTCCAAGAATTCTAAAAAGAAGTCATAGCCCAAACCCTGCCACATGCCTTCTACTCCCCAGGCTGAGGCCCTCTGCCTTCTGCTGCATCCCTGGGCAAGAGGCAGGGTGTGGGGAGGAGGAGAGGAAATGAACTAGGGAGACATGAGATGGTCTTGCCTAGGCATAGCTAGGGGATGTAGGGACCACACAGATGGGTCAACCTGAAAACTGGAGAAAGAATTTAAATTGGAGCCTATTCTTAGCACTTTGCTGGGCTCATGAAAAAGGAGAAAGAATATGAGTTTTAAAAAACACCAGGGTTCAACACTAACCTGGCTCTTACAGCTCAGTGATCTTGGGGAAGTCCCCTAACCTTTTGAGCCTGTTTCCCTCTCCCAACCCCAGTGATAATGACCATACCTGGTGTGGGAAGGAGCTCAGGGCCAATGGCCACGAAGCTTTTCTTAAATAGTTCAGTGCTGCATTGGCATTCTGTGTTATTATCTAACAATAAACCATTCCAGGTCCACTGGGGATTTGGACATGGATAAAGCCAAGGGAGGATGTTGAGATTAGGGTGAGGAGAATGGTAAGGGATAGGGCTGCCTAATGGAGAAAGCTAAGCCCACCTCCTGGTGCCCACCCCTCCCCAGGCGAAGAATGCCCTGGCCCATGCACTGCAGTCAGCCCGGCATGACTGTGACCTGCTGCGGGAGCAGTACGAGGAGGAGACGGAGGCCAAGGCTGAGCTGCAGCGCGTCCTGTCCAAGGCCAACTCGGAGGTGGCCCAGTGGAGGACCAAGTATGAGACGGACGCCATCCAGCGGACTGAGGAGCTCGAGGAGGCCAAGTGAGCTCCAGATGCCCCTTTAACCTGGCTCTCAGACAGGAAGGAGCGAGAGGACCTGGGGTGGGGATAGGCAGAGTGATCATGAGAAGGAGCTGGAGAGACAGGAGGAACTCAGAGGGCAACAGAGGCGCTTGGAAGAAAGCCTGGATCCTTTGCTCTGTGAACCTGGCTGGCCCTGACCCACTTCCTGTGACGGGCGAGCTTTTGGCCCGGGTTATACCTGATGCTCACGTATAAGACGAGCAAAAAGCTTGTTGGTCAGAGGAGCTACCGTCGATCAGCCTGTGTAGAGGGCAAGGGCAGGGGCCACTGACACCCAGATGCCACTGCAGGTAGGGAGGATACCCGGGCAGCCCATGCTGGTGGACTCTGTTTCAGGCGCCAGCAGGCTCAGCTCCCTCTAGGCTGGACTTATCGTATCTTAAGGAGATACAGGGAGGGGGTGGGAGGAGGTCCACCCAAAGCTCCACTGTTGCCCAGTGGAGTCACACACACACCCTCCACCTTCACCTGGGCAGGAAGAAGCTGGCCCAGCGGCTGCAGGACGCTGAGGAGGCTGTGGAGGCCGTTAACGCCAAGTGCTCCTCGCTGGAGAAGACCAAGCACCGGCTACAGAACGAGATTGAGGACCTGATGGTGGACGTGGAGCGCTCCAATGCGGCCGCTGCAGCCCTGGACAAGAAGCAGAGGAACTTCGACAAGGTGGGCCATGGGTGGGGGCCACAGCCAGCACGCAGGGCAAGGGGGCATGAGGGCTTCAGGGC
>NW_016107485.1:1904253-1932367 GCF_001604975.1 Cebus imitator | reverse complement strand
GTGGACTCTCTGCAGACCTCCCTGGACGCAGAGACACGCAGCCGCAACGAGGCCCTGCGGGTGAAGAAGAAGATGGAAGGAGACCTCAATGAGATGGAGATCCAGCTCAGCCACGCCAACCGCATGGCCGCCGAGGCCCAGAAGCAAGTCAAGAGCCTCCAGAGTTTGCTGAAGGTACCCAGGGGCAGGAGGTCCCCTCACCCAGAGGGGACTGGCCTCCACGTGGCCTGGAGAAGGGGTGGTATCTGGACACAGGCACACGATCTCTCCTGCCCCTGGGTCACTGCAGGGACCTCTGACAGGTGCCCTCAGTGAAGGGCACCAAGGCCGGCTCCTCCGCTCACGCCCACTATCCTGATCCTCAGGACACCCAGATCCAGTTGGATGACGCGGTTCGTGCCAACGACGACCTGAAGGAGAACATCGCCATCGTGGAGCGGCGTAACAACCTGCTGCAGGCTGAGCTGGAGGAGCTGCGCGCAGTGGTGGAGCAGACAGAGCGGTCTCGGAAGCTGGCTGAGCAGGAGCTGATTGAGACCAGCGAGCGGGTGCAGCTGCTGCATTCCCAGGTGAGGGGGTCAGGAGCCACCTTGTGGAAACCTGCGGAGTGCAGAGCCCAGGTCATTTAGAGAAGCCAGATGTTCTAGTGAGCTTTCTCCCCAGCATCTAGCCAGGGTCACAAATCACTTCCTCTGTTAGGCCAACTGTCATCCATGGTGGCTGCAGAACCATTATCTTGAAAAGGCGGTCTCTACTTAGAAACTAAGAGTGTCATGATTGATTACTGATGCCTGCCAAAGCCGAAAATCTGGGAGTAGTGGAATGTATCCTGTTATTTGATATTCTTGATCTAAAAGACAGCCTCCAGCTTGCTCTGTAAAGACAGGAGTTTGGGAGCTTAAAGAGGCATAACCGCATCTCTTGCAAAACAAGCTGGATAGAACACCATTTTTCTGCCATCCCACCCACACTGTTTTCAGTTATACTCTGCAATAAGACTTTGTGCCCGCCTTTTGCAGTGCCCTGTGGAGTTTCATTCTTTAATCTAGTATGTGTGGGAATGACATCATCTGCTGACCTCATCCCCTCTTCCTTACCCCACTACATTCTTGCTATAGCTATAAACATCTCAGAATATTGTCCTGGTAAAGTGTTGTTTCCATTTTCCTTGGAGTATTGTCATGCTCCTACATAAACATTTTGTTAAAGAGCTCTGGAGTAATACTGCAGATATTTTGCTATTTGAAATATCTTTTCAGAGTTTAGTAATCTTGGACATAATGTCTAGAATGTAACCGCTTTCATAGGAAAAGGGAAAGCGGGTACAAAACAAGGAACATTCTAAAAGTGGGCTTGTTTTGTTTTGTTTTTTTAAACGACCACCTTTAATTCTCTCTGGAGAAAGGGTATGAAATTAGGTAACAAAGTACAGTATATATTGATCATTTTTCTCCCTCCATGTCTAGAACACCAGCCTCATCAACCAGAAGAAGAAGATGGAGTTGGATCTGACCCAGCTCCAGTCCGAGGTGGAGGAGGCGGTACAGGAGTGCAGGAACGCCGAGGAGAAGGCCAAGAAGGCCGTCACGGATGTGAGTGACTGCCCACCTTCCGCCTCCCCTAAAGACACAAACAAGGCCCTGGGTCCAGGCCAGGCCACTGTGCTGTAACGCGAGGTCAACTCCGCAGTTCTGTGTGTTTGAGGGCCTGCTGGGAGAGAAGAGATCCTTGGCGGGAAGAGGCCCCGGCCCTGGGCCCATGTTCCTTGCCACCTCTCTCCTGCACACAGGCCGCCATGATGGCAGAGGAGCTGAAGAAGGAGCAGGACACCAGCGCCCACCTGGAGCGCATGAAGAAGAACATGGAGCAGACCATTAAGGACCTGCAGCACCGGCTGGACGAGGCCGAGCAGATTGCACTCAAGGGCGGCAAGAAGCAGCTGCAGAAGCTGGAGGCGCGGGTGCGGGAGTTGGAGAATGAGCTGGAGGCCGAGCAGAAGCGCAACGCGGAGTCGGTGAAAGGCATGAGGAAGAGCGAGCGGCGCATCAAGGAGCTCACCTACCAGGTGTGGCGGTCAGTGGCTTCAGGCAGGGCCCTGGCACCTTGGCCTGAAGCCACAGTAACAACCAGCTAAGGGGAATGAAGAGTTTGCTCTTAGCCTCTTCCAAGGCAAGGGTGGGAATGCAGCCTCCGTTTCACTCTGCCTAGTCCTGCCCCACCTGAATGTCCCCTAGCTCAGAAGTCAGTCTCTGCACCTCCTGGCCTGGGAGCTTCATCTCAAACACCCACCCTCAGCCCATCCCCAGGGGACATACACAGAGCTCCAGACAAAGCTCACCCAGCACAGCTCACCAGAAAGCAAATATGTAGCCAGGGTCACCCCCAAAAGACCAGAAATACACCAATCTCATGCAAACAAGCATCCAAACTTTTCTGTTACCCAGGGCAGTGTAGACTCTAGCTTTCCAAGGTGTTTTCTAGAATCAGACTCTGAATTAGAATTTGTTTCTTTTCCAATCCAGGATGTCACCATCCCTCTAAGCACACTTTGTCCTTAACCTAGATTAAGTCAGTGTCATCTGCATTGCAGCCCAGGAAATTCCATCACACTCACAGCCCCAAAGTCCCTCCCAGCATGTGCTGAGGTCCAGAGCAGGGGAGTTTATCCTCCATGGGGTCCCTAGACCCTGAAAAACCTGCTCCTTGGAGCACTGCACACACACAATTTTGTGCATAATTTCAGGAGTCCCATCAGCAATTTGGACTCTTTCCTGGTGCAAATCATTTAAAATATTTACACATATTTGGTAAGAAATTATAAGGAGAGTTCAAGTGTTTAGTGAGGATCAGAAAGTAGAATTGGGTCAGGATATCAGGTGAAGTAGGGAGGGTGGAGGGGATGCTACCTCCTGTGACTATGCCATCTTCACCCTTGCCTGCCCTCTGGCCCCCAGACGGAGGAGGACAGGAAAAACCTGCTGCGGCTGCAGGACCTGGTAGACAAGCTGCAGCTAAAGGTCAAGGCCTACAAGCGCCAGGCCGAGGAGGCGGTGAGTGACCCTGCTGGGGACCAGGCATAGGAGAGCTCAACCCCCAAGCCGGGAGTCTGAGAACCCAGGCCCCCTCTCACCTCATGCTCCCACCTCCCACAGGAGGAGCAGGCCAACACCAACCTGTCCAAGTTCCGCAAGGTGCAGCACGAGCTGGATGAGGCAGAGGAGCGGGCAGACATTGCCGAGTCCCAGGTCAACAAGCTGCGGGCCAAGAGCCGCGACATTGGCGCCAAGGTGGGTCCCTCCCCTGGGCTTTGCTAGTCACCCCCACAGCAGGCACACCAGACAGAGCACCCTCAAATCAGGGATGCTTCCTTTTCATTTATCCTGCACAACTGAACCACACAGACACAGAAGCCAAGGTAATTCAGTTCTCTGATTTCTAGTGTTCTTCCAGCTCTAACTTTTTTTCTTTTGAGACGGAGTCTCACTCTGACACCCAGGCTGGAGTGCAGTGGCATGATCTTGACTCAGTGCAAACTCCACTTCCCGGGTTCTCCTGCCTCAGCCTCCCAAGTAGCTGGAATTAAAGGCATGCACCACCATGCCTAGCTAATTTTTATATTTTAGTAGAGATGCGGTTTCACCATGTTGGCCAGGCTGGTCTTGAACTCCTGACCTTGTGATTCACCCACCTCACCCTCCCAAAGTACTGGGATTACAGATGTAAGCCACCACACCCAGCTCAGCTCTAACTTTCAGTGGTTCTGGGAATTCCAGTCCTAGGGTGGTCTGCAACCCTAGAAGACCCTGATTTATATACAACCAGTATATCCCAGTTTCCTCCCAACTGCTGGTTTCCAGTTCCCTTCCACCTAATTTTGTCCTGCAACCTTGTAACTCAAACCTAAAATGAGCGTCCCAGAGAACCCCCTTGTTCTCACCTAGGCAACTTACCTCTGGCCAACCCCAGACCCCTGCCCTCTAGAACTTGCCCCGTGCACATCAAGCCCTGGAAACACACCTGCTGCTGCCACAGGGGCTTCCACCAGCCCACACAGCAGGCCTCCCACCATCAGACCCCTCTCACCTTTCTTTCCCGTGCCCTGTCCCTGCCCAATACCACCTCTCCAAGGTCTGATTGGACTTTGTTTCCTTTCAAAAGGGCTTGAATGAGGAGTAGCTTTGCCACATCTTGATCTGCTCAGCCCTGGGGGTGCTGGCGAAGCCTGTGTAACAGCTCCTTGGGAGGAAGCAGAATAAAGCAATTTTCCCTGAAGCCGAGATCCTGACTCCAGACTCTTCTTCACTGCCTGGCAGCCCTGGGGACCTGGGGGTGGGGTCCGGGCTAGGGGAGGTAGAAATGCAGGCATGTGGTGGGGGTGGGGGGTGGTGCAGATTCAAAGGCCTGGCCTAGGAAGGCCCTCCTGGAGCTGCACTGAAACCGCTTTTACTTCCGCCAAACCAGCCAAATGCAGCAGAGGTGACACCTCTCCTCCCAGCCCTCTCCTTGGCCCAGCAGCCCTCAGGATTAAGGGAAATTTGGGGAGATGCCTAAAGTTCACCTAGAGCACCCTGAGCCCATCTACTGTGGACCCTCCCCCCCCACCATCATGGATGCCGCCCGGGACTACGCATAGAGTGGCGGTTCCGGGTATGGGTGCTGGCCAGTGCCATTTCTGAGCCCACGGAAGTGTGAATCACTGGCCAGGTGAGCCAATGGCTGCCTAAGTGCCAGTCCTGCACGAGTTTTTCAGAGTACACAAGGACTCACAGCTGTAGCCCATATCCCCTTCCAGATAGAGCCACGACCCTCTCCAGCCACCACCAGAGGACAAGGACTCACAGCTGTAGCCCATATCCCCTTCCAGATAGAGCCACAACCCTCTCCAGCCACCACCAGAGGCCAGCGTGCTCCCTCCCCACCACAGGTGGGAGAAACACACCCTCAGCCCACCCGCCCATCCTCCTCAGCTCCTCCCAGGCCAAGCCCCCTTCGCCCAGAGTGCTCCCTTTTTCCCACTCATTTCTTCCAATTGTAATTCCCATCACCAAGCCCTTCGTCCTCTAGGATTGCAGGAAGATGGGGTTCTTCTGGCCCATTTATGGGAAGCTATCTGGAGGGGAGGCAGACAGATGAGGGGCTGGGGAAGGTTATGTGTGAGCAGGATTCTGGGGAGAGGGAGGGAAAGGATGGCTCCCCGGAGGGCTGGGAGTTGGAAGGAGCACGTCTCCTCCAACTAAACAAGTTCATCCCCCTTGGAGATCCTGACATGGCTGAGTTGCTTAGGTGGGCCTGGGACTGTGGGCCACAGAGGGCAGGGGCTTGGGAGACAGTGAGGCTGTGGGCCCCACTGGGAACCTGAGAAGCCATTGTTCAGCCCTGGACTGGATCTCCCCCAACCCACCAACACACCACTCAGAGCCCACTCCTGCTCTGTCCCCGGCTCTGAGCTGTGAATGCGGCAGCCAGAGCAAGGACCTGTGCTGGGGAGGAAAACCAGTACCAGAGAAGAGCAGGTGACAGCAGAGGAGAGACAGGGTGGGGGGGGAGAAGGAAAGACCTGAGGGGGTGGCAGCAGTCAAAGAGATTGAGCAACCAGGGGACAAGGCAGCCAGTGGAAACAGAGACAAGGAAAACAGGTGCAGGAAATGAGGAGGCACCAGAAAGATCCGCAGGCACCGCCACCTTTCTCCTCTTAGCCACCTCCATTGTCCCTCCCTAGACCAACCCAGACAGGGCACCCTCAAACCACGGACACTTCCTTCTCACTTATCCCACACAATTGAACCAAGGAAATTCAGTTCTCTGTGATTTCTAGGATTCTTCCAGCTCTAACTTTTTTTTTTTTTTGGGACGGAGTCTCAGGCTGGAGTGCAGTGGTGAGATCTCAGCTTGGACCGAGATCCCTAGGGCCATTCCTCTGGTTAGGAACAGACTTGGACAGCAATAAAGAGATAAGTAGAAACAAAGGAGAGGGCCCTTGAAAAGGGAGCTATGCCAAGAGAGCCAGGGCAACTAAGCCACCAGAGCCAGAGAGACTGTGAGAGAGATGGATCCCACGAGAATGGCCAGGGGCTGGACGCAGACAGCAGCAGAGCTGGGAGAGGACTGAGAGCTGAGCCAGGGAGAAGGAGGGTGCTGAGGGGTATGGGGAGAGAGGAAAGGACAGGGAGTCTTGCAGGGAGAAGCTTGAAGAGCTGAGGGTGGTGCTCCCAAGTGAAGGAAAGAATCCGGGGTCATTTGCAGATGAAAGGAGAGTCAGGATCACCAAGGCACAAGGAGATTGGAGAGGAGGAGGAAAAGCCTGGGGCAAGATGTGGAGGCCCAGAGTGAGAAGAGCCAGGCTCAGAGAAGGCAGAGCCTCACGTTACACCCTGAGCCTGGCAGAGACATGGGCCAGGGAGAATCAGAGGCAGGACCCACTCTGAGATTGCGAAGCAGGTAAAGGGAATGAAGGTGAAACATAGAGACAGAAGCAATGGGGAGCCAGACAGAAAAAAGGCAAACTGTGCCAGAGAGGTCAGCCCTGCCTCCTCGGCACCCTCACCTGTGGCCGAAGCCTCCATCCTTGCCCTTATACTCCAGGACTCCCAGCAGAATGAGGAGCTGTGCGCAAGGCAGCTGAGGGATGACTGAGAGTAGTATGTGAGAGCCAGAGAGAGAAGGAGCCTGGGGAAGGGAGAGGAGGGCAGAGCAGAGCAGACAGGGACAGGGCCTGGGGCTGAGGGAACACCTTCCTTCCTCCTCCTTCCATAGGACTGGGAGACTGCCCCCCATCCCCACCTCCACTCCCCCCTGCCCTGCCACCACCACCTATGCCAAGTGTCATCTGCTTAGAGCACAGGGTTCCCTGAGGACAAAGCCTGGTCTTTGTCACCTGGACCTGACCCAGACTGACCTGGCGTCCTCAGCTCCTTATCATGTCGCCAGAGCTATGGGAACCAAGTAGTGACGCACTGCTATGGGCTAACCCCCCGGCTTGCATTCTGGGGCCTCGACTGACCTACAGCTGAGGACAGGTGGCCTGCATCCCCTGGGGGTAATGATTTGGCATAAGCACCTGCAGGAGATGGGGATGTAGGGTCAACTCAGGTCCCTCCAAGGACACTGAAGAGAAGGTCCAAATGCCCTGGGGAGAGAAGTGTGTTCCTGAGCCCAGGAATGGGGTGGCAGTGTCCTAGGGGGCTAGGGACCTTGAGGGGAGGCCACATCTTAATGGAAAGTGCTTCTACCCAGAGAAGCTGACCCCTGTCGCCCTACCCACCTCCACACCCGAGAGCTATATTGAGAGGTGACAGTAAAGTGGTGGGAGGGGGGCTGGGAGAGTGTTCCTGGGTGTGAGGGTGGGGGGAAAGCCAGAGCAGGGGAGTCTGGCTTTGTTTCCTGAACACAATGTCCACTTAGTCATAACAGGCACAGCCTGCTGAAGACCTGACACCTACAGCCTCTGAGAGGTGTCAGCATTGGAAGATGGGGAGCAGGGCCTTGAGAGACTGGGGTGATTGAGGACACCCACAAAGAGGTCATGTGAGTAAAAGCCCAGGAGGGTTGGGGGGGCACCAAAGTTCTGCCTGGGGAGGGGGCAGGCGGCAGAGCCCCACCCCCATGGAATGTGGAGCCTGGGGCCCAGCTAGTGTAAATCCCCAGGCCTGCCAGGCACCTGCACCCTCTGGCAGCCTGGAGAGGCAGAAGAGGGCAGCCCCCCACCCACCCCCTTCCTCCCTCAGGCCCTGGGATTAACACCATCTGCTTCTGCCCACCCCACCCCAGGAACAGAGGGTGGCAGGGGAGGGTAAAAGCCTATGCGTGCAAATGTGGATTGCAAATATGTGCATCTGTGTACACAAAACAAAGTAGAAAAGAAATCTGCAAACTTGAGTGGGTAAGTGTGAAAAATTTGCATGTGTGGATGAAGAGGGGCACAGACACGGTCAAGTCTGTATGTGGAGAGTGCTGAAATGTGGGCTGTGTGCAAATCTGCCTGAGGTGGCAGGGGAGAATCCCTTCCATTGTGTAAGTAGGTTGGATGATGGCCACTGTATCGGGGGCATCAGGGAAGGGATGGGGACCCCAGATGTGTCCCCAAACCAGGGTGGCTTCAAGTCCTTGGGAAGACACTTGTCTGGAGACTTGGGGAATGGAAGGAAACCAGGCATGGCACTTGTACAGACTGAGGTCAGGACAGATGTTCCCGACAAAAGGAAACTGAGCCACGGAGGTGGACAGTAGGTCCCTTTCCTGGGCACCATACTCCAGCTTTCAGCCCCCGACATTGGGGGACTCTAGTTCTGAGAGCAGGAAGATGCTCCCAGTGTGGGGCTGTGTGAGGGCAGGTCAGAGTGGGAAGGAGAGGGTGGGGAACAGGGGAGGAAAGCCCATGGTTGGGAGGCAGAGGACAGGCATTTGGCTTGCGGAAGGTGACCCTCACCCATGAGTTCAATTCACCCTTCAGTTTAAAAATAACCGAGGTAAGGGCCATGGCCGGCTGGGAGAGGGGGTGCGAGAAGGTCCTGTCTTCCCACTATCTGCTCATCAGCCCTTTGGAGGGGAGGAATGCGCCCGAGGACTAAAAAAAGGCCGTGGAGCCAGAGAGGCTGGGGCAGCAGACCTTTCATGGGCAAATCTGGGGGCCCTGCTGTCCTCCTGTCACCTCCAGAGCCAAGGGATCAAGGGAGGAGGAGCCAAGAGGGGAGAGAGGTGGGAGGGAGGGTCCCTCCGGAAGGACTCCAAATTTAGGCAGGGGGTGGGGGAAATGGGATATAAAGGAGCTGGAGCTTTGAGGACAGACAGAGACTCCTCCAGCCCAGGTAAGAGGTTTGGGGTGGGATGCCCTGCAGCCCATCCACAGAACCCCCACTGTGAGGGACCTCCTTCAGCAGGAGTGGGGTGCAGGTCAGTTGGAGGCCCAAGGGCTCTGCTAACTCTGTCTATCTCCAGGTCCAGGGAAGTTCGCACTGACACAAGGAGGTTCCATAGGAAACCCAGAAACCTCTTTTTTTCTACAACTCTGTTTCTTTATCCACATCATTCTGTGTCTCCTACATGCTGTCCCATCTTTCCATCTTCCTTCCTCCTTTGGATAGCTTCCTTCCCTTGATCCTGGTTTTATCTTGCCTCTTGGTCTTCATCGACACTTGTCACAATCATGCTTCTTTGTCTCTCTCCCTTGCCCTTCCTTCTTGGCATGTGTTCTCGCCTCCCTGCCTATCTGCTTCTAACCCTGTTTTCACACCGCGTCCCTTGCACTCATACTGACTCAGCACCCTTCTCTTCTGCCTCTGCGTCTTGTCTCTTTCTGACTCCCTGGTCTGTCCTGCCTGTCTGCGCTCTGGGGCTGCCTCCATCCCCGGGGGCCTGCCTCTGTTGTTCTTCACTCTCCTTGTCTGTTCTTTTCTCTGCCCGGCTGTACCTCTGTGGTTCCTCGCTCCACCTACGGTCCAGATTCTTCAGGATTCTCTGTGAAGGGATAACCAGGTGAGATCTACCCTCATTTTCTCTGCAGAGAGCCAGGCACAATTCTCCTGGGAGCCAGATTGCTGGACCAGGGGTCTGCTGTCCCTCCTCCAAGCACTCAGCGCCACCCCTTAGCAAGCTCCAGTCAATGTCACCCCAGGCAAACCCCTTACAGAGATTCTCCTTCAGCATCACCTCAGAGGGCAGGAGAAGCAGAAACCTGAGTGGGGGAGGGTGGAACACCAGGTGCCTCTTGCAGGGTGGTGGGGAGGAGCGGGGTCAGGGAGAGGACAAGGCCACTCGTAGAGCATGGGCCCCCTCAGGAGTAACACAGCCCTCCTGTCCCTGACCCAGGAGAGCGCCAAGATGGCCGACGCCCAGATGGCTGACTTTGGGGCGGCAGCCCAGTACCTCCGCAAGTCAGAGAAGGAGCGTCTGGAGGCCCAGACCCGGCCCTTTGACATTCGCACTGAGTGTTTTGTGCCTGACGACAAGGAAGAGTTTGTCAAAGCCAAGATTGTGTCCCGGGAGGGGGGCAAGGTCACTGCTGAAACCGAGAATGGCAAGGTGAGTGGGGCATGGCACCAGGACAGAAGGGAAGGAGGTTTTGGGAAGAAGATGCAGGGGTGGAGCCACTTGCAGTGGGAGCTGAGAGGGCTGGAGAAAAGCCAAGGCCAGTGCGGATGCCAGGAAGCCCAGAATCTGACCCCTCTCAAATTGACCTGAGCAGGTGCAACAGGTGCCACCCAGGGACACGTGCCCCTTGCCAGGGAGGATGCTGGGGGAGAAAGACCTCATTATTCACCTCAGAGGGGGCTTGTAGATAAAGTGGGCAGAGACACAGCATTAAATGATGCTCCCTTCTTCCACTTGTATCCCTGCTCCCTGTGACTCAGCTTCCTCCATGGTTCCACTTTCTCAAATTCCGTTCACCCAAATCAAGAGAAAGTTCTTAGACCCAGATGAACACAAAGATCAGAAACTTTTGAGCTGAACACTCAGTCCTTGACTGGCCCTCAGAAGCCACTGATCCCTGCTTCGCTCACACCAGCCAAGAGAATCACCCCTGGTTACCAGCCGCAGCTCAGAGCTGTGTGTCTCATGGACTCCTTGACTGAATGTTACATCTCATTGAAGTGTAGAATAACAGGCCACAATCCCCTGGGGCTTTTGACTCTGATCCCAGGTCTGCTACCCGCTAGTCACTGTGCAGGCAAATCATTTAGTCATTTAGAGCCATGGGTTCCTCCACTACAAAAAATACTGGAATACCTACTGGCAGGACCCAGTGACATCAGGGCATGGCAAACTGATTGCTGCCAATCAAACCATACCAACAGTGATGGATAGGAGTGTGGGGTAGATGGGCGAACTGCTTTTCCAGAAGGGGTGAAGGTTTGCCCTGAGCAACAGATACCCTAGAGCACCGTCCACGGGAGACAGCCTTGGGCTCGGCATAAGGCATGCACAGATCTGAGAGCTGCCTATCTCCAGGTCTGCCCCAAGACCCCTGAAACACAGGGACTGAAGAGTGTGGTCATGGGCACAGGGTCTGGGGACCTGGCAAGGGAAAGGTACCCTAGGACAGTCTCTAGGATGGGAGATACAGTGGGAAGGAAAACCGGGAAATTATCTGGGAAAAGTGTCCTGGGGGAGATAAGGGGTAGGGGCTGGGGCACTGGTCAGAGCAAGGGGAGCAAGGCCAGTCATGGCCTGTGTCCTGGGAGGAGGTCAGTTGGCAATGCCAGCAAGGGTCCCAGAGTGATGTGGCTACCCATCCCCCTGCCTATGTGCCCCCTCCAGACGGTGACTGTGAAGGAGGACCAGGTGTTGCAGCAGAACCCACCCAAGTTCGACAAGATTGAGGACATGGCCATGCTGACCTTCCTGCACGAGCCCGCGGTGCTTTTCAACCTCAAGGAGCGCTACGCGGCCTGGATGATCTATGTGAGCAGCTCCTGCACACTGCAGAGACTTCCTGTCCTGTATGGAGGCCAAAATAAGCCAAGAAAAGGGGGAGGGACTCTCCCAAGGGACCCAAGTCCCCTTCCCCCCTCCACCCCTGGTCAGCTGCAGGAGGAGAGAAGCCAGCTGGAGTGAACAGGGACATGCCTGGCTGCCACCACTGCCTGTCCCAGGTTCTCCCCACCAACCTCATGCCGGGTCTTGTCTCCTGCTCCAGACCTACTCAGGCCTCTTCTGTGTCACTGTCAACCCCTACAAGTGGCTGCCGGTGTACAATGCTGAGGTGGTGGCTGCCTACCGGGGCAAGAAGAGGAGTGAGGCCCCGCCCCACATCTTCTCCATCTCTGACAACGCCTATCAGTACATGCTGACAGGTGAGCCTGGTGGCTCCTGGCCTCTGCCCCTCCTCCCAGACACCCACCCAGACCCTCAGCCCTGACCCCATTGCTTCTCCTCTTTTTTATTCCAGATCGGGAGAACCAGTCCATCCTCATCACGTGAGCGAGTGCCAACCTCCTACAAAGGGGACTGGGCTGGGGGTATGCAGGCTGAGGCCTGCGGTGTAGCTGGGAGGAGAGGTTTAAGGCTGGGATTGCAGGGAGAGCGGGGCACTGAGCTCTCATTAGAGGGGTGCCAGAGCAATGAACCACAACAGGCAAATCCTGCCAGGTGCTGGGCTCTGATGGTGGGGCTGAGAAATGGAGCCTGCGGTGCTGAGTCCTGCATGTAGAACAGTAGGAATCCCAAGTTCTGATTGGTCCCTGTGGCCCCCAGGGGAGAATCCGGGGCAGGGAAGACTGTGAACACCAAGCGTGTCATCCAGTACTTTGCCAGCATTGCAGCCATAGGTGACCGTGGCAAGAAGGACAATGCCAATGCAAACAAGGTGCCATGGGGGCCACAGGCTTGGCAGAACAGGGGTGGGGGGGCAGGCTGACCCAAGTTACCCCTAACCCTGCCCTTCCTGTGATGTGGTGGGCACAGCCACACTGAGCTGTGCTCCTGACTGTCAGCCCAGTGTGTGGAAGACCTTCCTGACAGGAGACACCCACCCTGAGGTCTGGGTAGGACCCTACGGAGCCACAGACCCACCAGCGGCACACCCAGCCCCTACCCCCATTCCTCAGGGCCAGGGCAGCCTCCCTGCCCTCCCACCACTGCCTGGAGGTGGATGGAGGATGAACCCGGGTGGTTCTGCTCCTTTCATAGGGCACCCTGGAGGACCAGATCATCCAGGCCAACCCCGCTCTGGAGGCCTTCGGGAATGCCAAGACTGTCCGGAATGACAATTCCTCCCGCTTCGTGAGTGCCTTTGACCACTCCCAATGGCCCCACCCAGCCTTGACGAGAAAAGAGGGGTGCTGTTTTGCCACACACAGTTGATTGTACTGTGTCTGGCTTTGGGATATCAACATGAACACCCTGGTGGGGAGACAGCATAGGCTTTGGAGCCAAGGGTCTGATTTTCCACCTGCTCAGCAAGTCCCCACACCTCTCTGGGCCCAGTTCCTTCACCTGTGAAACAGGGGGACTAATATCCACCCTGCAGATTCCTGGGAAGATTAAGTGAGATCATACGAGGGGTACAAGCAGGAGGTGTTCTGTGTGCATTCCCCTCTGGACTGAGGTTCTACTCAGAGGTCCCTGCACAGTGTGTAAGGGTGGCATCCTCTGCCTGGTTTCACTTATACTCAGCTGACATACCAAAGAGCTCATTTACATTTCCAGAACCTTCCAGGGCTTTGGGGGCTGAATAGAGGGCCGGGATTTGATTCTGTCCTTCTGGCTAGTTCCCTCACTCTGTCCCATTCGTCCTCAGGGGAAATTCATCAGGATCCACTTTGGGGCCACTGGAAAGCTGGCTTCTGCAGACATAGAGACCTGTGAGTGCCATCAGGGAGGCTGCCGCTCTCCGGGTCCCCCTTTGCCTTCTCTCCCTGCCGGGCAGCCGGTCTCATCATTCCTCCCATCTCCTGTCTTTGTCTCCATTTGCCTCTGGGCTTTAGGATCCTTTTTTTAAGCCACATCTTCTCAGCTGGCCCTCTTCATCATGCTGTGGGTGACGCCTGCCCCCATCGTCACTCTTTTCTGGCTCTATTCTCTTTCCTTCCTCACCTGCCTTCTTCCCCTCTGCCTACATCAGATCTGCTGGAGAAGTCCCGGGTGATCTTCCAGCTGAAGGCTGAGAGAAACTACCACATCTTCTACCAGATTCTGTCCAACAAGAAGCCAGAGTTGCTGGGTGAACCTGCCTGCCACCCCCCACCCACCACTGTCCCTACTTCCCTCCCCAAAGCCACCTGTGTTCAGGGCAGGGCCCTCCTGCTCCCCACTGCACCCCACCTCGATGGTCACCTCCCTCCTCCCTCCGCTCACTCTGTTTCCCTTCCCCACCTGAGACCGCTGCATCTCCTCTCACCTCCCTGTGCACAGTCACACACCTCACTCCTCCGCCCTTCTCTCCATTCCTCCCTCGGCTTATCTTCCGCCTTCTCCTCTTTATTTGCCTCCCCATCTCCCATGTGTCACTCCCCTGCCACCTTCCCTCCTCCTTGACTTTGGAGCCCCTTCCTGGACCCCTCTTCTACCCTTTCACTTCCTCTGGGTTCACTCCTTGGTCCTTACTGACTTCTCTCCCTGCTCCCGGTTCTCTCCTCCTCCATTCTCCTTATCCCTTTCCTCTCCCTCCCTTTCTCAACCCTCCCTGTCCCTTCCCTGTCCCCCACCTGCCCCCTTGCCCCTGCCCCAACACTTGCCTGGTGCAGACATGCTGCTGGTCACCAACAACCCCTACGACTATGCCTTCGTGTCTCAGGGAGAGGTGTCTGTAGCCTCCATCGATGACTCGGAGGAGCTCATGGCCACTGACGTGAGTGAGGGGGCTGTTGTGTCCATTCCAGGGCCCCCAGGAGCTCCTGGGGCCACTGTTCCAACACCCCTCTTTGCCTCTCACTCTGTCCCAGAGCGCCTTTGACGTGCTGGGCTTCACTTCAGAGGAAAAAGCTGGCATCTACAAGCTGACGGGAGCCATCATGCACTATGGGAACATGAAGTTCAAGCAGAAGCAACGGGAGGAGCAGGCAGAACCAGATGGCACTGAAGGTGGGAGGGGTGGGCGGACAGCGCTGGGAAGGCCAGAGGTGCTGACCAGGCTCTCCAGGGACTCAGATCCCAGAAGATCTAAGGCTTATGGAGCAGCAGGGTGTGTGGAGGGATGGCGAGGGACAGGGACATGGGAGAGGTGGGCAAACAAGGAGTCTGCCACAATTCCACCAACTCCTCAACCCCAGCTGCACTCACCAGAACTAAGGTGGGGATTTTTCCTCCTGTGCCAAGACTTGCCCAGCCCCAGGAAGCACAGTCCCTCAGCTCCGCATATCACCATCACTGACTCAGGGCCTTTGCCTGCACACACTTGGGTAAGCCCCTCGTGGGCTCGAACCATGTTCTATTTGGGAGGCAGTGGGCCAGGGCTCAGGACGCAGCCCAGGGCACTGGTGCATCAGTTTCCTCCTCAGTGAAACAGATGGACAATCTTTCCTCACTCCTCTGGTGGCTACTGTGAGGTCCTCTGAGGAAATGTGGAGGTGCAAATGGTGCTAGACAGGTGCCCAAGAACATTCCTCCCCACCTTCAGGGACCCTTCTCCAGTCTGCCCAGATCAAAATGTCAGGCTGGGGTTCATGATAGCACACCAACAGTTATCACAACATTCTTGAAATTACCCCAAATAACTCCACCTCTAAATGGAGAAATCCCCATGTTGGGTGACACATTTGGATGGCTGGGGGTGGGAGAGGGGTGCTGTTTGATATACTCTTGGGGGGCCTTGATCTCCCAGCCAAACTGGGCAACATGTGGATCGAGAGGACAGCATGGCCAGTCCAGAGCTAGATACTGGGGTAGACAACTAAGGAGACAGGGAGCAGAGGACATCTAGCCCCTCAGCCACATCCCTGCCCTAGAGAGGTGAGGGGCACAGTGAGGGTGGGGGTATGCCCACAGCAGTGCTTGTGAAAGACCTGGCTCAGTGATGGTACAGATGCAGAGAGAGACAGAGCTGAGAAGAGCTGGTTGTGGCAAGAGACCGTGGGCTTGGCAAGGGGGCCTGGGCTCCAGCCTGACTCAGGCACACATTGGCTGAGTAATCATGGCAAGCCCTGTGCTCTTCTGGGCCTTGATTCCTTCATCTTTAAGAAGAAGAAATTGGACCTGATGCTTCCTAAAGCCTTGGCCCCAGAACAGGGAAGGAGGCTCACTTGCTGCCAGTGCTCACTCAGGCCAGGTGTGGTGGCTCACGCCTGTAATCCCAACACTTTGGGAGGCCAAGGCGGGAGAATCACTTTAGGTCAACAGTTTGAGACCAGCCTGGGCAATATGGTGAAACCCTGTCTCTACTAAAAATACAAAATTTAGCCTGGCTTGGTGGCTCACGTCTGTAGTCCCAACTACTCGGGAGGCTGAGGCAGGAGAATCACTTGAATCAGGAGGTGGAGGCTCTAGTGAGCCAAGGTCACACCACTACACTTCAGCCTGGGTGACAAAGCAAGACTCTGTCTTTTAAAAAAAAAAAAGGAAGTGCTTACTCACTTTTTTCCTTCTCAACCAGATGCCGACAAATCCGCCTACCTCATGGGGCTGAACTCAGCTGACCTGCTCAAGGGGCTGTGCCACCCTCGGGTGAAAGTGGGCAACGAGTACGTCACCAAGGGGCAGAGTGTGCAGCAGGTGTACTACTCCATTGGGGCACTGGCCAAGGCAGTGTACGAGAAGATGTTCAACTGGATGGTGACGCGCATCAACGCCACCCTGGAGACCAAACAGCCACGCCAGTACTTCATAGGAGTCCTGGACATCGCTGGCTTCGAGATCTTTGATGTGAGTCGGGGACCCCTGGGAGGAGAACAATCACTCGCTTGCTCCCACATTCAACAGCCATTTGCTGAGAGCCAGCTGTGGACTAGGCATGGGAAGGCAGTGGGGACTGTGTGGTGACAGAGGCAGTCGTTGTCCCTATCTTCAGGGGAAGCCCTCCTGCACTTCCCTGACATGGAGGGGACCAGCCACGCCCTGCTGGGCTCGGGCACAGTGCACGGGCACAGCCCCAATGGCCACTCACACCCACTCCCTGACTGCTCCCACCCCTCATGCCCCCTGCAGTTCAACAGCTTTGAGCAGCTCTGCATCAACTTCACCAACGAGAAGCTGCAGCAGTTCTTCAACCATCACATGTTCGTGCTGGAGCAGGAGGAGTACAAGAAGGAGGGCATCGAGTGGACGTTCATTGACTTTGGCATGGACCTGCAGGCCTGTATCGACCTCATTGAGAAGGTGCCTCCTTGGCCTCACTGCCCATGTCCCCTCCTCTGTCCTCCAGACAAAGTGGTGGCCAAGTCCCATCTACACCCAAGAAACTAGAGTCCCAAGAATCTCAGGCCATTCTCCAGGCCCAGCTTCTCCCCACTGGGAAGTCATGGGCATGCCCAGGATGAGCCCCCCACTTCCTTTCCCAGGGCCTTGCGCTGTATGCCCCTATGTGGTGGTCCCCTCAGTGTCATAAGAGTGAGATGTAGTGAAGGAGAGGCCCCTGGACTCTCTGACAGCCCATGAGAAGTGTCATTCATGGAAAGATCCTAGGCTGAAATGGGAGATGTTTGGCCTCCCACCACATTCCTGTTGGTTGAGAAATAAGCCAGTCTCTAGCCCTCTTGCCTATGTGCATTCCTGAGAAGAGACAAGGCCACAGGCAGGAGGCCCCATGGGCTGGGACTGACTTGCTCTCAGGGGGCCTCTGCTCTTTGCCAGCACAGGCCAGAGCCCAGAGTGTCTGACCCACAGCCAGCCAGGCCATGACCTTCAGATAATGGAAGCTTCCCCACACACTTTGGGTCATTACCCATATTCTTAACCAGAGTCTCATCTTTCAGAGCCCTTAGAATCCCATAAAACTGTGTGTGAAAGCATGTGTACATTCATACATACATGTGTGTGCATGTGTGTGTGTACATGTGTTTGTGTATACATGCATTTTCCTGGAGAGATAGTCTTTAGCTTCAATAAATTCTCAAAAGGATTCCTGCCCCAAGAAAAGTCAAGAACCACCACATTTTTGGAAGTGCAGAGGGTTGTGAAGAACCTGAATCTTTCCATCCATCCCCTAAAGAATTGCTACCTGTGTCATACAGACAGGGCCTGGCCCACAACCTCTGATGCACATCTGTCCCTGCCCTGCTGCCTCTGGGGCAGTGAGCAGTCAGGGAGAAGGGGCTGTGCTGTGAGGCACTGCGGGCCTTGCAGGGGTGACTAGGAGTGCACGGCTCTTTGTTGGATCTACTGGGCAGAAAGAGGGAGAAACTGACTCCCTGTTTTGGGGCAAGAGGGACCAGCACAGACCCCTGTCAGCAGGCCAGCGCTACTGGCTCTACAGTCCTTTTCCTGTCGGGGTGTGGGACTGTGGAAGCCGGGGAGTGTGCTCAGTGACTCTCTCTCTCTGCCTCTTCACTCTGCCCTCAGCCCATGGGCATCATGTCAATCCTGGAGGAGGAGTGCATGTTCCCCAAGGCCACTGACATGACCTTCAAGGCCAAGCTGTATGACAACCACCTGGGCAAGTCCAACAATTTCCAGAAGCCACGAAACATCAAGGGGAAGCAGGAAGCCCACTTCTCCCTGATCCACTACGCCGGCACCGTAGACTACAACATCCTGGGCTGGCTGGAAAAAAACAAGGATCCTCTCAATGAGACTGTCGTGGCCTTGTACCAGAAGTCTTCCCTCAAGCTCATGGCTACTCTCTTCTCCACCTACGCATCTGCTGATTCTGGTAAGTGGGTGGCCCCTGCACTGGGCCAGGGGCCTTCTGGAGCCAGGGTCCTGCTGCTTCAAAGCACATGACTCCAGACACAGGCACAGGGGAGCCTGTGAGTCAAGCCACCTCCTGGCTCACCTCACCGCAGTCCATCTGGGCCTCTTCATAGCACCTGTAGTATTGCTGTAGCTGTCTCGGGTTTCCTCAAGATTGGGAGTAACTGGAGGTCAGTGAGGGTGGCGCAGGCATCCCTGTACCATGCCCAGCAGGGAGTGATGCATGGGGGAGTTCTCAACAAATGTTGAGAGGACACTGAACAAAGGATCCTCCAGTTCAGAGAAGGAAGAGAAAGGATGTGGCTTGAAAGGAAGAGGATAAAGTGTAAGAAGAAAAGTAGAACGTGGAAAGATATAAGAAGGAAGGGCGGGGCTAGAAGAGGGAGGGCCACGAGCACTGATGTATGTCAGTGCCTACTATGGGCAAGCACCAGTGAGCTGCCCTACAGACGCAGTCTTATCTAACCCTCTCTACAGCTTTGGGAGGTTGCTACTGTCATCCTCGTGGTAAACTGAATCTTGGAGAACTCCTTACCCAAAGTCTCAGAGCTACCAAGTAATCAGCAGAGCCCTGCCTCTGCCCGAGGGTGCCTCTATTTTCCAGCTCCTGTTCATTGTTCCTCCTCTTGTTATTTAGGGGACAGTGGTAAAAGCAAAGGAGGCAAGAAAAAGGGCTCATCCTTCCAGACAGTGTCAGCTCTCCACCGGGTAAGAAGGGCCCAGGGGTGCCAGGACACCTGGTGGAACAGCCCAGCCCAGATTCTTCTGGCTGCACCACCTATTCTGGTGCTTGAGTGATGAGGAAAGAAGCTAGAGCTAAGTGGCCACTTTTGGTGTGTAGATTCTACACAAGCCTGAACTCACGTCATAAATTACATGTCAGCCCCTGTCCCTTTGATGATTCTGGTGGAGAGTGTCTGGGGACCAGGGCTTAAGGGCCTAAGGGATGGTCCTTGCGGCTCCTAACTCCCCACCTTCATCTGCCTCCAGGAAAATCTGAACAAGCTGATGACCAACCTGAGGACCACCCATCCTCACTTTGTGCGCTGCATCATCCCCAATGAGCGGAAGGCTCCAGGTGAGGCAGGAGAAGGCTTTAGTCTGGGGAGGATGCCTGGCATCCACTTACCCTAAGGCTGACCCTTTCCCCTTCCCTCCTGGCACAGGGGTGATGGACAACCCCCTGGTCATGCACCAGCTGCGCTGCAATGGCGTGCTGGAGGGCATCCGCATCTGCAGGAAAGGCTTCCCCAACCGCATCCTCTATGGGGACTTCCGGCAGAGGTGGGTATGAGGGCGCCCCAGGGCTCAGAGAACAGGGGGAGCCAGGGCTGCCCTGGTGGGAACAGGAGTCTGCAGGTGGCTCTGGAATTCTGTGGGCAGAGCAGATCAGTGCAGAGCATGACTGACTCTGGACACTTCCCTCCTCAGGTATCGCATCCTGAACCCAGCGGCCATCCCTGAGGGACAGTTCATTGACAGCAGGAAGGGGTCAGAGAAGTTGCTCAGCTCCCTGGACATCGATCACAACCAGTACAAGTTTGGCCACACCAAGGTGAGTCTAGAGCCCTGTTGGGTGGTTGCAGGGTAGGCGGCCATGTTGAGTGAAGCAGAGAGGAGTTCAGAAAGCAGATCCCTAATTCTGGCTTCCTTACTAACCATATCAAGGGCTGAAACCCAGGCTTTATTCCAGTCTTGTCAAATCTTTACTCTCACTTCTAGAAGCCCGGGGTGATGGGTTGTCTGGGGGCTCACCCAGGGTCTTCCACCCTCTCCTTCCACCCTGGACAACCCCCTCTGAGGCTGTGTCCCCTTACATCTACTCCTTGCCTGCAGGTGTTCTTCAAGGCAGGGCTGCTTGGGCTGCTGGAGGAGATGCGGGATGAGAGGCTGAGCCGCATCCTCACACGCATGCAGGCCCAAGCTCGAGGCCAGCTCATGCGCATTGAGTTCAAGAAGATAGTGGAACGCAGGTGAGCCAGGAGGAAAAGGGACGGGTGCACCAGGGGTGCACCAGAGATGTAAGAGGCAAATCCTCAGTGTCAACTAGTGTGGGTCAGAAGACCTGGGTTTAGAACTATAAGCTGGCCCGGGCAAGCTTACTTTACCACTTGGAATCTCACTGCAAATTCTTTTTTTTTTTTTTTTTTTTTTTTTAAGAAAATTCAATATAGGAAAATGCAAATTAAGATGCCAATGAGATATCATTTTAAAATTAGACTTTGCTTGCTCAAATGGTCTACAAATTTTAAAAAATGAAAGAAGTACATGAAATAAAAGATAACATAATTTAAAAAAATTTTTAAGCCACTAGACTGACAAAAATTAAGAAGGTTGACCCACTGCTTACAGATGTGTAAATTAGTGCAACTTCCTAGGAAAACAGTTTATCACTATCTCTTAAACAGCTGCATACTTTTCCATTCCACTCCTGAGTACATTCCTACAGAGAAACTTTTATACATGTACACCATGACACGAAAAATAATCTTTTTAGCAGCACTGGCCATAATAGCAAAAATCTTAAAACAGCTTGAATTTCCATCCACAGGGGAATGGGTAAATAGTATTATAGTCATTCAGTAGAACATTATAAAACAGTGAAAAGAAGTGAACTCCAACTATATGGTACAATATGTTTGAACATTAAAGCATATTGTTAGTAAACAAAAATCTTAGAAGGATACATATAGTATGATGCAATTTTTATAAAGCTCATAAATATCAAAACCAGCCATTCATTGTTTAAAGATACATGCACATGGCTGGGCATGGTGGCTCAGGCCTGTAACCCCAGCACTTTGGGAGGCTGAGGCAGGCAGATCACCTGAGTTCAGGAGTTGAAGACCAGTCTGGCCAACATGGTGAAACCCTGTCTCTATTAAAAATACAAAAAT
Organism: Cebus imitator; assembly: GCF_001604975.1. Lineage (NCBI taxonomy): Eukaryota > Metazoa > Chordata > Mammalia > Primates > Cebidae > Cebus > Cebus imitator. Next base: position 1,911,191 of record NW_016107485.1, on the reverse strand, counting down.
TAGCTGGGCATGGTGGCGGGCACCTGGAATTCCAGCTAGCAAGGAGGCTGAGGCTCAGGAGAATTGCTTGAACCCGGGAGGTGGAGGTTGCAGTGAGCTGAGATCATGCCATTGCACTCCAGCCTGGGCAAAAGAGTGAAACTCCATCTCAAAAATAAATAAAATAAAAATAAAGATACATACATATGTGGTTAAAGTCATTTTTGAAAAAGCAAGGAAAGGAAAAATAAGATTCAGAATAGCGGCTGCTCCTGGTGCGGTAACAGGGGTGTAGGAAGGAAGTCACGGGTAGATCAGTGGCTGGTAACACTGAAGTGTTTGGGTGGTGGATTCATGGGTAGTCATTTTGCTTTCATGCTTCGTAACTTACATACATATTATAGATATTCTCATATGTAAACTCCTACATAATTTTTTAACATATTTGAAGTTCTTATGAGAATAAAAAACTGAACAGAGTAGACACTCTGTAAGTGGTAGTGTCCATTATCACTAATATCCCAGCTGGGAGGATAGAAACTGCCCTTTCATCAAATTGATTAATAAATATTTATCAAGCAACTCCATGTTCAGTGTAGTGATGTTGGGGATGGGCATGCACAGGAAGGAAGGCTATGTGCCTACAAACTGGCTTAGTCCGGCCCATGACTGGGAAGCACTGTTTCATTGTGCCCCACCCTGCCTCCTCGTCAGGGATGCCCTGCTGGTAATCCAGTGGAACATTCGAGCCTTCATGGGGGTCAAGAATTGGCCCTGGATGAAGCTCTACTTCAAGATCAAGCCACTGCTGAAGAGCGCAGAGACAGAGAAGGAGATGGCCACCATGAAGGAAGAGTTCGGGCGTGTCAAAGAGACGCTGGAGAAGTCTGAGGCTCGCCGCAAGGAGCTGGAGGAGAAGATGGTGTCCCTGCTGCAGGAGAAGAACGATCTGCAGCTCCAAGTGCAGGCAGTGAGGCCACGTGATTATCTCTTCAGCCCTCCTCTCCCCTCCCCTAGATTATAGCCCATCTCACAACCAGGGGCTGGGAGTCGAGGAGTACCAGCTCTTTTTAAGACCCTAGATCTCCTCTCTAACCATCAGCTTCCTCCCTGTTCTCTTCTCCCAGGAACAAGACAACCTCAATGATGCCGAGGAGCGCTGTGACCAGCTGATCAAAAACAAGATTCAGTTGGAAGCCAAAGTGAAGGAGATGAAGGAGAGGCTGGAGGACGAGGAGGAGATGAACGCTGAGCTCACTGCCAAGAAGCGCAAGCTGGAAGACGAGTGCTCAGAGCTCAAGAAAGACATCGATGACCTGGAGCTGACACTGGCCAAGGTGGAGAAGGAGAAGCACGCAACAGAGAACAAGGTGAGGGCAGCTCCCTGTGGCTCCAGCCCAGGTCTCCTCAAGACTCCCAGACCAAAATGTAGTCCTGGTCCTTGGCAGGGAGCTCCCCATAGATGTCTCCAAGCTGGTGATCTTTGACTTTAAAGGAGATGGGTTCTTGGTCGGCAGGTGAAGAACCTAACAGAGGAGATGGCTGGGCTGGATGAGATCATTGCCAAGCTAACTAAGGAGAAGAAAGCTCTACAAGAGGCCCACCAGCAGGCCCTGGATGACCTTCAGGCCGAGGAGGACAAGGTCAACAGCCTATCCAAGTCTAAGGTCAAGCTGGAGCAGCAGGTGGATGATGTGAGTAGTAAGAACCCTGTTCCCTCTCTCAGAGCAAGATTTTGCAGGCAACACCAATGGCCCAGAAAGTCCTGATCCCTAAATTAACTTCTGTGGCCCTTGGAGCTTTTTTGCTCTACACTAGGGTAGGTCTCTGAATCCTTTGTTCTTGCAGGATTTCTCTACTGGTTTGACTTCCAATCCCACTGGACTTTAAGTTTGGAAGGAGACAAAAGAGCACACTCTATGGATTTCATGTATTCCACACATTGCTTTTTTCCTTCTCTATTTCAGCTGGAGGGATCCCTGGAGCAAGAGAAGAAGGTGCGCATGGACCTGGAGCGAGCGAAGCGGAAACTGGAGGGTGACCTAAAGCTGACCCAGGAGAGCATCATGGACCTGGAGAATGACAAGCAGCAGCTGGACGAAAAGCTCAAAAAGTAGGAGACTGTGGTGGCCAGGAGGGGCTAATGGAGGTGTCTGGCCTGGTGGATAGAGTGCGGGGTGCTGCACCCCCACTGCCCACAGTTGCCGTGGGCACACTGGGAATGAAGTCAATCACAGCCCTCTTTCTCCACTCTCTGGGCTGGTGGGAGGATGGGGACATGCTGATTCTGGCATGCGAAGGCCAAGAAGAGAATGAGCCCCAGAGGAAGGAAGGCCACCTCTCCCTTCCCCACCTCCACCCTTCTCCTGCAGGAAGGAGTTTGACATTAATCAGCTGAACAGTAAGATTGAGGATGAGCAGGCACTGGCCCTTCAGCTGCAAAAGAAACTGAAGGAAAACCAGGTAACATTCTTCCCAGTGCAGGAACGTGGAAGCTCAACAGCCCCGAGGTGACTGAAGCTACAGCAGCTGCTTAGGGTTCTACACAATATCTGGAACTCCAGGCAGCCTCACAGACCCAACCATCCCTGACTTACAGTCACTCAGGAACACGAGCCTTCCCCCATAGAGCAAGAATACCTTATGTGAGCAAAACTATTTGAGAAGGGGGAGTCATACCTACTAAAGGGCTTCTTTTGAGATCTGCTCTGCCTCATAGTGTTTCTGCTCTAAGACAAATGATAGGGCTCTATTCTCTTCTAACCCTTGCTCTAGTAGTTCTGCCCTCTGAATGTGGGGGGTAAAAAAACCTTCAAGGAGCACCTTCCTGTGAGCTGTTCTGTTCATATTCTTCCTGGTACTAACCCCAGCCACTAACCCAGGCTGAGTCGCCATAGGGCACTCATGATAGGAGCCAATTCCTACAACCTTGAGCAAATCATTTACCCTCCCTGATCCTCAGATTCTCATCTCTCCTATAAAATGAGACTGACAATACCTACCACACAGGACCAGAGGAGATAATGTATTTGAAACCACCTTGTCAACTAGGAAACACTATATAAGCATCATTTTAATATAGCCCAGTTTAGAGAGTCAACCAGCCAATAGCCTAAGAATGTATTGTGTCTCCTCCATAGCCTTCTCATTCCTCTGCAAGTTAGGATTGAGTGAACAGCTATAGTCTCCCTTAGCTTTAATGAAACTCAGACTTCAATGTGCTTTTAGTATCGGGGTTGGCAGAAGACCCTTGGAAGTCCACAAGGCAGGGACTGCCATCCCCATTTTATAGCTACAGAAGCTACATGGCCAGGTCTGGATATAGTGACCCCAAGGGCAACAGGAACTCAGCAACGGGGGCAAGACCTTGTTCTCTCATTTTGGGGCAGACTGTGGTTGGTAGAATGAGGTAGTCTCCCCTCTGCACTTGAGGCCCATGGCCCAGGCTGCAAGTAATGTATGAACACAATTCCACTCCTCTGGGGCTGCACGGGGACTGGCCTGCCTTCAGTAATAATTTGACTTCCTGTCTTCTTGGATGCCCCTTCTGGATTTTAGATAGACCACTGGGCCATCCTCAGGCTCTTCTACCCTGGTTCTGGGCAACTTCTTTGGCCTCTCGGACCCAGGATAACAGTCCCGTAAATCTCATGAGGTATTGGCAATAGGCTGTGGCTCCTCCTTCATGCCCAAGATCTTGTTCAGAAGTACCACCTTCTCCACCCTAGGAGCAGAGGCATGGTGGTCTCTCTGCTGCTCCAAGGACCCATCCATGAACAGTCCATTAAAGCTGTCCATAACCCCAGGAGAAGGGATCCCCACTGAACCCCCCTTTGCTCCTAGCTAACCAGACAACAGACCAAAGTGGTAGATAGGATATTCTTACAATTTAGTCAAGACCAAGGCTAAGACCAGAAAAGTGAGGCAGGAGCATTTGAAGAGGATGAGGAGATGAAGTGAACAGGAGAGCATCCTGCTCTGAAAGAGAGCACTTTTCAGACCACTTTCCTGGTCTGAAAAGAGAGCAACCATGTTGAAACTCAGCCGGGGGCATAAACACAGGAAGCCCTGGAGAGTGAGGAATACAGCTAATTGGGACTGTGGTTAACTTGGAGAGTTGCAAAGGTATTTGATTGCTTCGAGGCATATTGTCGCAAATATTTGTAAAATACAAGTATCCACTTTCGTGTCTTACGGATAGTGGAACACAGCCTAGTAAATCTGGAGACTCTGAAATTCTTGATCTAACAGGATCCCAGGATGCCGCTCAAAACAGATTCTCACGATTCAGGGCTGTAGATGCTCAGACTGGGCCTGAGATGCCCTCAGGAAATGCCCTGAAGATTTGGCTTCAACCAAATTCCTATTGATGACCTATGCATTATAGAATGTTTAGCACCATCCCTAGCCTCTACCCTCTAGATGCCAGTAGCAAGCCCCACCAAATCATGACAATCAGACATTGCCAACAATTCCCTGGAGCACAAAATTGCCCCTAGTTAAGAACCACTACTCGAGAGGTACCTGAGTGCCTGGTAGCCTTTTAGAGCCCAGGGGGATTCCAGCGGAGGGGTCCAGACGGTGGGTCTAAGCCCTTTGTGTCCGGCCCAGGCACGCATCGAGGAGCTGGAAGAGGAGCTGGAGGCCGAGCGCACCGCCAGGGCCAAGGTGGAGAAGCTGCGCTCAGACCTGTCCCGGGAGCTGGAAGAGATCAGCGAGCGGCTGGAAGAGGCTGGCGGGGCCACGTCTGTGCAGATGGAGATGAACAAGAAGCGTGAGGCCGAGTTCCAGAAGATGCGGCGGGACCTGGAGGAGGCCACGCTGCAGCATGAGGCCACTGCCGCGGCTCTGCGCAAGAAGCATGCCGACAGTGTGGCCGAGCTGGGCGAGCAGATCGACAACCTGCAGCGGGTGAAGCAGAAGCTGGAAAAGGAGAAGAGCGAGTTCAAGCTGGAGCTGGACGATGTCACCTCCAACATGGAGCATATCATCAAGGCCAAGGCAGGCTCTGCTCAGCCTCTTCTTGCCCTCTCCCCTGCACAGCGGAGCCTCTCCCACACCTCCTGTCTCTGTCTGCCATTTCCTTTGTCATTTTCATTCCCTTTGTCACCCTTTGGTCTCTCTTCCTCTCTCCCCTGCCTCCTCTCTGGCTCTCCTCTACATCTTTATCTCCATCTTCCTCCCATCTTTAATTCAAATCCCTCTTCAGACTGCGCCCTCCCACACCTTCCGTGTCCCCCTCCTGCCCTCTGGCATTCCCCATCTCTGACCCTCTTTTCCTTCCTCTGGTCGACTCAGCCCCTCCCACACTCACCCTTCCTGTCCCTTGCTTCCTGAAGGCAAACCTGGAGAAAGTGTCTCGGACGCTGGAGGACCAGGCCAATGAGTACCGCATGAAGCTAGAAGAGGCCCAACGCTCCCTCAACGACTTCACCACCCAGCGAGCCAAGCTGCAGACAGAGAATGGTGGGTGCCCCTAATCAGCCCTGCCTGACTAGAGTAGGACATGGCTTGTGGAATGGCCCACAAGCCCCTCATTTCGCCTCCAGGAGAGTTGGCCCGGCAACTAGAAGAAAAGGAGGCGCTAATCTCGCAGCTGACCCGGGGGAAGCTCTCCTATACCCAGCAAATGGAGGACCTCAAAAGGCAGCTGGAGGAGGAGGGCAAGGTGAGGCCCAGGCAGGAAGGTAGGCGGGCTTGACGGCAGCCCTGGGGCATTCACCTCAACACCAAAAATGGAGCCTGGGGCTGGAGAGAGTCCTCTGCAAGGGAAAGAGCCTCCAGTCTAGCTTCTGTCCTGCAGCTAAGCATCATCTAATGCCTCTTTCCTTAGTTGTAAGAGGATGGGGTGGGCAAACTGGGAAACCCCTCGGACAGTTTCCACATCAGCCCACATGCTGAATAAGGCTAGGCTTGGGTGAAGTACTAGACAAGAGAAGGATCTGGAGAATGGGGCACAGGGAGTCCCTCCTACCTCCTGGTGCCCACCCCTCCCCAGGCAAAGAACGCCCTGGCCCACGCACTGCAGTCGGCCCGGCATGACTGCGACCTGCTGCGGGAGCAGTACGAGGAGGAGACGGAGGCCAAGGCCGAGCTGCAGCGCATCCTGTCCAAGGCCAACTCGGAGGTGGCCCAGTGGAGGACCAAGTATGAGACGGACGCCATCCAGCGGACTGAGGAGCTCGAGGAGGCCAAGTGAGCTCCAGATGCCCCTTTAACCTGGCTCTCAGACAGGAAGGAGCGAGAGGACCTGGGGTGGGGATAGGCAGAGTGATCATGAGAAGGAGCTGGAGAGACAGGAGGAACTCAGAGGGCAACAGAGGCGCTTGGAAGAAAGCCTGGATCCTTTGCTCTGTGAACCTGGCTGGCCCTGACCCACTTCCTGTGACGGGCGAGCTTTTGGCCCGGGTTATACCTGATGCTCACGTATAAGACGAGCAAAAAGCTTGTTGGTCAGAGGAGCTACCGTCGATCAGCCTGTGTAGAGGGCGAGGGCAGGGGCCACTGACACCCAGATGCCACTGCAGGTAGGGAGGATACCCGGGCAGCCCATGCTGGTGGACTCTGTTTCAGGCGCCAGCAGGCTCAGCTCCCTCTAGGCTGGACTTATCGTATCTTAAGGAGATACAGGGAGGGGGTGGGAGGAGGTCCACCCAAAGCTCCACTGTTGCCCAGTGGAGTCACACACACACCCTCCACCTTCACCTGGGCAGGAAGAAGCTGGCCCAGCGGCTGCAGGACGCTGAGGAGGCCGTGGAGGCTGTTAATGCCAAGTGCTCCTCGCTGGAGAAGACCAAGCACCGGCTACAGAACGAGATTGAGGACCTGATGGTGGATGTGGAGCGATCCAATGCAGCTGCTGCAGCCCTGGACAAGAAGCAGAGGAACTTCGACAAGGTGGGCCATGGGTGGGGGCCACAGCCAGCACGCAGGGCAAGGGGGCATGAGGGCTTCAGGGC
>NW_016107485.1:1878033-1900818 GCF_001604975.1 Cebus imitator | reverse complement strand
TGCCACCTCTCTCCTGCACACAGGCCGCCATGATGGCAGAGGAGCTGAAGAAGGAGCAGGACACCAGCGCCCACCTGGAGCGCATGAAGAAGAACATGGAGCAGACCATTAAGGACCTGCAGCACCGGCTGGACGAGGCCGAGCAGATCGCACTCAAGGGTGGCAAGAAGCAGCTGCAGAAGCTGGAGGTGCGGGTGCGGGAGCTGGAGAATGAGCTGGAGGCCGAGCAGAAGCGCAACGCGGAGTCGGTGAAGGGCATGAGGAAGAGCGAGCGGCGCATCAAGGAGCTCACCTACCAGGTGCGGTGGCGCTAGAGGCCAGAAGTAGATGTGGAAGTTGCTTCTCTGGTCCCACTGCCTGGCCCACATAGGGCTCCTGTCACTTCCCCCTTAAGACGCTGTGGGTAGATTTAATCTTTCCACGCTCTGCAGTCAGTTTGATTTGAGTTTATGAGTTTTTCCAGAAAATGAAGAATCTACTTCTACTTCCTGAAAACTCTTCTAACTAGCCTTTCCCTGGGTTTTTTTAAAAAATAACTTTAAGTGCTACCATGAAGAGTCCAAAGAATCTTTCCACCTTGGACTATGGGGATAAGAATCAAGCGAGGGAAAAATACTTGGAAATCTTCCATGGAACTTCTAGCACCCAAAGAGAAGGCCACAGAGAAAGAGGGCCCCAGAATGTTCTAAGACCTCCATCTGCATAGCTCAGAACTGTGCCCGTGACCTGTTATTTTCAGTGTCCCTGGGAAGAAAAGGCTGAGGAGACAAGGGTGTCACTCCATTTGATAGATGGATGCCAGAGGCACAAGAAAGATTACAGATGCAGAACTGCAGGGTGATTTGTGGGCAGAAGTAGAAATGGCATCCTAGCACATACAATGATAAACAGATAGGAAGGATGGTGTAACGTTGGAGCCAATGATCCTGAGACCTGAATTATGGCCCAATACAATATATTAGAATATAGAGTAATTTGGATTATGATAATACCCCCTTCTTTCTGCATTCTTCATTATTCCTCTTCTGGTCAAGAACTACTGGCCAAGAACACCTGTGTAGGTCCAAGTTGGAGCTTTATCCACCAGACTGGAGCTGGAACAGACCTGGTACCTTTATATTACCGCATTAAGGAATTCCATTAGGTTCTGATCCCCTTCCCCAACTTCTAGCTTTAAGACTGCAGCCTTCATTGCTTTGTGAATCCCTGACTGACAACCTTGCATCGCCCCTTTGGCCTACAATAGAGTCGGAGAATCTTCTCCACCACCTCTTTGACCTGGACCATTGTAGGGAAGGGCAGTAAAGGCAAAAGAAGAGTAAAATGATGGAAGAGGGAAAGGTGATTGCATTTGCTCCTCCTCCAAACTAGCTTCTCCCACCCTCCCGCCCCCAGACAGAGGAAGACAAAAAGAACCTACTGCGTCTGCAGGACCTGGTGGACAAGCTGCAACTGAAGGTCAAGGCCTATAAGCGCCAGGCCGAGGAGGCGGTGAGTTCAAGGTTTTCTTTCCTTTCTCATCAACACACCTACTGTGTGTGAGAACTAATAAGCATCTCCCACAGAGGGGCCTGGACAAAGAGTTTGCTATAAACTTTATCTCTCAAACATTAATTTTACACATCTGGTATGCTCAGAGTTGTGTCAGGTGTTCTGAATTAACAAAGGCACCACCAACAAACTTCAGACACCGTAACCCATCAGAAGGCAGTGTAGATGCTAGTGCAGGACATGGGGCAGTCAAAGCTGAAGGCAGGAAGATGGCAATGGAATTAGGCCTGGAAGGGGACCCAGCTAGGCATAGGGCAATGGGGAAGATGTCTGGGTGGATGTGAGCTGCTGATGGGCATGCCTGCTCAGAAACCCAGGGGCTGGGACAGGTGTAGCAAAACTCAATTTGTCTTAGGCAGTGGATGGCTGTGAAGGACTCCGAATGCTGTACAAGTTTGAGGAGGGTGCAAGGTGGGTGCAGGATACCCTTGGAAAGGGTGTTGCAGGAATATGCCTGAGGCATGAGTGTCTCAAGGACAGGGAGCTGGAACCTCAGGCTGAGAGGCTGAGAATCCCAAAGCCCATCTCAGCTCATTCACCCATCCCCACTGTCCCACCACAGGAGGAGCAGGCCAACACCAACCTGTCCAAGTTCCGAAAGGTGCAGCATGAGCTGGATGAGGCAGAGGAGCGGGCAGACATCGCTGAGTCCCAGGTCAACAAGCTGCGAGCCAAGAGCCGTGACATCGGCGCCAAGGTGGGTCCTTCCCCTGGGTTTCACTAGTCACTTCCACATTAGCATGTTCCCTGACATGGGTGCCCCTCAGAGTGGGCACTGCTTGCCCTATACGTAGGCAGTCCCACAGCTCCCATAACCTGAGAATCCACTCTCCTGCTCCAAACAGCCCCCCACTGACTGGAACTTCTGCAGAGAGCCCCAGTTCTATCCTCCTAAATCACAAGTGCATCTAAGTGGGACCCAAGATCCCTGGGGCCCTGCCTGTCCCTCAAAGGGCATCTCCTTTAGGCCTCTAAATCCCCCAGGAATTTGTCCCCACACCCTTCTCCCTCTTGCCAGCTGGCCCCTCATACCTCTTATTCTTTTTGCAGCAAAAAATGCATGATGAGGAGTGATGCTGCCTCAGGAACCTCGCTCTTGCCAACCTATAATAAATAGGAGTGCCAAACTCTGCCTGAGCCCATCTGTCCTTCCTGCCAACTGTCCATCCTGGAGGAGGGAGGCCCCCAGCCCCTGTATTAGAGCTGCCGGAGCCAAGGGATCCCATATTCACAAGGAAGGAGACTGAAGTGCAGAGGAGTGAGGTGCCCTGCCTGAGGTGGACAGCTGTGAGTCCCAGTTCTGCTCAGTCAACCACACAAGGGTGGAAAGGGAGAAATTTCAAAAGTGGAGAAGACAATGGCATCAAAATGGTGAGACAGTCCTAGATAGTAGGAGGTAGCATTTTGGTCCTGAAGCTGAAGCCACTGTCCACCTACCTTACCCCTGAGGCAGCAACAGTTAAAGATGTCCTAGGACACCCATTCTTTCTGAAATGAATTTTCCACCAATGCCAGAAAAGGCTCAGAGCTGGCTGAGAATTAAGGTATGGGAAAGGAGATGGGAGAGATTCCATTCTAGTCAGCCCCTAGGAATTAAGCCCCAGTGAGTCCCCCTCTCTGTCTTCCCCAGGGGTCTCCCCCTGCCCCTTGTGGTTCAGCACCTCACCATGAGACTTTGGGGCAAACCAACACTGAGACCAAACCAATATGCCATGAGGACCAAACCCGGGCATTGCTCATTCATGTTGGCTCTCATACAGACTCAGACAGCACAGGTGCCTGTATAGGGGAACACTGTGGTCACATTTCTGCTCTCTCTGAGCTCTTACTAGAGACAATCTGGCCTGGGTCACACAACTGCATGTGGGACAGGGCCAGTCCTGACCCCATTCTGCACAAAGCAAATCCCAACTCCCCACTGGGCTTTGCAGCCAGGCTGTGCTGACCACCTCCTTAACCTTCACCTGGAACTCCATCTCCCTGACTCCCTGAGTGGAGCCTCTTCTATCCCTCCTCTGAGATTTCGAGAATGGACTATTCATAAAGCCCTGAGAACCGTGAGCAGTGACCAGAGAAACACAAAATCCTGTTGGTTCTAGCCCAGGAGTGGCTACCAGCCTTGATGGAGAGCCAGGACTTGAGGATAGGAGAACAGGGAGCAGGAGGCGGGAAAAAGACCAAGAGAGAGGAGTGGTTGCCACCAAGGGAGCAGAGCAGTGTGACCAGAGTTCAAGATCCAGGCTTCAGGCAGGACTTGGGAGCTGGGGCCTGCAGCTGGAAGGAGCACTCCAGAAGGATTGTATTTCAGGGCAGGAACACACACGCATCAGCGAGAGGAGAGAGCCCATCAGCTGGGATGGAGCTGCTCAGCCAGGCCATGCTGGGCCCCTCAGGCTGGGCAGGAACGTCCCGGCTGCACTGGTCTGTCTCAGCCCAGCAGGGCTGACTCCAGGCTGTGGCAGTGTCTGTTCCAAACTCCCCTAAGCCTTCTCATAGTGTTCACTGTGGGGATCCCTTGACCAGCTTGTCTATTTCCCAGCCTGTGAATACCCAGGGACAGGCTCCCCTGTCACCTCTGAGGCCCTGGCGCCCAGCACAGGGTCTGCCTATGGGAAATGCTCAGGAAATATGTGCTGAGGAGCTGGCAAGCTGGGAAGGTGGACCCACAGTGGAGGGATGAGTTGGTCATTCTTTTCTGAGCTACAAGGAGGCTCAGTACAGTATCTGGAACACCCGCTAGGCACTAGGTATCAGAAGAGCTGTGTTCTAGCCCTAGCTCTGTCACAAATGAGTTTACCTACCCTAGCTGAGCCTATTTTCTCTTATGTGAAAGGAGGGCGTTGGACCAGCTGATATCCATGGGCTCTCCCCAGCATCCACATTTTGGGAAATTTCTCCCTTCCCTGATGCCTTAGGCTGCCCTCTCCGTTTGTCCTGTGGACCAAGTCTTCCCCACACCACGAGGGGGAGCTCTGCACACACCCCAGGCAAGCGCCTCGCCTCCAGCCCGCTAACCTGTGGGAACAGGTGTGGTGGTGGATGTGGCCATCAGGAAGGCCGTGCCTTCTCACACGCAGAACTCCAGCCCAGCCACCAGGCATACCACAAAATGGCCTTGCACACAGAGGTGTGGTGTAGAAGTTTTGTGTTGGAGGATGTCTTCAGCTTCTTCTGGCTAGCCCCCACATCCTCACTGCTCAAACCCGGTCCTAAAGAGGGGCCACAACCTGCTCCGGCAGCATTTCCATCAATACTCCTTGGAATTCCTGGCCTGCCTAATTTCTGGGGAAGAAAGAGACTCACCAGCAGGATTTGAATATTTTAATTTGGGAACGACTTAGGGACCCAGCTTCCTCCCCTCCCTCCTCCCTCTCTCCAGAAGTTCCCCTCCTCTGGCCAGAGCTTCATCAGGAGCCAGATCCCAGAGCACCAGGCTCCATGGATAAGTCCCCAGTGGCGTCTCAGGCCAGACATCTCTGTAAGGCTGGGGTGGGGTTTGTTGGGCTTGGGGGCCAGTGAATCCCAAGGAGACGTGTCTAGGCTCCATTGTCCCCTCTGGCTGGCTGGGCCTAGGAGCCAGGTATCCCCAGAGTCACTGCCGGTCCCCTGTGAAGATGGAGCCAGGAAGGGACCCACATCAGGATGGGTAGCTAAGGGTCGGGGAGGGCATCTCTTCTCAGAGAACACGCACTCACCCTGGCTGGCCCCGGGCGCTATGTCAGTCCGGTAGATCTTGAAGGCATCATAGGCAAAGACGGAAACCAGGATGATGCCAAAAACCTGTGGGAGGAGCAGTGGGGATGGCAAAACGGAGGCTATCGGGCCACTGGGTTAAGATATGGGAGGAGGTGCAGATTGGAACCCCAGGCCCTGGCTGTGGCTTCTGACACAGAAAGTGTGCAAGCACTAGCCTGAGCTCATGAGGGGCTGAGGAGTCCTGCAGGGCTAAACTCACAAAAGCAGCAATGGCAGCTCCATCCCGGGAGGTCACAGCTGCAAAGGAGACCACCAGGAAGATGATGATGGCACTGACACAACGCAGGAAGTCCTGGGGGCCAGAGGTGCAGGGTTAACAGGACCTTAGAAGGCAGGGGGTGTTACCCTGAGCTTTTCCAGGCTACCCAGCAGCCTGACCCTGAGGGATTCTGAACCCCCTCCACGGGGTGCCCCTCACACAATATGAAGCACCTTCAAGAGACAGAGCGCTCACACTGATCCCCAGGAAGTGGAAGCAGATGAACCCGGAACAATCAGGGCCAGAAGCCAGGCACTGGAGCTGGAGCCCACCAGCCAGCGGGGTCAGGCCAGGCCAGGGCTGGGGCTGGACCTTTGCTGAGTAGGAGAACAGATCTAGGGGACATGGTCTTCCTGAGTACCAGTGGCCCTGCAGCTGTGAAATCGGTGTGGATCAAAGCACACCACACCTTTGAGTGCAGGACATAGCACGGGGCAAAGCCCAGCGGGGGTGTGGAGATGGAAAGAAGCTTGGGAGAGGAAGGAGGCTCTAATCCCTTCCCCTAGCTTAGAAAGGAAAGGAAAACGCAGCATTTAGAGGAGAAGGAAGGACCCCAAACTGGGCTGGGCTCAGGGTTCCTCACCAGACAGGGCCAGTTAAGCCGGTCGAAGCGCTGGTAGTACTGGGTGGCGTAGAGGAAGAGGAAGGCAAGTGTGATGAAGAACTCCAGCAGCGCTGCGGCCATGTAGGCAGAGATGGAGGCCGTGAAGCAGATGAAGATGATGAAGGTCAAGGCCTGCAGGACCAAGCATGTGAAACATGCCAGGAAGGAGACATAGGCAGGGGCTAGGCCTTTGCCTTCCCCTCTGTGGGAGCTAGCCTAGGCTGGCAGGCACCACCTGTCCTTGGAGAGAAGGAAGGACTCCTGTGCATCTCCCTCTCCCCTGGTGTCAGGAGCCACCATGGCAGGGCATTTGCCCATCAAGGGCAATCTCCGGCCTCCCACTCTGCTGACCCAGCAACCCCAGCAGTCTGGCCAAGCCACATGGCTCCCAGGAGCACTATCCCACAGTAATTCACCTGAGTGGTGTCCCCCAGGAGCACGGGTACAGTGTGAATGCCAGTCCCTAGAGCTGTGCCCACAGGGGCCAAGAGGTGCCCCCTGCCCCATCATGCTTTCCCTATTCCCAGATGCCTGAAAGCCCTCTGACAAGGACCAGAGCCTTTGATTCTATGCCAAGACAGAAGGTTTAGAAGGCAGATGCTGCCCAGTGGACTCTGGGGGTCCCTTGAGCTCTGGTGACATAGGGTGGCACACATGCAGAGGCCTTAAGTTTACACTGTGGTCTTGCTAAGTAACCAGGGAAGATACTTTCCTGAGAAGAGATGTTCCTGGACAGCAGGCCACAGATAAAGTGCAGCTGCAGGAAGTCTGCCCTTTTTGATAATTAGGCTTCTTGGACATGCTGACAAGTGGCCATGTTAGAGGCTGGCACTCCTTTGTCCCATCCCTATGTTTCATGCTCCCTCAATGTCCCAAAAAGCTGTCCTGTCTAACTGCAGTTTTTCTTGCTGCAATGTAAATAGCTCCAGATGGAGAGGCAGCAAGAAGGCAGAGCAGGAGATGAAGAAGGGGCAGCTGGGAGCAGGAGAGGTGTCCAGAGGGCCTGGGGAGGGAGGCTGCTGAAGGGTGAGCTGGGGACTGGCATAAGGCTGGCCAGGAGCTAGGAGTCGGGGAGATGGAGGCACCAGGTTGGGGAGGCAGCTGTTACCAGCTCGGTTTCCAGCAGGATGCCTTTGAGAGAGGTGAGGAAGTTCTTGTCCACCGCGAAGCCCTGGAGCTCTGCAGATACCCCCTCCTCAGGGGGCCGGTCCCGGCGATCTCGAGCACTGAGCATCTCTGTGGGGCCCACCAACACAGCCCCCTCCTGCCACCAGCCCAGCAAGAGAAGCAGATATCTGGCAGGATGGAGAAACAGACAGGAGCAAGAAGGGTCTTCAAGAAACCTGCAAGTGAAGCAGGAGGCCTGCCCACAGGGCCCTGGGAGAGAAGGCGGCCGCTGGGGGCCTTGCCCAGATGGGCCCTCACCCAGCTGCCCAGACTGCCTCTGCTGCTGCCCGCACCAGCCCCCTAGAGACACATGGGGAGGGGCAGAGAGGGAGGAGGCTCTAATCCCTCCCCTTGCTCAGAGCCCAACCCAGCCTGGAGCAGAGGAGAAGGAAGGAGAGAGGAGGAGGTCTGAAAAGAAACTGGGAGGAGCTGGGACGTGAGTAAAGGAACAGGGGCAGGACTGGGAGGACCCAGGGACCTAAGCCTGAAGACATTTGTGTCCCCCTTCCCTAACCTTAACCCTCTTCTTTGGCGGGTCCTTTCTCCCATTTCCTTTTAGAAAGGATGGGAGCTGGAACCCAGCCCAGGCAGCACCCCCAGGACCAAGCTGCAGCAGCCAGGACTGGAGGACAAAGGCGGATTGTTGGGGGACAAGGGGGCGCTGTGTGCCTGCTGCAATGCCTCAATGGGCCTCTGTCTCTCCAGCATGCTGGGAGCGCGGCCTAGCCCCCACCCTGGTGTTCGGGGTGGGCCAGGGAGACAGAGACTGGAGAGGGTGGAAGGGTGCAGCAGAAATTCTGGAGAGCAGAGAGAGCTGGCAGGGTGGGCAGAGGTGAGGGCCAATGGTGGGAAGCAGAAGGGACAGGCTGGGAGACCGCGAGGTGTTTAGGAACCATGGATGTCAAAGACAGATTAGGCTATTTTAAAATATAGATATTTATTTGGATAAATCTCTACATTCAATAACAGCTTCCTCCTCAGAATCATTCGTGTCAAAAGACTAGTAAGTATACCAGAATGCACCCAAAATAGATGCTCACTGAGTGATGAGTAAACAAACCAGCAAATAAAATGAGGGGCTCTCCTCCGGCAAGGGGAAAATATCCAGAAAGTGCCTGTGCTGGGCCAGGGTAGCAGGAGATGGGAAGACAGGAAGAGACAGAAGTGGTGACCTCCAGAAATGGGCAGAACTTTGAAAATCTTTCCTAAGAGAAAATGCCAGGACACCAGCTTCCAGTGACCCTAAGCAGCAGCTGCTGTTTTCAAAATATGCAAAAGTGCAGGTTTCCCCCAAAGCCCCTCATCCTGTCCCGGGATCCTTCTGTTCCACACGGCCCTTTGCAGGGGCCAAGCATCTGTGTGTCCTGGCCCTTCGTGGCAAGTGGTTGTACACCTGGCTCCAGTTTTCCCAAAAAGGGACCAGCCTCCAACCGGTCCAGCTAGGCCATCACACGGGGCCGCACGCACACACAAGCCAAGGAAACACGGTACAGCCTGCGCTCCAGGCAATAGCCCTTGTGGGTGCCCTGCTCGCCACGGCACGGCCGCCGGTAGAAGACAGTCTGGTTGTGGTAGAGCAGCTCTGAGTTGCCCTGGGGGTCCATGTGGGAGCCTGTCTGCAGGCTGACGCAGTGTGGGCACAGGCAGCGGGCGTGGTACAGGTCCTGGGGGAGCCGGTTCAAGTCTCTGTCCAACCTGTGGGGGCGGCACTTGTCAAGCCTTGAAGAGCTGGGCCAGAAACAGAGAGGATGGGGTGGTGTGGGAGTAACAAAGGAAGGAAATGGTGCATCTGGGGCCTTGGTCTCTTGTCTCAGATCTGCACCCACTTGCTGTGTAACTTTGAACAAGTCACCTCCCTCCTCTCTTAATTAATTTTCCCCCTGTAAATGAGGTTAGCACGTGCTTTCCAACTGGTCCTGGGACCCTGAGGGAGGAAGAGGAGGATGAGCAGGCTCCTGCCTTAGCCTCCATCGACGAGCACTGCCTCTCTCTGGGCTGTAGCATGAGTTCTCTTAATTGTAGTGATTACACTTTAGATCATCTTTCTTTCTGTTTGTTTTTGTTTTTGTTTTTTTTTTTGTTTTTTAAGATGGGGTCTTGCAGTCACCCAGGCTGGGATGCAGTGATGAAATCTTGACTCAACTGCAACCTCTGCCTCCTAGGTTCTCCTGATGCCTGCCACCGTGCCAGCTAATTTTTGTATTTTTAGCAGAGATGGGGTTTCACCATGTTGGCCATGGTTGGCCAGGCTGGTCTTGAACTCCTGACCTTAGGTGATCCGCCCACCTCAACCTCCCAAAGTGCTGGGATTGCAGGCATGAGCCACCGCACCTGTCCTTCAGGTGTTCTTTCTATTATTATTATAGCATGATTGCAAAAGTAAAAACCACTCTGACGTCCAAGTATAAAAGAGTATAAAGAGTGAAAGCTAATAGTCTCTCCCTACCAGTCCCACTCCCTAGAGCCCAGAGGAAGCTATCCTCAACTGTTCCCTTAACATTTTTCCAGACACTGTGGAAGAAAAGAAAGAAAGGAGGGAGGGAGGGAAGGAAGGAAGGAAGGAAGGAAGGAAGGAAGGAAGGAAGGAAGGAGAAAGAGAGAAAGAGAGAGAAAGAAAGAAGAAAAACACTGAAAAGTAAATGGCCCACAGGTCTGGGACTCTGTTAGTCTGGCGGGAGACAGTCCCCGGCTTGTAGGACCATTCCCCACACAGACCAGCCTGGCCAGTGGGTTCAGCTAGCACAGCACATCCCAAAGTGGGTTTCCTAATAAATCCCCTGCAAGAAAAAGGTTGGGTGCTTAAATGAATTTGGGAAACACTAGTTTAACGGTTTATTTTCTACAGACTTCTTGCAGACTTTAATGTACAGATGACAGTATGAATCTCCAAGGAGTAGGAGACAGAGCAGTCTTTCCCAAGTTTACTTGGCATTACTTTTTTCTGAAAAGCAGCTCATAGGATGAGTGCTATACAGAACGCACTTTGGGGAAAGCCACCTGAGTGGTCCTCAGGGATTCACAGACTCCCAGCAAGGGGTCTGGAAGACAGTTGAGTTAACCCTCTGGCACCCAGCCTTCCCTAAGAAGCTCCTGTGCCATCCACTTTGGCCCAGGGACCCAGCCAGCTTCTGAGACCGCTCCAAAGCATCATGACCTGTGGTATCCATCCTAGATCCCTCCCCACCACTGAACTTCTCCATCCATCCCCAAACCCAATGCTAAGACAGAATGAGATGGAAGAAGTGATGTCCAATATCTGGAATCCCTAAGACTCTAGTTTTTAATATTTTCCTTCATTGTCCATATTTCAGCACTTCCTAGTATTTTTCACATCATGACACAAATAGAGAACTATAATATTTATGTGGCACACTGAGTGAAAGAATATAGTAACCATGGTCATGATTAAAGATAACCAGTCCAGAGCTCCAACCAGTCAGCTGTCCCTGAGAATTGAGGGTTTCACTCCCTTAGTATACTTACAACTAACCCATTCATGGCCTGTGCAGTATCATTTGGATTGGGATGTTTCATGCCTGTATCATGCCATTATTCCAATATTTTTCTCAGAAAAACATGGACCACTATAGGGATTTTTAAAAAGAAAAGGAGATCCCTGGTGGTTTAGTGGTTAAAATAAATGAATATATAAAAAAGAAAAGGAGAAAACCAACATAAATACAGACTTTAATATACATTATTTCATTTGATCTGCACATTAGCATATGGGACAATATATCATTTTACAGGTGTCAAAAAAAAAAACAAAAAAACCCTGAGTCTTGAAAACTTGAATAATTGACTCAAGGTCATCCAGTGAGAGTCAGAGCTAGGACTCAGATACAGACCTCTCTCAGATCAAAATGGGAAAGTAAGCTGGAACTTCCCTCATCCCTCACATGTACCCTAACCAGCACACACAGGAAAACACATTCAGGTATTCGGGAGGGGTGGCAGACTCACTCATATCTCCAGGGGGAGATGGCCCTGCTGTTGAGGGGTCCATCTTCGCTGGCCCTGCAGGATTCTGGATGGTGGGGGAGGCTAGCAGGCTCCGAGGGAGGCACAGGCACAGTGTTCCACTTCAGCCACTCCTCACGGAGGTCCTGCACTTTGCTGGAGCAGCAGCTGGGCCAGAGGCTGCAGTCCTTCTGCAGCCGCAGACTGGAGATGTGGGTTCCCATGACCATTGCCAAGAATGTAACCACCTGTAAAAAAAGGCTAATGAGAGAACTGTTTCCACCTAATCTGGGTTGCCCTCTCACCTGTGCCCACCCCCTGGAATCCCAGATTCTGGCTCCACCTGGCCCCCAGCCCCAGACCTGGCAGGCTGGCCTCCCTCCACCCTCAGCAGCATCTCTGCTCCTCTCCCTCTCAGCACAGCCCTCCGGCAGCCCTCTGCACTGGCCTGGTACATGCTGGGCACGGCTCACTCAGTCACAGGTGGAGCACTGGCTGACAGGCCTGGTGGAAGCAGGCTAACTAGAGCAGGTTAGGAGTCCTGGTTTTATTTTCAGCTAACCTGTTTTGTTTATTCAAATTTATTTCCACTATCTTTTTAGGGAGTGACTTGAGATTATAAAACAAAACAAAACAAAACAAAACCCTGAAAGTATTTCCAAAGGCTGCTTAAAATGCAATACTCATGGAAGTTGTGATGACCATCACTATATGCCTGGTAGCTGATTGGGTAAACTTTGCTCTTTGAACTTTTCCAGGCATGGGGTCAAAGCAGTAGCAGTCTGCTATTCTGTTGTGAATTGGTACTATGGGAATTTCCCTGTGGCCTCCCTTCAAGAGGCCTCGTTTTGCTGATCCCTGCTGCCCCCATCCAGGATCTGGCGTTACCATTCCCCTCTTCTCAGATGTTCTCCTGATACCCACCTTTGTGAATATTTCGCTTCCCTTAGATATCCTTTGAGTCCCATTCCCTTTGTTCTCTGGCCTCTTCTGCATTTTCGATGACCCCAAACTTCTATGACCACCAATATCTATGACTTCTCCCCTGTTGTCCATGACTCACTTCGTAACTCCCCCTTGCCCTCACCAGTCACTGTCCCCCATCGGGGATACAAGCTTATCCTCACAGGGCTGCAGAGAAGGCCCTGACTTCCTGAGTTTGTTGGCTAGATGGGCAAGGTCTGATGGAAGAAGCTGTGGGTGAGTGTTCCCATTGCACAAATGAGAAAGTGAATCAAGGAAGAGGAGGGAAACTGAAACAGCCTCACCTAAGAGCCAACAGGAAGGAGGTCTCAGTTCCAGAGACCAACCTGCTCTCATTCACAGAGTCTTGGGGACCAAGCCTATGACAGGGTCAGCTACTGCTCTCAGGCCATGAAGTGAGCCCACTCACCCTCAGCAGGCCCAGAAATATGGGCCACTATCAGTCAGGAGGGAGTATGTGTGCCCTAGAAAGGCTCAGAGTTGGGCTTGACACCAAAGACACAACAGGTCAGCCGGGTCCAGCCTGCTTGGGAGGCACTGTGCTGAGAGTGGGCAGTGCGGCCTTCCCTGCAGGTCCTTCTCTTCATGCTTGCCTATTAGTCCCCCTCCTTCCCCACACCCACCCAACATGCCCATACACAGACATTGCCCCTAGAATGATGCGGCTTGATTTGCATGTGCTTTCCCTTAGAAAATACTCCTCTAGTAACAAAGGACTCAGGAAATAAACAAAGGGAACCAGGAATAATTTAAACTGCAGAGTGAGGGGGAACCTTTCAAGTGCTTTAGGGCCAAGCAGCTCCAAAAGAGAGGAGTGATGAGGTCAGAGGGCAATCCAGAAAATTGGGAGAAGCTGCTCTGCTCTGGTGAGTCTTGGGACACCTGGAACTGTGGGATGGGGGCACTTAGAAGAAACAGGTGGTGTCTTGGAGAGCAGGGGCACTCAGGAAGAGTTATGAGGCCAGTATCATGGCCCCACTCTCACTGCCCCACCCTCTACCCAGTGTACTCCCAGACGTCCTCTCCCTTCCATATCCTGCTGGCCTCAGCTCCTGTGCACACTTACATGTGCCAGGCATGGTGCTAAGCCCTGAACATGCATCATCTCATTTTATCCTTAAATGAAACCATGACATGGAAACTATTATCCCCATGTTACAGATGAGGAAACTGAGGCCCAAGGAAATTTAATAACTTTCTCAAGGTCACAAAGAAAGAGGCTGAGCTGGTTTCTCATTCCAGCTCTGACCAATTCCACATCTAAACTCCTGGCACAGAAGTGCCACTCCATGCTTATCCCCAGCTGGCTGTGAATGGAAGGGGAGCCCCATAGCGAACGCTTTCCTACTCACCTGGGCTTGGGTTGGGACAAGTTCCAACTGAACCTGCTAAAAGCCACAGGGCATTTCTGCCCCTTAGGCATCCAGCCTGCTGGCTGGGATTCACTGCGCTAGCTCCCTTTCCTAGCCTTTGGTCTAGAACGCATGGACTCAGGGTGGCTTCTGGTGCTCCTGGAAAAACCTCAATCCCAGGACAAGCTCTTAGGAGGCAGTGCCATTTCATAAGAGCTGGATTCTTATGGGTCTCACTCTCACCAGTCAGAACCTCAGGGCTAATAAGGTAGTAGAACTGGAGTTGGCTCAGATCTCCCATCTTGACCCCTGCCCAGGAGGGGGTGTTCAAAGGAGCCAGAAGTGATCCCAGCTACCTGCTTCATTTGCTGACACTGCAGGGAGGACCCAGCCTAGATCACCAGGAATGTTGCCCTTCAGAAGAGTCCTTTAGGATATCCCTGTAGGGCAGAAGGAGAACCTCTCCAGGAAGGGTTGGCTTTTCCCACCCCTGTGATGACCAGGACTGACCTGAGAACCTGTGCTCTGAGCCACATGCCCCCACCCCACCCCACTTGCTCACCCCCTGCCCTTATCTCAGTAGCAGCTTTGTGGGACTCCTTAGGGTGACTTCCTGCCATGAGAAACATTTTCCAGAGGGGTTTCCCCTTTAGGTGACTAGTTTTGGAATCCCTGAGTCACTTCAGCTTCCAGGGAACCCTTGTGGGTGTGGGGATATGGGGGTGGCAATGGGGAGAATGCTGGAGGCAGGAAGAAAGGGAAGTCTGCATGGCACGTGACATCAAGGTCCCCTCCCAGCATGTTTTCACCTGCCTAGGCCTGACCTGGCAGCTGAAGAGAGTTTCCTGGGATTCCTGTTCCTGCGGCCCCGAGAAAAGAGAGAAGCACCTGCCTGGAAAGGACAGGGAAGATGTGGTGGAATATACTTTACAATCTTGGCTTGGAAAGGCTCGTGGGGCTTGCAGGAAGTGAGAATATGGCTTCCCTGACACTTCTCAAGAAGATATGCAAGTCCCACCTGCTGCTTTGAAGTCTTGGCTCTGCCAATAACTAGCTCTGGACCTTAGCCCTCTCTCTGCTCCTCCCTCTTCATTGGTAGAAGTGGGTGGATTTGGGTGGGTGATGGTTGGGGGGAACATTAACCTGCATGGCCACAAAGGTGCCAACCAGCTTAGCTGCTCCAGACCTCACCTCCTGAAATAGCGCTGAATCCACAGGACTCAGCAGGGTCTATTGAAGCTCACTGGCACTCACTGTACATGAAGCTAGGGCACTGAACATCAAAATGTTGAAATACTTATGTACCTACTGGTAAGTAGATGCTTCCCTCAGGCTTGGGCCACCACCCTACCATACCTGCCTATGATCCAGCAACTAAAGAGTGAACACCTGGTACAGATGGAGGCCCCCAGAACAGTGCTACCACTTTCTGATTGTAAGGGATAATGGTTTAGCCACAAAAATGCCTAGGCCCAGGAGCAGCTTTCAAGGACAACCCATCTCTAGACCCATGGGAGATATGGAGAATCAGAGTTAGCACAACAAAGAGCCCAACAACCCCATGCCTTTAGCCCAGGGCTGGATACTTCCCCAGGAGGCCCCTTGGTTTACTTGGCTTTGTCCTATAGTCATGGCTTCCTTTGTTCATTCATCCACTCACCAAATATTTATTGCGCACCTACTATATTCCAAGCACTATTCTAACGGCTAGAAATGCAGAGGAAGACAAGACAGACAAGGTCCCTGCTTCATGAAGCTTACATTTTAGAAGGACACTGATGATAAACAAGGATACAAGATAATTTCTGATAATAATAATAAATGCTATGAAGAAAATGAAACAGCATTATGAGGTAGGGAGTTACTGGGGGTGGGGGAAAGGAAGGAGGGGCAACTTTAACTTGGAAAGCCAGGAAAGGCCTTTCTGAGTATACAGGATTTGACCTGATGATGGACAGGGTCTGGGGGAAGTGGTTTAGGCAGAGGGGGCAGGACATGCAAAGTCCTAGAGGTGGAAAAGAGCATGGCATATTTGAGTAACAGAAAGGACAGTGTAGTTGATGAACAAGAGGCAAGGGAGAGAGTGAGATAAGGTGAGGTGAAAGAGGTAGGCAGGGAGCAGATCACATAAGGGTCTTCCAGGCTACCATGGAGTATTTGAATGTTATTCCAGGGTCAGTGGGAAGGTATTGACTGGATTCAAGCATGAGCTACATGATATGTTTCTTGAGGGCAGACGTCATGTCCTTGATATTCTAGTGCCCCCACAGGGCCATCACCCAATAACAATAATAGTAGCTGCCTTTGCTCAAAATTTGCACATCATGGGCCAGACACTGTTCTTGGTATTCTCTTAATTCTCACAACAAATAAATGCTAAAAGTTCCATTGATACTCCCACTTTACAAACAAGGAACCAGAGGGTCCAGGAGGTCACAGAACTTGCCAAGGTAACTAGCCAATGTTGGAACCAGGATTAGGACCCAGGCAATCTGGGAACTATGGGTCCAAAGAGAGAAGGACTGAAGAATTGGTGTGCATCCAGGAAGTTCTGGTGAACAACCAAGAAGTTCCTCCTGCTATCCAAGTAGGGGTAAGGTGAGGAAGAAACAAGCTCATTGGACCTGCAGTGAAGGGGAAAGAATGGGAGAAAAGACTGGGACCCAGGAAGCCAGATGGAGGGGTTTCTTCCTTTCTTCTCCCTGAATATGGCAAGGGCAAACCTTGAAGACCTGCTGTCTGAGGCTGCTACCCACCCAGGGTCTTAGCTACCTTCCAAGCCTGGGTCTTCTCCAACCTCTCCTGAAGCCTAGAGCTCTCCGTGAACAAGTCAGAATCACCTTGAACCTGTTTGCAAAGGAGAGGGCAGAAATAATGGCATAAGGACAGGAGCTCCACCTGCCCTCAACAATGAACACTTTCAGCTTTCAGGAAAGCGCAAGTCAGAGGGGGAGCCAGGGTAAAGAGGAAAAGCCACAGAAGAGCACTGTGCCTGGCAATCTACATAAGCTTACTCCTCACCAAAGTCACTGTTACAGAGAAGGAACTGAGACTCACATGCCCTATAACTGGACCAAGGTCACATTGCTAGTTAAGCAGAATTCACTCGTGACTGACTGTCTCCATTCCACACCTGGGTATTTCAGAAGCTGTCTTATTTCCCATTCATTTGCCCTCTGCTGTCCTTCTTCTACCCTTCCCTGGGCAGGGAAGCTGCCTGCCCATCTCCCACCACCTTGCCTGGTCCTAGCAGCTTCCTTCCTGCTTAGCCTTTTCTGGCCTCCATCTATTTCCCCTCAACCCAGTCAAAGCATTCGTTTCTGAAGACAGAGTTTCGTGCCTACTTCCACCTTAGACCCCAATTTTCCTGGCAGTCCCTTGGGCAGAGATCACACCAAGTCACTTCCCAGCAGCTGATGTCTGTGTGCCTGGTTGGAAAGTCTTCCCTAGTGGCCACCTCCAACCAAACTGAAGCTGGGAAGCAGGAGCTCTCCCTAGAAATTTAAAAGTTCCTCTTCCATCCTAGTGGAGTTGGGAATCTATTCAGGATTCTGTTCCATCACCAAGAGCCAGCCTAGAGCCAACACCGTTCATCCCCATCCCCATGTTTATCGCAGAATCTCTCCCTATTCCACCCCATAGGCTCCACCCAACCCTTCCCACAGAGGGTTCTTCACTCGTGCCCAGGCAATAGAGTGGGGAAGGAGCTGGGGCAGGTGTCCTGGCCACACTGTCCTAGGAAATGCCTAGATGTGTGGGCCTATGGAATATTGAGGCAGGGGTATCTGACCAGAGCCTCAAGTTCGCAGGGCCTTGTATTACATTTCTGATCATATCTCCAACTAAGCTAATGCACAGAGTCATTCTCTATTGTATGTGTTTGAAGTGTTAATTTGCTCAACGTAAACATCCAAAATATACCATATCTTTCAGTCCTGTTTGGCATCTTGCTTTTTAAATACCAGGAATCTCAAAAATGGAGGAAGGCAGGCTTTCACTCAAGCCTGACAGGCCCTGATGTGTGTGTCCCAAAGGTAAGGTCCAGGGAAGCAGCACACACTAAGGAGTTATCCCAGGGCAGAGGAGGTGTAGAAGCTGGGAGCAACGTCCTTTCAATGGAAACTCCTCGGGGGCTAGATCTCAGCTCCTCTGGAAGAGTTCTACCAACTTTTGTGCCGGTGGTCCCCAGTCCTCTCCTCCTAGCAGCAAGAATGAACCAGGCTGTGTAGGCCGGCAGGCCCAGACTGGCAGAGGAGTATAAGAGGCGACACAACCTGCCTGCCTGCAGCTCTGGGGCCAGACGCCCAGCTTCTTGTTCTGTCACCAGGGGGAGAATCCATGTCCAGCACTAGACTCCCCGCCTGTGCCCTGCAAGAACGGCCCAGCGAACCCTGCCGCCCTGCAGCGGAGGCACTGAGAAGCCGAGAGGCTCCGCTAAAGGCCCCGCAGGGCGGAAGGCGTGCGCTCCCTCCCATGGGAAAGACAGATGTGGGGCTAATGAAAAGGAGGCCGAGAGGCGCGGGGCGGCGGGGGAGACGGGGGCGTGGCAGGGAGAGGAAAGCTCCCGAAGGCAGCCGACCGGACCAGACTACCACGATCGCCAGCCGCGGAGTCTGGAGGAGGAAGGCGCGGGGGACTGGGGACTGGGGACTGGGACTAAGGCGCGGAGGTTGGGGGGGCGGGGAGAGGGTGGGAACAGACAGTTGGACCTGAGGGTCCTGAGCTGAAACTCAACACCCGCCTTTGGAAGGATCGTCCCCCTTTCTCCTCCGCCCCTTCCCTTCTCCACCCCTTTCCCCTCCCTCCTTTCTCTTAATCCCCAGGACGGAGCCCCGCGACGAAGAGGAGAGGGGAGAGGGCCTGAGGGGAGGAGAAAGGGACTGCACTGAGAGGGGCCTGGAGCCCAGGAAGGGGAGAGAAGGGCAGCCGTGAGCCAGGGTTGAGCCCGGGGGCCACGCGCGACCCCCCCGGAGCCTTCGCAGCCCTCTCAGTGTCCCCACCCCCAGCCCAGGCGAGTCCACAGGACCCGGGCCTCTGCTCCTCCTTCGCCTTTTTGCTCATTTTGCTTTGTGGCCTTACTTTCCCTTCCCAGAGACACCTGGGAGCTGCCCCCAAGCTATGGGGCGCGCCGCGGGGCCCTGCCCAGGGTGCGTGTGAGCGGGACCTGCGAGGCCGGCGCCGGGTGCCAGGGGCCGAGGGTGGGAGCCGGAGCGCGTGGCGCTGAGCCCTGGAGCCGAGGGCTGGAAAGGGGCTGGGGCTCTCCACCTTCCGGGCGCGGGACGCGCGTCGCGAAGGCAGTCCGGCCTGTTCCAGGGGTGCCTGCGTGCTGGTTGTTGCAGCCCCGGGCGAGGTGCCGTGGCGGCGACCTCAGACCCCTGGGAGCGCTGAGTGAGTGCGCGCGTGAGAACCGCCGCGCCGCGGGGGGTGCGAGTGTCTGGGCAGAAGCTGCCACTCCGGTGAACCAGCCGCACGGCCACACTCTCGGGGCCTTTGGCGCCAAGCAACTTGAGACAAACATCTCAGTTCTCGCACTCCCTCGCTCCCAGCGGGACCGCCGCAGACCCCAGCCCTGGTAGCACCGCTGTGCACCGCGGCGGTAGGGTGGAGAGGGTTGGCCCCCTAAACTCGCTTGTCCAGCCGAACCGCCCCGGCGGCTTCTCCCAGGCGGCTTCTCCCAGCCCTCGAGGCTCTCCTGAGCGGCCTGGAGAGGCGTCGAGCGCAGCCCAGCGCCCGCCTGCCCCTGCTTGTCTGTCTCGGCCCCAGAAAGGAACTTTCGGCTCCTGTGGGCCCGAGGCGCCCCTGCGGCCTAGGGCTGGCAGCTCCCGGGCCTGGCCGAGACGGTGGCGCCCGGGAGGCCACAGGGACAGCACGGAGGAGCGCGCGCCCTTGGATGCCGTCCCGCAGCGACGCCCCGGCCCGCCCCGCTCCTCCTCCTGCCTGGATAGCCTGCCTCTTCTTTGGGAAGTTTTGTGGGTTTTCTTTCTCCTCCTCCAACTTTGGCGGAGGCCACGACTCAGGCGCCACAGCTGGGGGCGGCCTCCTGGCCTAGAGGCCGCGGACCATGGTGCGGGGCAGCCACCGCTGAAGTCAGCAAAACCGAGCCTGGCCTGAGGCAGGCTGCACGGGAGGCCAAAGCCATGGCCATTGCCACGTCGGTGAGTCCACCAGGGAGAGGAGGCTACCGGGGAGAGACCTCCACGGCCTGCCCTGCGCTCCTGTCACTTTATTTCTGCCCTCTCTTTGTCTCTCTCCTTGGTCCCTTTCTTCTCCAGGAGGCTGTGTCCCTCTCCTCTCACTTTTGTTTCCCTTCGCCCTCTCACTCCTCATGCCCTCTCCTCCTGGCTCCGGCTCGCCCCTCCTCCCCATTCTCCTTTTTCTTCCTAGAGGCTGCGCCTGAATAAAGGGGAGGGGGCAAGTGTATCCCGAGTCCTGCCTGCTCCCTTTTGGGCGGGAACAGATGGCCACTGGTGGTTGGCGGGGGCTTGTGATTGGGAGGCAAATGAAAGGTTTGGAGGGAGTTGAAAGGACCTAGTGGCTCACGGAAAACAAGAGGCTGAAGGGCCCACGGAGGCCCATCTCTAGGGATAAGAAAAAGAGGGAAATAGAGCAAAGGAGGGAGATCAGGCAAGGAGAAAGAGAAGACAGAGGGAGGAGGGGAGATGATGTCAGCCAGCCTCAGGCCACTTTCCAGGGATGAGGACAAAGGGAGGAGACAGCTGGCATGATGGGACAGTGGGAGGCGGCCTCCCAGACAGTTCAGAGGCCCTCTGAAACCCGCAATAGACTGGCTGTTCCCTCACTAGTCAGCTGGGCCGCTGCCGGGGTATAGAGCAGGAGTGGCCACACCCATCATCAATCAGTCCATCAACAACTCAGTCCTGCAATGGCAGGGCCCAGAGGCTTGACCCCATTGGACAGAACTCAAACTTAACACAGGGAGGAGCGCTCGGCAGCCCCACCTCTGCTTTCTGTTCTGCAGTCTAGGCAGTCTAATTCAGGCAGCTTTGTTCCAACACCCTCTTCCAGGTCCTGCCTAAGTTTCCCAGGGAAGCGAGGCTGTCACCTGCTTTCTGGTCCCTTCTCAGTGGGGACTCTGGGAGAGATAATTGTGAGACTGAAAAGAGAAGCACAGAGCCACCCAATGTCCTCTCATACCCTTTGAGGACAAGTTCAATTTTGGTTCTTTCTCCAGCCAAACTCCCTTTTTTTAATTTTTTTTTTTTTTGAGACAAGGTCTCACCCTGTCACCCAGGCTGGAGTGCACTGGCACAATCATGGCTCACTGCAGCCTTGACCTCCTGGACTCAGGTGATCTGCCTGCCTCAGCCTCCTGAGTAGCTGGGACTATAAGCACACACCACCACATCCGCTAATGTTTTGTATTTTTTGTAGAGGCGGGGTTTTGCCATGTTGCCCTGGCTGGTCTCAAACTCCTGGGCTCAAGCAATCCACCCTCCTCAGCCTCCCAAGGTGCTGAGATTACAGGCATGAGCCAATGCACCTGGCCCCAAACTCCTTTTAGTTCCTCAATCTGTAATGATGGCCAGGAAACCCTAGCTCAGGGTGGGGAAGGAGGCCCTCTGGAGATAGAGTACCTCTAGGGGTACTCTGGCATAGAGATGCATGGTTCAGGGTCCAACTGGTCAGCTTTGTAGTCCCAAAAAGGTGGATTTTTCTTTTTGGGGTCAAGGGCACTTGTGCTAATCAAACTCACAGGTTTCTAATAACAGTTATTATTTATTGAGCATTTACTGCACCTGGCCCTGTGCTAAGCATTGTCATAGTTTCTTTATGCAGTTCTCACAACCACCTTGTGAAGATAGTGCCATTATCATCTGAAAATGGATAAGTGAATAGGGAATTCTACCAAGGAGGAAATTGAGACTCAGAAAACTTAAATGCTGTGTCCCGTTCTTCCCTGGGCTAGAAAGGGACAGAGCGCCGAGCAGTGGGTGGCAACGGTAATCCCAGCTACTTAGGAGGCTGCAATAAAGCATTTGAGGTTACAGTGAGTTATGATTGTGCCACTGCACTCCAGCCTGGGCCACGGAGCAAGAGCTGGTCTCTAAATTAATAAATATTTTAAATAAAATTTTTAAAAGAAAGGGACACAGCCAAGACTCAACCCCAGGTCTGCCTCTGGAACCGTGCTTTTAATCCCCATGGCTAGATACAAAACACTGATTTATAATTTACTACTAAAAAGAAAAGTGCAGCGCTAACCAGGAATTTGTGTCATCTGGTTGGCATGTTTTCTTTGTGTGGGACAATATCCTTTAGAAACCAAAATTTAATCAGAAAATGGTTTGATGAGTTGGGAATCAGGCAAGAAGAAGCAATTTGTTGTTAAAATCACCCAGCCATGAAGGGCCGGACAACCCCACCACCAGAGGGAAACATCAGCCAAGAGGAACATGCACTCCTGCTGACTGAGCAGGGCATCCTTCTCCCCCGGGTCTGGTGGCAGGCTGCCTGAGATCTTTAACTTGAGACTTTTTTACTGAATTAGTCAGTCCATTTGGCTACCTGGCTAGTAGTGCCTAACTAGCTGCTCTCAAACACTACATGTAAGTCACCACTGCCTGGGATCCTACCAGCAGTCATCATCATTTAACAATCAAAACTGAAGCTGAACATAATTGTATTTAAGTGGTTTAAGCTTAATTCTACCAAAGGACATCATGGAGCAAGAGCATTGCGAAGGGTTATAGCAAAGGGAAATTAGATACAAGAAGGCCTTCTATGCGTTTGACTCACTTTTGAGTTAGGGAGCCTCGGAGCCGCTGTTACTACTCTTTCTTTTAAGTAGATTCCTACATTTGTAATTGTGGAGAAGCAGTAGAGCAGCGAGTGAGAGCACAGGCTCTGGAATCAAGCAGCTTAGGGTTCAGATTATGCCCCACCAGCTGTGCCAGCGATATGGCGTAGGGCAAAGTACTAACCTAGCTCTTCCACTTTTCTTTCCAAAATGGGGTAATGATGGCTCCTCCCTTGTAAGGTTGTTGTGAGAATTAAGTAAGATTAGTTGATTAGGCTGGGCACGGTGGCTCAAGCCTGTAATCCCAGCACTGTGGGAGGCCGAGGCGGGTGGATCACGAGGTCAAGAGATCAAGACCATCCTGGTCAACATGGTGAAACCCCGTCTCTACTAA